>NW_024581135.1:9380142-9890236 GCF_017639235.1 Corvus kubaryi
TGACTTTCACCCAAATGATCCTGGGCAGAAGACCACAGTGTGTGGGGAAGTGGAGATGTGCAGGCACGTCTGATGGCACCCCTGAGGTGCTCTGGCTGCTGTCCCCGACTGTGTGCTGCCTTGGGCACGTGACGGGATATTTGCTGCGCAGAGACACATATGTGCCTGTGGCTGAGACAGCTGTAGCCAGGAGCACAGCTGTGCTGGGGGCAATATGCTGCCTCTGTGGATGTGTGCTCAAGTCCTGGGCGCTGGGGACAAGGGGTCATGAACACGTCAGATGACACAGGCATCTCAGCCAGGGAGAGCCTAGAGGCTGGGCAGGGGTGCTCAGAGCTTTGACTGCTCAGCCCCACAGGGATCCACCACACTTACCTGCTCAGAGGTTGTTTTGCACTCACAGAGTTCCCCAAGGCTTTTCCAACACAGTGGTAAGCAGTGCTGTCATGTCTCTTCTTTTCCCTTCATCTGAAAATGGTACTGTAAATGCAACGGCTCCTGGCACAACAGTGACACCAACCTCAGAAGCTTCAAGCAAGGAGCAAAAAATGCTCAGGCAGCATTTTCTAGGGACAGCTTGGAGTAACCAAGTCCCAGGGAGCTCTGTAGCCCCCTCAGATATGGAGTTCCCCTGCCTTGCTGCAAGTTCTTCTTCCAGAGGAGACTAAGCTGCCCAGATCGTTGCCATGAATACCCCTCCAGTCTTCCCTCTCCCTGCTGGCCTTTCCTTCAAGGAGAATGTATTGAGGAAGATGGGAGGAGGCTGCTCCTTTTGTGCTCGGTGCCGTTTCCTCCTTCACCAGGCAGGGATGCAAGAGGATCCCTGCAAAGAGGGGCCCAGGTCAGCCCTGCCCTGACCCTGCAGGGAGTTGTGCCTGAGGCTGTTGGAGCACGGGCACGGAGGGAGCTGGGGCACACCCCGGTGTGGGGCTGGGCCTGGGGACCGTGCCTAGGGGACCGTGCGTGTGTCTGTCCCAGGAGCTCTCCATACCCCACCATCCTCCATCCCAGCAGGGCCTTCCAGAGTAGGTAATGTTTCCCCATTTAACGCTATATCTCCCTGCCACTCTTCCCTGCTGGCCCTTGCTGCAAGTGGAATGTGTTTGGAAGAGTTCACAGTTGTTGTTGCTTTCTGCTTGGGATCTTTCTCATCAGGTAAAAAAACTTTGCTTCACTAGGTTCTCTGGAAAAATATTTGGAGATGAACCTTATAGGGAATGAAAATTCATTAAATGTTTTTATTTTTTGGGTTATGAATGAGAATTCCCATTTTTTCCCCATTTCACAGAAAATGCCTCATCTATGAGAATGTACTCATGGAGTGAATTGTAAAAAAACAGGCAGGGTGAAAACCAGAATTTTATGTCTTAGAGCAGAACTGTAATTACCATCCTATATATAACATGTATTGAAATATAACTTTTAAGTACTTATTGACCACTTAAATTATGTATAGAAATAAAATACATGCTCTAAAGCCTTTACAGAATATATATAATTATCTGAGAAAATATGCTATGATGATTAACTTTGAAGCCTTCATTTTATTAATGTGTCTGCAGTAAAGAACCCTGCCATGACACTGTCATAAAGCAAATATGTGCCAGTGCAGTATTAAAGACACACTGTTGTAGTCTGCCTTTTTCTAACAGTCACTGTTTTTGGCAACCCTTGGTATACTTTCTTTCTTTGATTTGGTTTTAGCTGTATTAAGTAGAGCTGAACTGTGAGTGCTCAATATGACAGATAATGAATTTCAGCCATATTCTGTGTCCTGCTGGATTGTGTAGGGAAAACAGTTACTGTACATTAAACAAGCAAGATATAGCTGTGTGCTCTGCAATTGCATCCATACTCTCTAAAACATTCCTGGTAGAGTCCTTTAGCAGAATCATATGTGAACTATTCAATATATGAATTACTTTATATATGAACTGGCTATTGCAGAAATTCACAGAAACCCTAACATCAATGTCTTTCATCTTAGTGGATTTCTGCCGTGAATATCCTTGTGGAAGAAATTTGGCTACATGCATTTCCTTACAAAGCAACTATACCTGTGAGTGCCAATATGGATTCTACTACAGCGATAAGAATTGTTACAGAGGTGAGTTGCAGAAGGACATCAATGCTTTTAGTTACCTGCTCAGGTGAATTTTGCTTCCCATCTCTCTTTTTTTCGTGTTATAATTGAAAACACAATCAGTCTGGGAAAGTGACTGCTGATCGATTCCTTGCTTTGCAGACAGCCACTCCTACAATGACCTAGATTGCTATCTCACAAAACAGTGACACCCAAAGAGGTTAATGTTCTAGGAAGAGAAGGAGAATTATCTGTCAGGGGTGCTGGAGATTAAAAAGAGTGAAAAGCAGGAAAAAATGCAAGTGTCAACCTAACATCAATATTAATGGCCATGATTTAAAAAGGTCCAGACTCATGAAGACCTCTGAACAACCAGATTGATTTTCCCCATTGCTAAACACTCATCAGAGTCCTGTTGAAATGCATTTCTGAAATGCTTCTGAAGGCCAAGCATGTGAGCAAATGGGGCTGTTTATTTAAGTGTCAGGAAGCAGTGTTCTCAAATTTACTTTTGAGGCTTAAGAATCAGGTCAATTCTGAATTACTTTCCCTATAAACCACAGTGAACCACATTAGCTGCTTAATAGCTGCAAATTTGGAGTCCTTAATATGCATATTTTCTCACTAAATTCTGTAACACCTCTCAGAGAGTCTTGTAGCTTCAGGCCATGCTGATAGTTTAATGTTATTCAGTTTCATAATCAGGACAGTCTGGTTGGTCCCAGGATCCTGCCTTCTTCCCTGGTAGCCAAAGTACATCCCCCATTGTGACTGCATTGATTTCTCCTCTACTGATCCCTCCCATACATGAAAAATAGCAGTGATTTTTTTTTTCTGCATTGTATTTCCCCATCCCTGAAGGCTGGCGACCTCTAAGGTGAAACTTGACTTTCTTGAATGCTCTCTAATTTACACTCTCTGTTCTTTCCAGGGAAAGTATACCCAGCGACCATTGGAGTGAGTGCATCTTACAGTGATAGTCTTCAAACAGTAAATTCCACGGAGTATGAGCAGCTGTTCAACAATGTAGCAGCATTTGTGAGTGACGATGGTTTTTTCCCCCCATATATTTGATGCTATACTGGATGTCATGCAGACAGAGAGGACACACACTGTCTTTAATGTGAGGCCTAGAAAAGTTCCACTCTACTAGAGATCTACTTCTTTCAAAGAATGCTTCACATTAGTTTGGACCTATTTGTAAAAGACTTGAACTCTGCCCTCACATGAGCACATGCATGGCTCTTGCTGAAGTGAAGGGAATCCCTGAAGTAATATCTGCATTTTTAGTACCACTTCTACTCTGGGGAGCTCTCACATAAATTGCTTCTGCATCTTTCACCATTTCCTCTCCAGAAACAATGGGGCTGAGTGAAGTTTTCCAGCCACTGAGTTTCTGATCTCTGCTATTTGCTGAAGGCTCAATAATACTCAGTGGTATGAGTAAAAATGAAAAATTTTAACTTTTTAAAAGAAAATTATCAGTTCCACACAGCACGAACTTTTCAGAATGGCTGTCCAGCTGTGTCTAAATACCGAATAATAAGCCTCTTTCAATAATCTACCAGTATTAGTATTTTAATGTTATTAGTGAAATGGATACTGCACATTTTTTATAATTCTATGATTATACATAAAATCTGGTAATAGAGTCCCTGGAGAAATAAGATGAACAGTTTGATTTATACTGCCATGTTGAAACAGTGGATTTGGTCTTTTCTCTTTCTGGCAGTAAGGAAGAAGAGATACAAAGCTCTACCAGACATCTGATCAAAAAATATTCACCAGATATTAATCAGGAATCATCAAAAATGGTTATCAATTTCTGCATGTTATTATATTGCTTCCTATGAATGTTGTATCAGAAAGTACAAAAAGTTGTTCCTCCAGAATGTTAAAAAATAATTTCCTCAATTTTTTTGTCCAGCATTTTTTCATGATAAGGCTACAGGAGAGCATCATATGTAGGATTAAAATAGATACATAATAGAATGCAAAAGTGAAAATAGCATAGAAAATAATTAGAATTTTATTACAAAGAAATATGGATAGTATATCTTTCATTTCAGTTGAATTAGAAATCTTATCCTCTTCTCATGGTGCCTCCAGCTTGTGTGGCTGCTGAAGGCAGCTGCCTCCACTGGTTGTTCCCTGCTTCACATAGGATGAGGGAGAGCAGTGACTTTTCTTCTGATCCTGTTCAGCTCCCAATGCTTTCATCAGTGCTTCTTCCCACAAGATCAACCAAGCCCTGACGATCCCCCTTCACTGCCTCTCAGGAACATGTGCCATTTGTGAGGAGGTAGACTTCTTCCTCTTCCCTCTACTTGTACAGATT
Organism: Corvus kubaryi; assembly: GCF_017639235.1. Taxonomy (NCBI): domain Eukaryota; kingdom Metazoa; phylum Chordata; class Aves; order Passeriformes; family Corvidae; genus Corvus; species Corvus kubaryi. The sequence continues at coordinate 9,384,564 of NW_024581135.1, forward strand.
GGTGCTGTGGAGATGCTCTCCTAAGCAATGAGTTTGCAAGGGAGTATCTGTAACTATCAGCCAGTTAACCCTAATACACTGCCTGACATTCATTCTCCATCCCTCCACTGCCCTCCCATGCTCCCTGTTCTTCCATAATCTACAGCACCACCCCACTGTTACTCTTCTGCAATATCTTTCCTGGTGGATTTAACACATTACCTTACTTTATTTATGCCTATAGTAGCATATTCTGTATTAAAGCTTTACAGCAGAATCCTCAATGGTTCATGTGATTTTTAGTCTATGTTTCTGCTTGCCTTGAACTCCAATTTCTTTCTCCTTAATAGTTTAAGACGGCCTTCGACAATCTAACAGGCTACATACAAACTGTCATCGTGGAAATTCAGTAAGTTTGCCAGTTTGTTTTTTGCTCAGTACATGCTTCCCACATACCTCATTTTAATCTGTTTCCCATGAAGTACTCAGTTCAATAAAAGATATGAGTTCAGCTCAGAACGCTTCCCCTTAAAGGAGGGATGCTGGCCCCATTTTTACCCCAATATGTCTGTGAAATGGGCTGGCTAAGGCAGCTCCACACTGGATGTCCTGCTTTTACTACCATGTAGGATACAGCACTGTGCTGTAACTAGCAGTCCCTGTGTTATCTGACATGTCTGAAATTCTAAGTTAACTTTGAGGTTCCTATGACCACTGGGAGTGCTACCCAGCTTGGAGTCCTAGTTTAATTTAAAAAACACCCTCATTACAGGAGGGATAGAAAATGCATTTTATTGTGGATTTGTTGGTGTCTCGTGATGGCAGGTTGAGCAAAGATGTTACTGAATGGGTTGTGGTGACTGTAGCTGTGGGCATAGGTCCCTTGCTGGTCTAGGTAGACCCTGTCAGATGTCCCTCTCTTTCCATCCCCATCTGTTACAGGTTACTGTCCCCAGAGCTCTGCCAGCTTCTCTGTATTCCCTAACCCACATCAAGCAAAACCTGGCATGCTAGCACACACCAGTGTGTGCACTTTCAGTGCACCCCAGGGATTAAGCAGCTAAGTAGTGTTGTTCTAACAGAGTTGTGGGGGCAGTAACTTCCAGCTGAGCAGTTGTGACATGGGGCACTGTAACACCTCAAGGAACTACAGCAATCTGCCACTTAAGGATATTTGTGTGCATATCCTGGCAGCATGAGGTTTAGCTGAAGAACAGGGAAGTCACTGCTGTTCTCCACCTCACGCCAGGGAGGTTGCTGTGAGCTGAACCCAACCCAGCTGGTGTGCAGTTGGCACAGATACCTCTACATTGCAGAGACCCTTCTGCATTCATTGTGGCCATACCCTGAATTATCCTCACCACACTTCAGGGTGTGTTCTCTACATCGTGCCTGGTTGACACCACAGGCTGATGGAAGCACGTGAAAGTTGGGGTCTAACAGATGAGGTTCTCCACACTACAGCTGGCTTGAAGTTAACCCAGTTAGAAAATGTCAGTTGTGTGTCAGCAGCACACAAAGGAACAATGTTGTTAGCATTAAATCCAGCAGCTACCTATTTACAGCTGGACCCACTGGGAAGATGGCTGATAATGTATTCCTGAGCAAGATTTACACTCGTTTTCAGGTCTCTTGGCAACTACCTATGTTATGGGAAGAAAGAAGCTAGGGGAGAGAGGGAGATTTGGCAGAAATTTTCTCTTGTCTTTGCATCTAGTTTGCCATCCATATGGACTATGTGAAACTTCAACGTGGTGCTATCTGTCCTTTTCAGACCTCCAAAAGAAAGCAGAAATTCTGCTCCAGTGAATGTAACAGTGACAAACCTGTTCACGTGGAACTCAACTGTAAATGAGGCCTCAGTTAATTCTGCAGTACAACATGAAATAAACAGTGGAGAAGAGTCATATGTCCGTACTTACGAAAGTATGTAACTCCGTACTAGGGAAGTAACTAATCAGCAGAAACAGAGGTTCTTAAAACCTGGTTGGAAGATTTCTGTGGGCATAGAAGCTCATCAAATCATAAGCCTTGCTGATTTTAAGGACCTGAATGTTCAATCTTGGTAATTTTGAAGATTCAACCATTCAGCGCTAGGGTCTTTTGTCTTATTAAGGCTTTCTACTTCCTATGTAAAGAAGAAAAGGAGAATATTTATTCTGTGGTAAGCAATGACATGGCAGTTTTAACTTGCTGATTGTTAGGTAGTGGGAAAATTCTGGATAAAATATATACAGCGATAGATTGTGCTTCTGAGAATAAGCCAGTATTTTACTGGCAAAATAGGATGAAAGTCTCTTTAGACTCACTGATTAGCTGCTAAGTGATTCGTTGATCTAAACCAGTAAAGTCTTGCATTACTAAGAGTGTAATACTGGGAGAAAGATTTTCTAATTAAAATAAGATTTTTTTTCTCTCTCTTTTTTTTTTTTAATATAAGTTCCTATTTTGAAATCAGCTTTCTCAAAAGGCATAGCTAATAATTAAGAGTCCATTTCATGGCTTAAAGCCTGAGTTTGGTCTCTGAAGGTGACTGTATCTGCCTCAGTCATGACGTTTCCTATGTGCTGATCCTAAGCATGAGGAGGAAATAGAAAACCTCTGAGAGCTCCCAAGGCACCAGTGCAGTCACATCCCTCTACAGCATGCCATGCACTGAGGTCTTGAAACCATTCCCACCACAAGGACATGGATCTAAAGAGCAACACATTGGGCAAACAGAATACTAATGCTACTCATGAAATGAGCTGCATGCCCATAAATGTTTATATCTCTCTAGAACTATATGGGATCTAGGTCTCACAGTTCAGTTGTAGAAAAAAACTAAGAGAATAGTTTTCTCTTTCTCTATAGTTTTCTCTGTAGGGTTTTTTTTTTCAAGGTGAGTCAGAAAGTCAGTGTTCAGAATATGAACTTACAGGCAGAATGTCCCTTTTCATAGACTGGAGCCAGGAAGGTTTGGAAGCAGTTGTAGGAGGCTGAGAAACAGAAGGTCAGAAGATGTGATGGAAACAGGACCTTAATTGGTAAAGAGCAAGGGGAAACAATGGGCTGGTCCAAAAGTCTGCAATATTGATGTCCCAGGAAAAGGACTTATAATTTTTTCTCTTTAGAATTACTAAATAATTTATTTATGATTTACTGGGCAAGTGCACTGCTTTCTATGAAAAGGTATTCAGGTTTGCTCCCTGTTTCTCTTTTAAAGAGACAACATCTTGTGCTATTTATCAATGTGATACTCAAACCACGGTGTGTGAAGGGGACATGTTTCCAGAATGCAAATGCAAACCTGGTTTAGAAAAGACAGAATGGGATGATCGTTCTTGTTCAGGTAAGAACCTTGCTGCTTTTTCTATCCCTGAAAGGCTGACCTGCTTTTTCCCTCTCTCAGTTCCTTTTTGAGAAGGGTGCTGGGCAAATGTGCTGACCTCTAAAAATCAGGGAATGTGCATCCTGTGAAGACAGCCATAGAAATACATCCTCATGTTTCACTTTGAACAAATCTATAATTTTATTCCAGTAGAATAAATTACTAAAACTTGATAAAATCATCACTGAAACCAGTGAGTAGGCAAGTCTTTAGAAGTATTGTTAGACTCCTGGTAAGAACTGAAACATAAACAGGTAAAGGATGGAACAGATTGAATCCTATACTCACAGCTTTCTCTGCTAGGACATGTTTTGGGAATAAATTCTACATGTTACTTGAAGGCAGCTGACAGAACTGGAAGTCTCATGATGCATTACATGTTAAGGCTGTGTTAAGGCTCTCTTCCTTGCTTATAATTCTAGGTTTGCATTACCCGGATTTAGACAGGTTTTTGTGAGAAGAATGATTTCTGTCATTTTTGGGACCTGTTAGTTGTTGGGGTTTTATTTATTTTCTTGTTTTGAGTTCTTTTAGTGAGTGCTCTGTTTATATTTTTAGCTACCCTCCAAAGCCCTGTGATTTACCTAATTTTCTTCTAAATACCTTACTTTTTTCTTGTGGAAACTAAAATTTTCACACTACAGAAGGAAAAAAAAGATTTAAGATTTTAAGAAAAACAAAAAACCCCTCAAAAATCAATGATAAAGCTATGAAAGCTGGCTACAATAAATCCCAATGAGATGTGATCCGGTGTAGGCCTTTGTGACCCCCGTGCCTGTCTAAAACTGATACAGTTTGCCATACAAATCATCTGCTGTGAGATCAAACTGCAGGCCATTGCTTGCCTATGTAAGATGCAGCCTAGCCAGATTTCTTTTTTGATGAAGTTGGATGGTTTTAAACACAGCCTGTTTACTTCTAATTTTGTGATTTTATATTTCAGTTTTTGTTTTGCATAGGTACAGTCCTAAAAAAGCCATTCTGATGATTTAAAGCACAAGAAAGGGGTGTGTGTGTTTCCAGAGCAATAAAATAATCTTTTATCTGCAATTCACTCATGTTTTTCTCCCTGAAAATACAGCTTGCAGTAAAAACTGTACTGCAGAGGCACACAAGTACTGCGTAAAAGAAGAAACGGTTCCAGTATGCAGATGTATGACTAACTTTAAACAGGAGGATGGAAACTGTGTGGCGTGAGTACTCAGGTTTTTACTGCATTCCTGTGTTGTAGGCAAAGGTAGGGGAGAAGAACATCTACTACAGGGTCAGCTGCAATCCAGAAGAATGGGCTGCAGCTATGAGAATCAGAGAGGTGCCCAAGGGGGAGAGCAGGTGGACAAACTCCCGTGGTGTCACAAGTTGTGGCATTTTCATTCCTTGGCATTAGTCTTTTGTGTGCGCTCATAACACCTCAGAGTAAAGTCAAAGAGAGCCAAGGTTCACCCGTGAGTCAGTGAAGAGGATAAAGTACTTCACCACCACATAAACACAAACTACTCCTGCAGAGTGGCTGAGCCATGGGAACTGCTGTGCTGAAGTGTTTAGTAAGCAACAGGCATCAGAGCAAGACATGCCTCCAGTCCCTGGAATGTTTCCACTTTTATCAGTGGGGACTGTTTCCTGGTAACTTTCAGACCTATGTTATTCCCTCCTGGTTTTCTCCTGAGGGTGTTTCTGTCAGCTCAGGATCAGGACAGAACAGTGGTGTTTGCTGGTGAAGCCGAGTGAGTGACTGGTTGTGCTCCACTCTGGTGGATAAGCAGAGAGATTCACTCCCCATATCCATTAATTCAGCTCTTTTTGTAGCTATTACTGCTGAAAATTGAAAATTTCTTACCATAAAGTTGATATATTTTAAATATATGGAACTACTGTGGGAGGAAGATAAAGACTTGCCAGTCCTTATAGACCTTATACTGAGCTCTTTGTTAAAGACATTGCATGGCAGTTCCAAGTGGCTCAGAGGTGCAGGGCTTAGTTCTTTAGAAAAATTAGGTCCTTTTAACATTTTTCAGACTAAGAACCTGAAACTTTGAGTGCTGAGATCACCAATCACTCCGAAAATCTCAGATTGTTTCACTCTAATGGAAGTAAATAATTCAGTAGTAAGATAGGATTAAAGAGGAAACCTGTAATGAACACACTTTGTGGAGAAATTGCTGATAAAAAGGGGGAATATGCTATTGTTTTGTGATCATAGAATGGTTTGGATTAAAAGGGACCCTAAAGATCATATTTGCTTTCTTTCCTCTTTTTCTTTTTTCTCTTCTGTAGTTGTCCAGTGGGCTACTCTGGGGAGGATTGCAGGGACAGTAAGTATAAGAATTTCTGATTTTTAATTATGGTGTTGAAGAATACCTAGTTATGCTTAATCTGTCTGAGAGAACAAAAAAGTAGTAGCCTTTAGGGGTGCCACCATTCCACATTTATTGAAGGAAAATGTTAGAAATAAAAAGTGAAATTTCTCTGTTGCCTTATGTGCCTAGGGCATGGGAAGAGCCTAAGTGACACCTAACTGCGTAGTTTAGCATCAATACTAGCTTAGACAACCCCTGCACCCTCCCAGTTGTTCCTACACCTCACCTATAACTATGTGTAAAACCATTCAGTGCATAGCATTAGGAACTAGAGCTGAGGTCAAAATAGCCATCCAGAAGAGATGGTCTTCAATGCAGATCCTTAATTTACATCTTTCTGTGTCCACAAAATGTTGTAAGCGCCAGGAGCCTGGGAATAAATTCCTCCCTTCCTCCCCTCCTCCCTTCCTTCCCCTTGTTTTTCAATATTCACTGTGAGTTTTCAATTGATCAACTGACACATTTCTTGTTTGCTGTGTTTTTTCCCCCCAGATACTGAACTCATCCTTATAATCGTGGGCACAGTGTTTGGAGCCATTATCCTGAGTTTAGTGATAGCAGTCTCTATTATTTCAGTCAGGTAAGAATATTTCTTACAGTTGAATAGGAACTGCATTGCTGTGTGTTCATAAAAAGGGTTTTGTGCTAGGTATGCTATAAAAATCTGTTGCATGCTTCAGGATGGGACTGAGCATTCAAAATAAGGTGGGAGTGGGCAACCAATAAGTTGGACTTAATAAGGAAGGCACACTAAATAGTCTTTTAAAATCTCCTTTGTTCTTTCATTTCCTCTGAAGAGCAAAAGGAAAACGAAATCCAGAGAAGAGGAGCCTGATACAGCCAGAGTATTCCAACACAAATAGATCTGATGACAGACCGGGCATGTTCCCCAGGGTCCAGACCACTTCTGGCCATGCAAACCCAGGATATCAGTCAAACAACCCCTATGAGATGCGTTCCACAAATAGAGGTCATTTTCCAGAGAGGGATTATGATGATTTGGTAAGTGTTTCACATAGTCCTGTGGGAATGGAATTCCTGAGCGGTGGCGTTGTGGGCTGCAGACACTGTGGGAACCTCAGCTCCCCTCTTTACATCCTCCCTTGGTCTAGAAGGCCAAAGTGCTATAAAGGCATCCAAACAACTGTAGCTGCAGCTGAAAAAAATTCCCTTAATACAGAAATTTGCCTTAGAACAGAGATCAGCCCTCATAAAGACCTTTCTAAGCCCCAGTAGTCATCCTTGAGCCACAGGAGGGATATGTGAAAAGCAAGGGTCCAAGCAAGAGCTTGGCTGCCCAGTGGTCTGCTGTGTCGTAGGATATTTGCCTGCACTGACCAAACTCAGCCCTCAGCACAGGTGTGCCTGCAAGTATCACAGGCTGCTACCACCTGAGCTTCTTTTAGGCTATTGTAGAGTCAACAGGTGCTGCAGTGGCACCTCCCAGCTGCAGGCTCCTGCAAGATTCACAGTCAGTTTAAGCTGGGACAGATGCCCAGGGGGTTGTGTCCTCCCACCCAGCTGCTGCTGCCTTGTTCACAGCAAAAGCCTCAGCAGCTGCTGCAGCATTGCAGAGGGGAAAGGTGTGAAGTGCCGTGAATAATCTAGAACAGCTTTTGCACTGCTGTAGCCCAGGGGAGCCTGGTCAGCAGAAGTGTGTCATTACCTGGAAGGAATGTTCTAAAAAAAATGCCTGTTTTATCCTTGAATTCTGCAAGGGAGCCCTGGAGGAAGCAGAGGCTTGATATTAGCTCAGTTTGGGTTAATAACACCAAGGTTATGGGATTGATCTCTGTATGGGCCATTCATGCAAGTGTTGGGCTTGATGATCCTTGTGACTCCTTATTTCTCTTCTTTTCTTGTCTAAAAATTCTCTGTAGTACGAAATATCACGGGAGCCTAGGGGCTTTAGGATGCAGAGCAGATATTGAGCAACCAGAGCAGTAGAAGGATGGACGACCAGCACAACACTGGCTCAAGAGCAAAGAGTTTCACAGCCTCTCACCAATGCAGTTACTTCAGCAGAAGAGACATCAACGTCCTTAACCCCAGATTCTCTCAAGATTTCCTAGAGGAAGACTCCTGCTTGAAAGATGTCATGGACAACTTTGAAATAAGGGAAAAATGTAAGAGAGTAGGGAGAAGAAGAGAACTTCTTTTAAAAGAAGAACTAATGTGGTCCAATAAACATTAGACTTCTTCAGTGAAGACAGTACATTGGCAAGAGAGTGAATGCAGACAAGATAAAGGATTTTAACCCTGCTGGTTTTCAGTTCTTCTGGAAGATGGTCCAGGCAATATGTGTGATGCTGAAAAAATGTCAGTACCCAGAACTTCACTTGGATTTGTGCTCACTCAGTTTGAACTATGGCTTTGGGCAGATGGAAACTGTTTTTCATGAGAACCTGACCTGTTTCACTTTACTGTATCAGATACAGGTTTTTTCACCCTCCTCAACCCCCAAATATTTCCCATCTGAAAGCATTCTGTTCAGATCTCTGCTGATCTGTGTTGTGTGAGACAATGGGACTTGTCTGACCTTTTCCACAGCCTTCCTTCCCAATACAATGACAAGATACAATATCTTCAAACAAACACTATTCTTCTTCATCTTGCAAAACTGCATCGATTTTACATTTTTAGTTCCTGTGGAAAGTGTTAGCATTTTTTTTTCTCTTGCAGTCTTTATGTTTGAATGATCATAAGCTTGGTGTTTGGGGTTTTTTAAATTTCTTACATAAATCTGTCTGTAAAAGAATTTACATTTTAGTGTATTTTACTGAGTGTGCGTCATCTGTTGACTGGCATTAACATTATACTTATAAAAAATACTTATATTCACATATATGTACATATATTTATAGATTACAATCATTTAAAGCATCGTTTAATTCTGTTCTATTTTGTGGTTTGGTTTTTATATAAGCAGATTAAGTTTTCCTATTAAACATTATTTTTTCTCAGTACCAAGGCTTTCTTATATTCCTCCCAGTGATGTGTTTTGGTTTTTTTCAAACTCCAGAGACTATTTTGTGTTAAAATTTGTGCAGAGTTTAGACACAAGTGTGCACAGACTAGTTACATCAGCACATCAGCACCCAGCTTTCACTCGGAAGTTCAGAAATGTTATTAAGTATTACAGAAGGTAAAATGTTTATTGTTGTGAGACTGGCACCAATATTCAGTGGTTGCTTTTGGTGGGAGCTGGGTAGTCAGTGCAGCTGGGTTTCCTTTGAAAATGCTGGACAAGCTGCTCTGTCTGATGGCAGCTGTTAATGGCCCAGATGAAAAACAAAAGTGTCTTTCAGTTTAAATGACAAGTTTGGGGGTCAGTGGTAGAGAACACTGTATGTGGCTGCAGAGGTGACCAGGATGTCCATGCAGATGCTTGTTTCCAGTGCTCTCTGTGACCAAAACCAGCTCCCACTTGCCAGTTAAGTGATTGAAAGCTGAGAACTAAACAGTCTTGATCTTTCTCATGTGGCTTCTGTAGCAAAAGAAGGTAGGCCCTGCTTTCTCAGAAGTAGCCTGGTGAGAAAAGGTGCTATTTTCTCCCTGTTGTTTTTCTGAGGTTTCACTGTTTCTTCCTTCCAGTTCACTCCTGTCCCCTTTGCTGCTGTCACCCGGCTGCACAGCATCTGCCATTGGCAGGGTCTGTAAGAGCCCAGGTTCTGGTGGCCTCAGCCAACCCCACCATCTGTGTGCATCTCAGCATGCTCAGCATGGCTCCATGGGAGCAGGGCTAGCTGGATTTAACTGCTCATGATACCTTGTTCAAAGGATGGGGAGGGATTTGGTCTTATTTTCTTGACTTTTCCTCTGAGAGTACTCGCCTGTGAGGAGCAAAGCAAGGCACAGTGTTTACACTTAACAAGAGGCAGAGAGACCCATTCTTCCTCCAGTTAGAAAAGCCCTGCAAACTGGATGAGCTCTGCCCCCCCTTTAATGTGTGACCCCCCATGCCTGCTGCTCCCTTCTTTTTCTTTGAGCCCTGTGTGTCTCCACAACAACCTGGGTGAAGGAGATGCTCATAGCTTCTAATCCTTCTGCTCAGTCCTTTCCTTTCCCCCTTTTCTCTGACTTTTCAGCACAGGAAAAGGTTCCGCTGTCTGTAGCACTCTGTTTAACCCATGCAGGCTTCATCTGGGGAAGTTTGCGTGGGCTGAGACACTGGAAAATGGATGGGATAAAGGCAGAAACTGTCCAAAAGTCACGAAGCTCAGCTTCATTCAGCTGGCTACTTTTGTTTGGGTACCTCCTCCTCCCTATCTTTGTATGGCAGACTGAAACTTAGGCTTACATGGAGCTGAATAAAAAGGTTTTTCTATATCAACAGTAACAGCCCACTGGAATGGTCATCGTGGTCTTTCACTGAGGTAAATTGTCTGGATCCATGCATAAAATACATGCAAATAGTAACCTGCTACAGAGGCATGTGGAAAGGCTTTTAAGTGTTATCTCCTGTTCTTTTACAAAGCAATAGAGTTTGGAAATGCAGCTGAAGGCTGAACGAGAAATGAAACTTTAATGCAGTAAAACTTTATTGAGGGTGTGATATCCCAACATGTTCTATCACTGGTAATAAAAGCAGCAAAAATAGTCAGGTGTTTGCATCATTTAACTGCAGAGGAATTTTCATTGCTCTAATTCAAAGCTAATTTCCGCAACTGCAGCCAGTTCTCATTTAGCCCGTGCTGGGGAGCGGCTATCAGATACCACTGTGAGCCTGCTCCTTTTTAGCATTTCAAAGGCTGCTACAGGGCTTTTATCTGGACTGGAATTCTGTACCGAAAGGGCAAACTCCCAGATATTTCACTTCTGTTTGTCTATTAGCAACGTGTGACTCTTCTGGGAAATGTGATCATGGAAAATAGCTTTTTGTCGTGTTTTATGACTGCTCCCTCTTGACTCATGCTTTGTTTCAGCTGCCTATCCTTCAAAATCCAAGTAGGCATAGGAAAGGCAGCTGAGTTGGACCCTCACTGTCAGTGTGAGTGTGGACATGCCTGCAGGCAGGCTGAGAGGCTCCAGGGATCTGCCACAAATCATTTTGCACCCTGGGTTCCCCCATCCATCTTCTCCCTTGAGGTGCAGTGTGTCCTTGAGAAGCAGAGTATCCTGCTGGCACATGACCCGTGGAGGAGGTGGGAAGTTGCTGCCACTCAAGTCTGCCACCTACTTTTACCCTAGACCAAAAGTCACTCTGGAGAGTGTAATTGCTTGGCCTGTCTGCACAGGCTGTGCTAAACAGTGCTAAAGGAACTGGGACAGAGGTTTGCCTGGTTATAACACATACTTGCTTGGGAATATTGGGATAGCTTCAATCACGTGCCATTCTCCATCTATTAGGATATACCCAAACACATTCAAGCAATGTGGGGTGAGAGGGGAGGGCATGGTAGGTGCTGAGGATGGCAGTGGGATAAGAACCTGGGTCTGGGCAGCTGCCTGAGAGGAGCTGCACCTCAGGAATGTAATGGGATGGCAGGGTAAGAATGGGTGGGGTGATCAGGCCTGCTGCTGTTAGCACTGCTTATACCTGAAACCAGCCTCAAAACTGAGCCCTAAACCTCTGCATCCACACATTCCCCAGCAAAGCCCAGCATCCAAACTTGCACATGAAAGCAGCACCTTTCAGGCCTGAAAGCAGGAAGCGCTTTGCATTTTTTCTGATTGCCTGTTGGAGGAAGCCACCCCTTGTTTCCTTTAGGAGACTGTTTTTTCATAGGTCCTGCATGTGATGTGCCAAGCTGAAGGCATAAACAAGAAAAAGTGAACAATGAATGTAAGACACCACTGCAGACCAAGGGGCTTGGCTTTTCACTTCTTGTGTACCTTGAGTTTGATGGCTGGCTGTTTTCAAGGTGAATGACAGCACTCCTTCCAACAGGAGGGACAGGGGTAAGGGAAAAGGAGCCTCTCCTCTAGCAAGAAGTGCTTACCTCCTCAGTAGGAATGGCTTCCCAGCAGAAACCCCTGGTATGGAGAGCATTTAGGGAAACACAGATGAGGGTTGAAGGGATTCAGGCAGGTGTCCTGGTGAACATGGCTGTTCCTAGCTGGTTTTGGGGAGACCACCTCAGCTTCATCCCAGGCTCAGGAGGGTGACTGGACCTTGGTACAACCCAGAGACAGAGGATCCTGCTGGTAATTTGTGGTTCAATAACCCACAATCTACAGCAAGGCAAGCATAGTGCTGCCTCATCTGTCCCTCCTGTGAGAGGAGGACTGACATTTGTCAAGTTTGGCAACTGCAAAGTCATCAGTTGCTATTTTATCCAGATTTCCCATCCTTCAGCCTTTTAGCCCAGTAATGTTTCAAAGGCATGTCTGGTGTTGTGGGAGGGATGGAGTAGCTTTGCTTACTAAGGGTTCCCAGCAGGACTAAACTGACCTCTCCCACGTTTTGGGGTGTGAGCTGAAAACACTGATTTTTATAGCAACTTGTCAAAAAAATCCCCAAACCCACACTAAAAGCCCAAAGTGGTCTAAGAACAAAGAAACCCATAAAACATGTCAGGTCACAATTAAACAGGAAAGAAACAGGGCTAAAAATAAGAATCCGTAAATTGCTTTGCCAAGGATGCTCTAGCTGCTGATAAAAGGCTCTTTAAATATACCAAAGCCACAAAGGCAGCTAGGAAATCAGTGGGAATGCTGACAACAAGGGTACAAAAGTGGCAGATGGGGAGGATGATGTGGCAGAGAAAGTCAGTGAGTGATAACTTTGTGGCTGCTTTTTCAGCTGAAGCTGTTGGGGAGCTTCCCCTGTCTGCCAGTCTGCAGTGGATCAGCTGGAAGAGCTGGAGAAATTGGAAGGAGAAAGGCAATATGGTAAAGAGCTAACAGGAGTAAAGGAAAAGTAAGTGAAGTAACTTTCACTGAAGTAAAAGGAGGGGTGAAGTCAAATAGAAAAAGTGGTTGTTAACAAGGGACCGGGCCTAGGCACTGATCCTGGGGACCCAAAGGAGCAGCACAGCCCAGTGGTGCAGGTGTGGGGGGCTGTGGTGCCCAGCTGTGTTCCCAGGCATAGTCAGCACATCACACACCCCCTGCAGACTCACTGAGGTACACTGAGCCATCACTGATGGGTTTCCAAAGCCTTTGACTCAGGGTGGCAGCCAAACACCCACCACGATCTGGGGGTACACAGTGCTAAAGAAGGTCAGCGTAAAGCAGACAGAAAAAGCCCTACAGGCACAGTTGGTGAATATGCTATCACAGGATGCTGTGGTTGCTGTATCTGCAGGTACAAAAAGAGACTAGGCAAATTCAAGGGTGCAAATGCATCTTTGAGAGATGGACCCCCAAACAAAAGGATGAGAAAGTGGGGGTGCTGGAGGAAGGGGCTGTAGAAGAAGCTGGGGCCCCAAGACAGTCTGTCCTGTTGCACTCTCTGGAGCAGAGCCTGGGGCTGGATGGACATCCTGGACCAGAGGGACATTTCTCAGCTTCTGAATGCATTGACCTGCTTTATTCAACAGCAGCACGGACTGGAAGGTGATGGCTGTGGCACATGTACAGAGTGCATGTACAGAGTGGGTCTCATATGCCCTAGTTATGCCCAGGCTGTTTATAGAACAGAGGCAGGGTAAGGTGCTGTACACGAGGCTCTGCTGTTTCTGTAAAAACAGCCTCATAAAAGAAACAAAGGGGAAATGTCACAAGCAGATAACTGAAAAAATGAAAAATGCTTCTTGCTTTTGAGTCTGGAAGGTGCTGCCTTTCACACACAGGCTCCAAAGAGCAACCTCTGGAGAGCAAAGTCGATTCCTCCCCTCTCCGGGAGAAGCAAACCGATATCAACAGCTCCCATTCTCCCTCTCCTGGTGGAAGCAAAACATCTTGTAAAGGAGCTATGCCTCACCTGCTTCTCACTGTTCCCAATTCCCTGGACCATGTCTCCAAGCCCCAGGCAGTGTCCCCCCAGAGCACCCACTAAGATGGGTGACATCAAGGGGAGCAGAGAGAAAACATCTGCCCAGCTGGTGGCCCAAACATGGCAGAGATCTCCTCAGGGAACTTGGAGACTTGCAGGGTCGGATAAAGTGAAAAAAGGAAAACAGAGCACTGAGAAGAATAAAAAATATTGCTCAGAACTCCAGAGATGGCTGTGGAGGGAAGCAACATTGCTTTTGGTGGGCATCTCTGGCAACCAAGAATTTTCTTCCTTTTTTATTCTGCCTGTTCTGAAACTCTAATACCACTGGTAGCACTCTGAGGGCCATTTGTCCCAGCTGTTTTCCCAGTCTGGTCATTGTTTGGCAGCCAATTTTCAAAGGTGATACTAACGTCTTCCCAGAATAACATCTATCACATCTTGGTGGGTGGGAGGGCAAGGAAAGCCCCCAGCCCTCCTGAGAGAGCTCCCCTTGACCCACCCTGGTGGCAGCCTGTCCCATGCTCACAGACATGAGCCTGGTCAAACATTAGGGAATCTCTGCCTCTCCTTTAGTCACAGATGTCTGGATGTAGCTGGGGAAAGAAAGTCTGCTCTATAAATGAGACTTTGGGGGGAAAAAAGGCTTTCTCTCAAGTTTTTTTAACCATAGAGATCTTTATAGGGTAAATCAGCCAAAAGTTAAAAGAAGAAATGTTTCATATCTGGAACAGTCAATGAATTCAAGAGGTCATTATAGTGCTAAGGTTCCTAATCCCCTCTCAAGCAGAGGAATGTTTAAATTGGTGAGAAACAGGGGTCAAGTCCAGGCAAGTATTTCAGTGCCTAACTTGTACTGACATTAATGGGAATAGGGGTCTCTGCGGAGGAATTGTGGACCTGGGCCTGTATATCATTCCTATAAATGAAACAGGGCTTGTGTTGCACATGTGTAACAGTACATTATTATTCTTTTCAAAGCAAGGTCTTTCCTTGTAGACTCTTTAGCATTTCTCAACTGTTTTGTCCTTCCAAGATTGGTGTGAACAGATTCTGCAGCAAGCTCATGCTGGGCAAAACCCACTTGCCAGAAACATTAACAGAAAACCCAGAGTCCAGTGATTTATTTCAGATAGTGATTAAATAGCCAGGTGTCAGCTGTGATTTGAAAAAGCCGCACGGGGCATTGTGAGGTCCAAACTGCACAGATCCAGGTGAATTCCTTGGAAACCCATTTGTACCTCCAGAGCACTCTGCTCGCCCAGGTGCTTAGGACTGGAGATTTTACTCCATTCAGCGGGAATTTTACCAGAGATCCGAGTGGAGCCAAGCCTAGCTGGCTCTACCTGCTGACATTTAAAATCATATTTAATGATTCTTCCCCTACATGCAGGCATACAAAGGCAATCTCTTTGGGCTCTCTGGGTGTAAGAAACTCTCTGCTAGAGGCATCTAGCATTTACTCCCGGCTTTTGCGGCTCTGCGCTAACCACAGCGGGACCAGTTTATGTGAGGCAAGATGTGCAGGAAGACAGCATATTTCTCAACACGCCTCGCAGGGTGCTGGGGACGGACCCTCGGGCTGTCCAACCCTCCTCCTGCTCCCTCTTCTGTGCCACCGGGCAGAGTCTCTGGCCACAAGATGGAGCTGGCTCTCTGCAGTTGCCGGATAAGGCACCCCAAAGGCAAAACCTTTTAATGAGCACGCTTTTCTTGGGGCTAACCATTAACAGACACACAGGCAGGTTTCCACGGAGCTGCTAATTTTTAACCCTCTCCTGTGTCCCAGCCTTGTGCATCCCCACGCCCACCCCTCTGAGGGCGCATTACTTAACTCTGGGGATTGGGGCATATTTTTTGGGATGGGTCATGGCTGGAGGTATCCATGACCCTTTCAGTCCAGCACATCAGTAAGCCCCTCCTGTAAATAGCCTCTCAGGCAGCCAAGTGCCTCCCAGCCTGCTCCAGGGACTGTAGGGATACCAAAACTTGGCCAGATTTGGTCTGGCTTCATCATCTCTGTCTCAACTTCTTTTACCACAGAGGCATGAGGAAAGTCTCCCCCTTGTACCTCCCTCACTTTCCAGCCCAGCAGCTTCAGGCATGGACTAGCTCAGAGACTTATTCTGAACTCTGCCTTTTTTTCATCTATTAGAGGGTCAAAACTTGGCAAAATGACTTTAGGTGCCGTTCTCTGCTTCCCAGAAGTGTTGCAGTGCTGCTCTTCAGCAGGTCAGGAGTTGTTTAGGAGTAGTGTTGCTCTTGAGTATCTGAGAACAGAGGTTGGTCCTTAGATGGTAAAAATATCTGTTTTTATGGCAGGCAGCAGCAATATGCGGTGCATCTTTAGCCAGAGAATAGAAATAGGATTAAATCTATTATTGTAATTTTTGGCATGTGGTAGTTGCCTATTACTAACAAGGATTTTGTGTGAATTGTATTTTTTTTATAGCTTCCTTGGAAAAAGCAGGAGACAAACTTTTTCCATGGCAGTGGAAACCCCAGCAGCCTGGTCTGTGGGCTCACTTGTGTGAGGAGGCGGCGTGGGGATGGCAAAGCTGCACGGTGCCCACAGCTTGTGTCTCTGTCCCACCCTATTTCTCATCATGGCACAGCCAGGAGGAACAGGCAATCAGCACAATGAGGACCTGGAAAGGAAAATGAAATATTTTCCTAAAACAAGAACTGTTTGTAACACGGTGCAGGTTTGCAAGGTTCAAAGGAGTTTGCCTTTTATTTCACATCCCTGATCCTACTCCCCAGTTTGACCCCAGTTCTCCTAAAACTCCTTTTTATTAAAACCATAAATCAGCCCAGCTTTTTCACCATCTGAATTCCAGTTTGGCCATCCTTTGTTGCATGTAGAGTTGCTTGGACCAAAGGACTGAGGGATGTTCAGGACCTGCTGTGCACCAGTGGTACCTGAGACCGGGCTGCACCTGGATTACTCCTCCAGCCATCTGACTCCTGGAAACAGGTAATCTTAGATGTCTTAGCTGGTCTTTCTTGCACACTAGAGAGCTGTGCCTGGGATCCTGAACTTACTGCAAATATGGTGGTTGAATGAGTTATACCAAATAATGCGGCTGTAATGAGTGACATCCAGACAGATGATGTTTCTTCCAGCTGGAGCTGCTAGGAAGTAGCAAACCTAAACTTATGCCACAGAGTCTAGAAATGGGAGAAAGTCAGAGATGTCCCAGGATTTTGCTGCTGGAGAGTGGCAGTACTTTGTGAAACACTAATGCAGAGGTTGTAGAGGTGGAGCTTCACCCTGAAACAGGCTGTGGCTTTGTGCAAGGGCCTGGGAGCTGCTCAGACTGGTGCAGAGAGAGGAAAGAGTCACAACTGAAAATCCAGAACCTCTTCAGTGCCATGTCAGACATCTAGATGTGACTCAGATGCTTTTATCCACCCTTTCTGCCCCAAGGAAGATATGATAATGAAAACCTATCTGTAGAACACTCGGAGTGTCTCAGATAAATGATTTATTAGTTTTAACTGATGATAAAAGAGCCAAAGAACCAACTTATAATTACATCACTTTCAAATCCATGCCCAGGTCAGATACCCTGGGTTTATGTCATACTTTAATCACAGGTTAAAATGTAAGTGATAAGAAAGTGAACATAAAGATCAGCCCTTTCCAGACGGGAACTTTCCTCTCTCTGTTACAGCGGAACTGTGCAGTGATACTGAAAACCCAAGTCCAAGGGCCTCTGTGGCATCTAAGTACTTGGAGAAGCCTGAGGGATCTCAGTCTCATGGGCTATGTGATCCTCAAGAACGGCATTTTCTAGACAGCAGACATGATGGTCAAGAGAGAAAAGACCCAGGCAATGGTGATGGCTGCTCCTGGAGATCAAGGGAGACTTTGTTGAAGGTCATCCTGTCAAGATCCTGAGGACACAGAGCCCTTCTTTCAGTTCTCATCCCAAAATCTTGGTGCTGCCTCAAACTCATCTTCTACTGAGTATATAAAAATCTTGTTAAAACATGGGCACTAAAAGCCTTTTTTCTCAATCCCTTATTGAGAAAATAAGGGAATCCAGGAGGAAGATCAAGGAGTTATCTGGTTTCATACATGGAGACAAACTTTTTTGGGGGCTTCTACTGCTACCCCATCCCTGACTCCAGAAAAACAGCCAGGACACATTGGTCCAGCACCCTTGTCACCAGCAAGCAGGAAGGATTCATACCAACACCTTCTTTATGCACCTAATTTCAGGCCACATATTACCACTGCTCATGCCTCATTTCTTGGTCTGTGGCCAGCCTCAGGGAGCACAAGGCTGCTTGCTTGCTCTGGGGCCGAGCTGCCCACCTCATGTTCAATCACCACAAATTCCCCCTCTTGGTGTTACAGCTGCTTGTTTGGCCATTTGTGCAACTACATCCTTTTGCTGCTGTGTGTGGGGCAAGAGAACAGCACCAGCTTCAGAGAAGGATATTAACACTCTTCTCATCAGGGAAGCCACAGCACGTCCTCCCCTGCGGCTCCAGGGGTCTTTTTCTGTACACACCACACTGTGGTCTGTTGGTCAGTGGTGTTACACTGGGGTAAGATAAACAGCCTGTGACTCTGTGGGACCTTCAAAGGATTTGGCTTGAAAAACATGATGACTGATAGCAGATGCTGAGCGCTGACAACATCTTAATGCTCAAAAATTGCATAGTAGCAGCTCCTGACCTTCCCCCTTCTCATGGGGGTTTTTCATGGGGGCTGTGGGATGAGGACAGCCTGGGCAAGGTGGGCACCAGGTGCTTGTGCCAGTGCCCAGTGCCTGCAGAAAGCAAGAGCTCGGCCTCAGCTGAGCCCAGCTAAATATAACCAGTGACTGGCGAGCTCCTACGCCTCGCCTGGCTCTGGTCCTGCTGCAATACATTCCTTCTGAAAGTACTGCCCGCTTCCTCAAGCCCTCTTTCCTGCTCCTTGAGATGCCACAGCTGAGTCTCTGAAGGTGGTTTCCTTCCCTCTGAGTAGTTTCTTCACCCCATGCCCCTGCTTTTCCTTTTCCCCCCTTGCTCATTCACACTCGCCCCTGTGCATCTGCTCCTTCACCCAGTAGCTCCCAGGGCAGCTTGACAAGACTCAGGGATAAGGGATGAGGGTCTCCCTGCTCCTACAACTAGGAATAGTTTAAAGCTCTCAAACATTAGTCTATCCATGGATATTTGTAGTTGTAGTTGTGTCTTGGGGTACTTGGGCACGGCCAGAAGATCCAAGGAGCAACTTCTAGGTCTACACAAGGCTCCTCTGGGCAGTAAGGCTCATATTGGGTAATTTACCTTTTGCAAGTGCAGGATCTGCATTTAATTTTTTTTTTCCCACAGGAATATTAAAAAGTACACCACAGAGGAACAACCTGCATCAAAGTCTCTTCATACCACATCTTGCATTTCCAGGTCAGCCCAACATGGTCAGTATTAATTTTATTATTAATAAAGGGTGACAGCATACACCTTATTATGTGTTTGGGATAACAGGGAAGGCTGACACTGTCCCTTTCCCCACACACAGCCAATAGCTCGAGGGCAGCTTTTAGGTTACTGCCTGTCCCACATACCACACTCCTACCATGGGAGCAGTTTTGATGAGGCATTTAGTGATATTTTTGCACTGGTTGCAAGCAGTATGGCTGTGATGCTCCTACAGCCACACCAGGACTTGGTTTGATTTAGCAGCAGCGGGACAGTTAAAATGCTACAACTTTTGTAGTTGTGTGTTTCCTAAAACAACAAATAGTCACTTTAAACCCAAACCTGGTTTATCCTGGGGGGTATGAAGAGGTTGAAGAAATCAGCGAGGTTTGTGAAAGCAGTGTAGGAAATCAGTGAAAGCCAGGGGAAATTTTGGCAGGTGGCATTACAGTTAATCACTTCTGTCTGAGAACAGCAACACAACACATGTGTTTTAAGCAAAATCTGATGGTGAAATCTAGTAGACACGAGGGTGCCATGAAGGTCTGCAGGTCAGGGATAGGTTACCTGTTACTACAAATTGCTTTTAAAATCAATGATCAGCTCTAGGGATAATTTGTGTTTTATTTTAAAAGCAGAAGAATACAGAAAGCTCTCCAGCAACGCAAACACGATCATAAACCCGATGCTTCCTTTCGATCTGAAGTGTTGATGTCCCAAGCGGTGGGGGCGTGGACCGTGCCAAAAAGCCGTCAGGCAGTGAGCGCAGCGCTGCCCGGGTGCCCTGGCTCAAGGAGCCCTTCAGTAAATGGACACAGTCTGTTTGCACAGAGAAAATCCCTGAAGCAGGAAAATGCCACGTAAGAGCAGGCATTGACCCGTGGGGAATGAGTGCAAGCCCCGCTGTGAGCGGGAGAGGCGGGCGCGCATTCTTCGCGTGCACATTCTGTGGGTGCATCTCTGTGTGTCCGCGCACGCCGTGCGTGTCTGGCTGTGGCCAGCTGTCTGTCCGGGTGCATGTGCATCTGCAGCGGCAGCCTGTGCGTGTCCGTGGGTGCGCGTCCCGTGTGCGTGGGCCCGGCCGTGCCCGCGGGTCCCGCTCCGAGCCCGCAGCGGACGGGGCTACGCCTCCCTGCGCGGGGCGGCGGGGCGGGGAGGCGGCAGCGCACCCTCGGGAGCGGGACAGACACGCGCACAGACCCACGGACACACGGAGAGGCACACAGGCACACGGACACGGGGACCCGCACACCCGCCCCGTCCCGTCCCGCCGCCCCCGGGCAGCTCCGCGGCGCCGCCCCCGCCTCCTCCTCCCGCCGCCGCCGCCGCGGCCGCACAAAAGGCGACGGGGAGGGCCCGGCCGGGAAGGGCAGCCCGGCCGCCCCGGCCGCCGCACCATGCCCCGCCGAGGGGGGCTGCCGGCCCCCGCCGCCGCCCGCCGGCCCCCCCCGCTCCTCCACCTCCGCCTCCTCCTCCTGGCCGCCCCGCTGCAGCCCGGCAGAGGTAAGGGCCGCTCCGCTACCGCCGCCCCGGGCCCTGCGAACGCCGCTCCGGAAGGCGGCTTGTCCCCCAGACCCGCCTCGGTGCACTCTGTTACCGTCTGTGTTCCCTCCTCCTCTCGCCCCCCTTCCCGGTGCCTCCCCCGGCGCCCGCTTTGCCGTGCGCCCGCAGCCGGCGGGACGCGGGTCCCCGCTGTCCCCGCTGTCCCCGCTGTCCCCGCTGTCCCCGCTGTCCCCGCGCCCGGGGGTGGCCGCTGCCGGGGCTCTCCGTGCATCCCCGCCGGCCCCGGCACGGCGCTGCTCCCCGGCCCCCTCCCGCCGTGCCCCCGTTGCGGGCGGCGGGGACCCGCGCTCCGGCAGCGCTGCGGGGCACGGACCGCGTCCGCGGGGTGTCACACCTTCGTCTTAAGAAGCACCGAACTGCTATTTATACGACTCGCTCTCTATATATTCCTAATGGAAGCGGCTGCAGCCACTTCTGTTCAGGGATAAGCACTTCCCCGGGATGTTTGCCTGAGCGCTATGTGTAAATCGATGGGATGAGGAGCAGCAGCAGAAAGCCACACACAGGCTGTCGCCCTGCCGGTGACCGGTCTCCACGTTCGCACCTTGTATCATCCAGCCCCGTCCGCTTGGCACCAAGAGGGAGAGGTCCTTGTCCCCCGTGGGGATGCTCCCACGGTTTCCACACACATAGATGAATTGCAGTGCAGTGTGTAACTCCGCTCCAGCAGTTCTGGAGATGGGGTTTCTCTCCTCTCTGAGTGCTTGGGGAAGCTTTTTAATGAGAAGGGTGCCCACAAAATGCCTAAGCCCACCATTCCAGTACTTATGTCAGTGCTTGATACTTTAATGAATGCTCTTAAGAAGTGGCTTATCTTGCAGAGGGCTGTGGCACGATTGCAAAAGCTCAGAAAAGGTTTTCTTAACTTCTTTTTGGTGTGTGTCTGGTCCATGAAATTGATGGTTCAGTATTGCAGCAGACCATCTTGGGGACAAGTCTCTTAGAATGCTTATTGCAAGCACAGGTAAAATGCTCTTTTTTCATGCTTAGCTGTATAAAGTGCATCTCTTTCTTTTTTTCCTCTTCTCTGTCTTCCCTAAGCAAGCTAGTACATTCACTTCTGTTTGAGGAGCTGCCCAAACTAGGATTTCTTGCAGAACAGGTTTAAAATGAGGTCTGATTGCCTGGAGCATCTTTATGAGTAAATTTGCTGAGTACCTTTCGTGAGAGTTTCCTATCTTGCTCTGCATCTGTAGTTTGATGTATTAAAATCTCCACAGTCTGGTGGGATACACTGTCTTCCTCTGCTTTTTTGGGCTCTCCTGCAGCTCAGTCCAAGAGAAGGATGTCATTTGGAGATGTTCTTTGTGCTTGCTGGACACTACTGTGCAAAATAAGTAGGGTGCAGGGTGTAGGACTAAGTGGCACCAGTATGAAGGACTATGTGGGCTGTGCAGCTCAGCAATCCAGGGGGGGTGGATTATTTGCCTCCAGAGTAATCCCAGCTAAATCCTGGATAGAATTTTCCCCATTATAAGAAGTTTAGTTGATTTTTCAGGAGTGGTTTCATTAAATGTATCACAGTCAAAGAGCAGACTGAGTTCCTTCCAGTCTCACTGGGTGACTT
Source organism: Corvus kubaryi (assembly GCF_017639235.1). Taxonomy (NCBI): domain Eukaryota; kingdom Metazoa; phylum Chordata; class Aves; order Passeriformes; family Corvidae; genus Corvus; species Corvus kubaryi. Next base: position 9,406,700 of record NW_024581135.1, read on the forward strand.
GCCCCAGTATCTGCAAGGATCTGGACTGGCATGAGCATCATCAGGTCCTTCCTCTGCCTGATTCAGGAAAGACTGCACTGAATCAAGCACAGCAAAGACTTGCATCTGGAAAATCCTGCATGTTTCTACTCCAGCTCAAAAAGCTCAGGTTTCAGTCTAAAACTGGAGGGCTTCACAAAGCTCTGTTTTCACAACAATGCTGGAAATGGTTTAGTGTTGCTACGGAGTGGAAAGAAAAGCATACTTGGAAAGTTCAAAAGCTGCCACCGGGAAGAATGTCACCCCATGGCTGGCCACAGGAGCGTGGGCTGCTTTGGTCATGGCGCGCAGTGGAAGGAGGAGACCTTGCTTTTCAGCCAGCTATTACTGTGACTAAGTAAACTCTCAAAAATCCAGCAGTCGGGAATGGAGGTAAATATTTCCATGTGGATGGGCAAGTGAAGCTGTGGGAGAGCCGGGCCTGGGTAGCCAGGGTATGAATGCAAGTATTTGCTGTGTAAAGTCCATTACTTCTGCTGGGTTACCCTGTGCATGGCTGCCAGAGCAGCAGCTCTCAAGGAGAGGCTTTGGGCCACGTTTTAGGGTTTGCAAATGCAAGTGTTAATTGCTGTCTAAATTTTAACTCAGTTGAACAAGTTACATTTTGCTTTATACTATTTCTGTTTTGAGCTCTTGAAATGTCCAGGAGCTGGAATATAACTTCTGAATGGGAACAAGGAATGAAACGTCTGGGTATGTGGTAACAGCCAGAAGGAAAAAAACCCCACACTCTTTAAGAAGGCTCTTGTTTGGTATGAATGAGCCCAAGGAGCCTGTTTGAATGAGAGCCATAGAGAGAGTGCAGGGCTTGGCTCTCTGGGGTCAGAGTTAACCACCTTGCGGGCAGCAGAGACCCGTCAGTGCAGGGCTCTGGCACAGTCAGGCCTCTGCGGTGACTGAGAATGACTGACAGGACCTACTTATCCTCCTTTTGTTTCTAGTCCAGGGCTTGCTAGGTTTTCCTCCAGCTGTCCAGCTTGATTCACTGTTTCCTGTGCTCACAGCCCAGCCCCTTATGGGAGCAACCCAGGCAGCTTTTCGTTTCTCGGTGCAATATTCACGTGGGATACAGCAAAAATCCTTCTTCCAAAGCTCTCATGGCAGAAAGTTCTTGGGACAGGAGAAAACTCCATGTGGCTCTTCAGCAGCTATTGGCAAGTCTGTGGAATCTGCAGATTGCACCCCGTAGCAGCGTGGTGCGCTGGTATCTGCAGATGCAACTGGCTGAAAATAGGGGCCTGACAATGCTTTTATTGACATTTGGGTTGGAAAAAATAGCAGACTGGGAGTTCAAGCCTGAGGCGTTTCATTTGGAGTGTGCAGCCTCTGTGCTGAAACCTCAGTTGAAGATTTCTTTAATCATTTATTGACAGTGGAAGTTAATAGCTGCACCCAGGGGAGCTGGGCCGTCAGTGGTATCGAAGGGCACGTTCACAGCCACAGGCAGGCTTGAACAAGCTGCTGCATTCAAAGCCCATACCACTGATGTCTACTTCAGCTTTACCTGTGTGGTTCCACTTCATTTTTAAAGCCCAAAGCCCAAATTGTGGATTTTGTAAGTGAAACTTGCTCGAGACCCCTTGTGCTGCTGGACACCAGCAATCCAGGAGCTGATGCTCCTGCTGGGATCACGGGCAGGGAGAGCCCTCGTTGTCTTCCACCCCTGCTGCCTTCCTTGGACATGTCCCAGTGCAAACACACTGCAAGGCTTAACCTGGATATCCTGTGGAAATGTCTCTCGTAGTAAAATAAAAGTAATTTAATGTAACATGAGTCTGCTGTGAAAATCACCTGTGCAGAAAGGGGAGATGGATGTGTTTCAAGAGTGCTTTAATATGAAAATTCTGGGGAGAGGCTCCCCCATATATCCAGCTAGAAAAAATGAGAAGATATGCCTAAAGATGTGACTTTAAAAGTCAGCGTCTTGGGGGCTTTTGGACAGCCAGCTCTGTGTTTCAGGCTGGTCAAACAGTTATTGCATTCTGTCCACAGCAATGGAAATACTTCATTAGGATGATGAGTAGCTGGACTCTTTGATTAACCAGAAACCATTGAAAAAGAGTGAAGAAAAATCACCAGATTCAGTAATATTTTAGAGGTTCTCAGCACCCCAAAGCAAGTTTCTGTCCTTTTCATTTACCTTTGGGAAGGAAAAGAAAACAAGACCTCCTTACAGGTGAAGAAAGATTTACAGCTTCTCCTGCCTTTTAGGCTCCTAGGAGATTATTTGCTCTTGTTTGAACTTACAGTATGTTTAGCATTAAGAATGTCTCAGAGCACCCCTAAACACTGTTTTGGAGTAACCATTCAGCCCATCCTGTTCTCTCTTGCTGAAGGTCTCAATCTGTGCACCAGTGGAAGCGCCACGTCCTGTGAAGAGTGTCTCCTCATCCATCCCAAGTGTGCCTGGTGCTCCAAGGAGGTAGGTGGGCATACCTCGTTTGTCTTGCATGCTTTCTGTAAGGCTGGAAGAGAGTTCTTTTCTCACCTTGCCTGTTCCTGACTCAGTCCCATGATAGAAGGAGGGGGCGAGGGCAGCGGGTGCTCCATGCCGTGCGTGTTTTGGGTGTATGTGACTCCTCAGCTCTTTGACATCATAGGAAATAAGTGTTTGACCCCACTGGCCCCCATGTACCCTCAACAGAGCAGCACTGTTCCTTCAGTCCCTCTGTCCCTTCAACCACCTTCTTGTTTTCGGTGGATGCTGGATCCCTGCATGGACTCTGTGTTGCAGGGAGCCTTGCTCCTAAGCTCTCTCCCTAAAAAGCCCCAAGCCTCTGGCTGGTGTCCTGCTACGTGTCCCTTGTTGCGTGGCCTGGCCTGGCGTGGGCTCTTTGTCTGTAACAAAGATAATTCTCCTTTCTGAATCTATTGTGTCATTTTGGGGGTGTGACCCATGCTTCTGGCATTGGTGCCATGAGTTGCATAGAGTAACCAAGCACTTCAGAGGGAAAATACATCCTTCTGTTGATGGTGAAGCTGCTTATCCTTATTCAATTGCACCTCTTTCTTTGTGAGGAATTGCAAATACCTCCCCCTGCTCCCTAGGGGCTGCTCATGAGTTTAGATTTATATATATAATCCAATATATGTCTTATCAAGTAGACTTACAATTTCTAGAGAACAAGGTATGTGAAAGACCTGATAATGTCTGATGCATACAAAGCAGTTGCCTGCTTAGTCCCTATCCTAAGTGTTCAAGAGAGACTTTTGGATGCTTTCAGATGCATGGAAAAACCATGCCTTGCAGGCACAGCTGCTGTGTCAGGAACCAGGTTTGGGATGTGAGAATCCCAGAGCAGGGGATGATCTTGAACCTCTCAATGGGCATGGCAAGTGGAGATGCTGTTCTGTTCCCTGCTGACCCTTATTCCTCTACTGTGGCCATCCCTGTCCCCTTTTGAGCACTCACTTCACCTTCCAGCTGCAGCTGGTGTTGCTGAGCTGAGGATGCAGGCACTGCCCCCTCTGCTGTTCCCATCCCTCCTCCTGCCGGGGCTGCTTGGGGCAGCTGCAGCTCCAGGGCAGAGGATGGGGTTGGGGATAGAGATGGATGTGGGACAAAGGTGACTTCCAGTCCCCCTGGTTTGGCTGGGTCTTGGGGGGGTGGGCCAGCCACTGGCTCTCCAGGTCTATTTCACTGGATTTTTCACTCCTAGGCACAGTTGCAGCTCTCCAAGGAAAACCTTGTAACGCTGCAAACACCGCACTGCCTGACAGCATAATAGCTTTCATGGGGTGTTTTTTTCTAGCAAGGCAATTGGTGTGCAGAAGGGAAAGGGTGAAGCAATAGATCTTGCTTCTGACACATCTTGTAAACAGCTGTAAGAGCTCCTCTTCCAGCCAGCTAACCTGTGGTGGTGAGACTGGATCCAGGAATGCCAGCTATTAAGCTATGGGAACCCAATAGTTTGTGCTTTTTGTTGTTGTTGTTTTCTTACTTGGCATCAAAAGACAACTTTCTGCAAAATGCTGCTAGTGGAAATGTTTATCTTGTGGTCACTGTGACCACTAATTGTACTAATGGGACTGGCAGCCCGACTCTTGTCATGCAAACAGGATAGTTACCAAAAAAAAAAAAGAAAATTCCTAACTGGAATGGAGGGGCCAAGGAGGAAGATGGGTGTTTACAGGGAAGTCCCGTAATACTTCCTGACCTTTAGCCTGCCATCAGCTATTTAAAAATACACAGTTTAAGGTGTTCTGTGCCAAGAGCTATGTGCTTAAAAGCTGCTGTTCCCATTACATGCTACATGCTAAAACCTAGCAAGTTCTTATTCTAATTCTGTATTTATTTATTTATTTGTTTGTTTATTTTTAGCATGTACTGTTTGAAACAAATTATTTCTCTGGGTGAGATCATCAGGTGAGGTAATGGGATTTCAAAAGATGCCTGGAGTTTTTCAACTTTAAAAAGTTTTAAAGTAATATTACAAACTCTGTAACATCTGCTTTCTTTTCATAGTCATTTCACCACCTTATTCCCCTTCCCTCTGCTGCAGCCTAGTCAGGTTATTAAATTTATTAAATAGCTCTTAATATGTTTTCCTTAGCTTTTTCCATTAGCTGCCATCCGCTATCTATGTTGCCTGGGTGCACATACGCCAGTCAGATTTTACAGCTCTTCTGTTGTTTATAAATCAGGGGTAACATACTGGAGTGGCTTCCACAGATGGCAGTTATGTTGTGGTAGAACCTCAATCAGCTGATCTGTGTGTACTTTGTGCTCCCTTTACATTTACTTTACAGGTTTGGGAGCAAACTGGGCCAGCCTTTATCAACTTTGTAGGCAACAATTAATAATTTTGTTGGGAAATATATATATAGTAGAAGTCTATCAGTACATGTATAATTCTGTGTATTATGTATACAGTAAATGTAGAGATGTCTGTTTTATGTTTTTTAAATATATATATATATGTATATATAGCTATACAAAGTATAGTTATGTATATTATTGATCTTCCTGTATATGTATACCTTCTTGAATTTCCTTTGGGGAAATATTTGGGGAATAATATCACTTGGTGGTACCATCACACTAGTTTGTTTGGGAGCCCTATCCCAATAGATTCCCAGGAGGGATAAGGTTCCTGGGGTTTACATTGCCTTGAATTGAGGGTAAGGGGATGTGTACAGATAGACCTTACAGCAGAGCAGTCACGGTGCTCTCACTTTATGACTGCCACCTCCTAACCTGTTGGTACAAGGTGCATCACGTCCCCTGGCTTGGTTGGACTTCTCTTCACTTCTGCTTGTGTTCAGCATCTCTGTTCCCATCCAAAGGGGTGATGATGGATGAGCTGATGATAGCAGCTTCTGGTGTGCAGCAGCCCTAGAGCCTCCAGGGGCTGCTCAGATAACCACAAGCCTTTGGGCTCTTGGAAATCTGGCAGCAGACATCGATTCTGTTGGCTCATGGAAGAATACCTTGAAAGCCAGGCCTTAAAGGAGGTGATTTCAGTGGCTCTTAGAAGAGGAGGTGTGAATATGTGGCCTTAACCATCACCTGAGCATGCCTTGAAACATTCTCTGAGGGAGAATTACTCTTGGGTGGTGGAGACTGCTGCAGCCTTTCCATCCATGCTGGAATCTGAGGAATCTGCAAGGTCCAGGAGAAGCTGGAAATGACAAGAAACTGCTGACATGGTGCTGGTAAAATGACTGGAAACTTCACACTGGCCTGTGGGGTTGTGATCTCTGTGGCAGCCTGGTTTCCATGTGTGTGGAGAGGATGCTTGATGAATTTTTCGCAGTGGCACCTGGTTGCCCAGGCTGAGCAGGACTTGTTGGGTTTGCTGGGGAGAACAGGGAGCTCTGGAAGTGGCTTCAGTGCTGTCCTCTGAGCTTCCAGGGCAGGTGTGATAAACAGGTGTGGGTTGTGATCATGATAAACCTACCTGGGGTCATTGCAGGGGGGGAAGCTCTTCAAAAGAGCATTTGGGAGTACCAGTATGGGAGGGGAAATTTCAACATGATGTTTTCTTTTTTGCTGCTTTGGGGAGCAGTGTACCAGTGTGCAGAGGCTCCTCTTGTTTGTTAGATGTGTTTGTTAGGTGGATGAACTGTGTTCACCTATCCATTATTTATGTGGATGCATTTGTGTGTGTACACACAAACTAGAGATACACATTAATTAAACTGAAATGTCCTTTTTGAGTAAGTGAACCGAAATTTCCTCAATGGCACCCTCTGTTTTCCAGCAGGTGCTTTTACCCCATCCTCTCCCATCTCAGAAAGGTATGCCTAGAGAACGAGGAAAGAAAACCAAGGATGTTCCTAAAAGGGAACATGTCAAGGTTGTTTTTTTTTTTAAATGGAGAAAGCAGGCATATTTCAGACTGATTTAATGCAGAACTGGATTGATTAAACCAAAAAATGGTAGGGACATGCCTAGTCAGGAATTAGATGTTAGATACAGTGAATGCTATTCTCCATTTTTATCGCATGAACCAAGCAATTTGTCTTAAAACTGTCGAACTGATGAGCATGTAATTGTCACGCTGTTGTCTCCATTCATTCTGCCTGCTCGGGTGCATTCGCCTTTGTGAGCTCGTTAGCGCCGAGGCCGGACCGCGACTGCCAGGGGGGCTGGAGCAGCCAGAGCTGCTGACAGGGGCTGGGGGACCTTCCCAGCCAGCGCTCCTCTGTGGCACGGAGCAGTGTTCGGGGTGGTTCCTGCTGGTGAGGGGCAGCTCTTGCCCAAGCAGGCCTGCGGGCAGCTTGGCAGGTATGTGGGCGCACTGAATTGCTTAACTAACCGCAGGGTGTTCCCTGCTTGGGGAAAACTGGGGCTTGAACCAGCGTGCTGCTGTGGGGGTGCCTTTTGGTGTGGTTCCTCATGAGCTGTCTGGGCCTGTGCAATGCCCTTTACTCCCCAGATCTGCTCATCCTTTTTCCCTTTAACTGAACCTCCATGAGCTTTGATTTTCTCTGTCACAGAAAACCTTGCACTAGAATTGGGTGGTACCTGGTAGTCCCAGTTTTGGCTTTGGGTTTTGACCTGTGGCTGCAGGTTGGGTGTGTGTTTGCAGAGTAATGTGGTGATTGCTGGGACTTTCCCAAGGGCACCATCATCCCCCTGCTCAGTGTTACTCTGCCTGGGTAAGAAATCAAGCAGAAGTAGGGGTCAGTCCTGCGCCCCTAGGTGCTGAGGTGCACCACCCACCCCTCAGGCATTTGCACCCCTGAGGGGTGGATATCAGGTAATACGGCTTTGCAGTGAGCAAGAAAATACCTGGGTTTGGTTGAATCTGCAGCTTAGCAGTTGCTGCCCTTTGGCAAGTCCTCTGGACCCATTTTAGAAGAAAGTTTAGAGAAAATAGCTGGGTCAAGCAAGGGGGACCTGGGGACTGGAGGAGCGCAAAGGTGCTGCCAACCTATGAGTTGTGTAGGGGCTTTTCCCCAACCTCCTGGACTTCCTTTGGAGTCTTTGGAGCAGACCCTGGGAAGGCTTGGAAACACCTGATAGCAGCTGCAGCTATGTGAGCAGCCCTAAATATTGTCCTATTTGGATGCTTCTCTCCAATGTTAATTACTTGAGAGTAACTAGAAGTTCCAGCTGTGCCCCTGGGCTGTTTGTGTTGCTCTTTGCACAGTCGGAGTGTCCTTTCTAATAGGTGGCAGCAGAAATGAGCTGGCAGAGGTGTTCACCTGGAGCTGTGGTCTGGGTACTGGGAGAGCAGGAGAGCATCTCTCCCTGGGTGCCCTGCTGCTGGGTGGATAGGCCCAGGAGAACACCTGGACCCCACCAGCTTTTTGCCAATTTCAGGTAAAACCACATCCGAGAGAAACTTTGCTCCAAGGCTGCCTGAAATGTGCGGCTCTGAAAGGCTGGGCGTTGTTTTCAGTTTTGTGAGGGATTCTGATTTTTATTTTGTCATGCTGGAGATGATTTAAATAGTCCCAGTCCTCCTTTTTTTGGAAGTTCATCTGTTTACACGACGTGTTCCAAGAAATTTGTGTTTGTATCCATCTGACGTGCCGTCGTCGGTTTCTTGGCTGGACCCCGTTGCTGGATGCTGGAATGCAAATCTCGCATTTTTCAAATAGCGTTGGGACCTTGTAGTGAGAAAAATGCAGCTGGAAGCCTCTGTCTGTCTCCCAGGGCCCTGTATTCAAGCCTGTCCTTGAGGGACCCCTGGAGATCACCCCATGAGGTTCTGTCAGGAGCCTCTCCCTCCTTGGTGTCTCTCCTGTCCTCTGCCATGCTGGAGCTTCAGCAACCAGTGAGGTTTATTCAGCCCCACACTGGTTTTGGCTGCACAGCTGAAGGAGGGGCTGGCATGGCTGCAAGCATCTTCTCTGCATTATTTCATGTTGTACTAGTCCCTCAGCCCTGGAGCTGAAGAGGGTTGTCTCTATTGTTGTAGTGCAGAAATAAGTAGGAATCGACTGTTGAAAATCCAGTAAGTTTTGGGCATGTGACTTGTTCCCTTTGGCACTTTTGGGGAGGAAAGAAAAGGCATTCTAACAAACAGGCTCTTTGCAAAAGGGTGCATTGTGTTCCCGGCTGTTCCTGAGTGCTGCCCTGCACAAGGCTGCTTTGTGCACCACGCACAGGGCTCGCACCAAGGGCTGGAGCTCTGGGATGGGTGCTGGGAGACTCCTGGCCATCCTTTGGGAGTGGGCCACTGCCTGCACCTTGCTGCCTGTGCCTAACTGCCTGTAGTGGGCACAGACTGCACTTTAACCAGCTCCCGGGAAGTCTCGCCCACCTCCCTTATTCTCCATGCAGTGCTTGTGTGGGGACGTGTGGTGTCTCACCCAGGGAAGAGGGTGCAGGTCCCTGGAGCCATCCAGCCTGTCTTCAGCTTCACATCTTTACTTGGCCCTCTCTGGGTTGGTGGGTTTGTCCTGCTTCCCTCAGTGCCACCTCCTTGTCCTTTCTTCTGTCTTTTGCAAAGCTCCTTTGAGGCAACGTATGTGCATAAAATAATAGGGAAGGCAGTGGGCTGTCCCCGCAGCAAACCAAGTGCTTTGCCTTGCTCTCTTGTGGCCAGGGCTGGGAACAGGTGCAGCTTCTGGGGCTGGGCTGAAAACATAGGCTTAGCTTTCTGTTTCAGTGCTCTGCGAGCAAATTCAGTGTTCAGATCCTCGTAGAATTTCCTTTTTTGGTCAATCCCTTTGAAAGGCTCAAGGCTCAGTGCAGGCTCCTTCCAAGTACAGTCATCCCAAAGGACACCAGCTTCTCCTTGCCATCTCCTAGTTGTTAGGTACCAGCATGTCAAAGCAAAGCCCCTGCTGTGGGATTGATGTATTCCCCTCCACTTCCTTTTTGTCCATTCTTCACCCCCAGGATTTTGGCAGCACAAAGTCCATCACATCCCGGTGCGACTTCCTGCAGAACCTGATTGCAAACGGCTGTGCCGGAGCCATCGAGAACCCCAGCAGCAGCATCAGCGTGGTGAGGAACGTCCCTCTGAGCAGCAAGGGCTCTGGCCAGAGCCACCTGGATGTCACGCAGATCACGCCTCAGAAGGTCGCCTTGAATCTTCGCCCTGGTGAGTCCCCAGGGCTCCATGGGGTGTGGGGGCAGGGAGAAAAGGTGGCCAGCACATGCCAAGAGCACATTGTAGCTCGTGGCCTTGTAGCCCACTAAAGCAGGTGACTGCTGGCCCCTTCCATACCTGTGACCTTCGGTAGTGCATCACAAACAGGTTTGGGGCTGGGGCACGTGTCCTCTGTGAGAGGACACTGCTGTTGGGCAAAGTCAGTCAAAGCCCACCCACAACTGCTACCAATAATGGTCTTAACAGTTACGTGTGTTTAAAAGGAACCTGCTCAGCTTAAAAATGGAATCACTGCGTGGAAGGAGTTAAAATAACTTTGGTTCCTCTACTAAGCAGCCAGGGCATGACTCGAAACTGAGACAGTTCCTTCTATAAATTGGAAACAAACCCACGTATCTGTTTTCTGTCGGTATGCAAAAGAGCTATGGGATCAAGGCAGAAGATGGAGATTTGAACTTGTGACTCAGGCCTTGGACTGTAGCCAGGTCCCTCTTTCATTCTCCTGAGCCATCACTTTTCTTCAATCTCTTCCTTTTAATTAAAAATTAGAAGGGAACGGCTCATCTGAGCCATGCGAGCATGCTTGTTATCAAAAGTTTTTGCATGGTGGGGGGAGGCTTTAATGTGGGTTTAGAATTCTTGCAAAAATTTGGCAGCTGACATTTCTGAAGAGGGGAAAAAAAGCTCTTTATTGCAAAGATAAGAAGCAAATATAAAAGCTTGATTCATTATAAACTATTGGTGTGGGTTTCTAAGGCTTACAGTTTTGTGACAGCTCTCACGAGCATACAGAAAAGTGAAATATTGATGTTTTGCCCAAGAAAAACAGGGGTTTGAGCTGGTGTTCATGCTACCAGTGCTCTCCCAGAGCCTACCAGTTGCTGCAGAGGTTTTTGTTTTAGCTGTGTAAATTAGAAGTTGTCATGTTTCTCAACTAACTTCCTTAGATGTCATTGGTCAGACCCTCAAATCCAAAAAAAATGTGCTTCAAAGCCTTAAAATCAGATACCTGAGAGCAGTCACCACTGTATGTGCGTCTGGATGCGTGGATTCTGCCACTGAATGTTGTGTTGAAAAGGGAGCAAAAGGGAGTTGTTATTACTGCTGTTTCTTGAGGCAATTCCTGACAGAAAGGGCTGGCTCAGCTTCCACCTCTCACCTCCTGTACCTCCACCTCCACACGCAGTGCCCAGTGCTCAGCGAATTCCGCTTTCCTGATCCCTGGCAGTTTTACCCATCCAGTGTTCACCACTCCGACTGGTGGCAGGGTGTGGGGATCCATCTCCCTGTGGCTTCCTGGGGTCTGTGCTCTTGGATACCTTGGGCTGCCCAGGGCTGGTGTGCTGCTTCTGCCCACCCCTGCGGGGACCACGCTCATGGCTATCCTCAGTTCTTTGTGATGGAGAAGCCCTCCAGGTCTGGGGTGAGCTGCAGGAATCACCCTGAGGACCCCTGCAGCAATTCCCATGCTGAGCCAGTGAACTCCCCTCCCTGTGCTCCTCTTGCAGAGCATCAGAGTCATTGCAGGAGGAGGGACAAACCTAGATGTTTGTAATAATATCTCCCGTTTTTGCTCTCTTTTTGATGTTGGGCAGCACTTCACCTCTGGGCTGATGACTTCCTAAACCCTTGTATTAGCAGCCCCAGTTTAAATTATCTATTAATCCTTGAGCTTGGGAGAATGGGTTTCACCCTGTGAACCCAAGACAAAAAGGAGACAATGTTGATTTAATTTTGTGCATGAGGGGTGTACTATTTCAAAGATGAATTCATGCAGCGGTCTGTGGCAATGGTGATCTTTTATTCTTAGACCGCTAAGCAGAAGCAGAAGGGAGTGGATTGTCAATTGTTTGCTGTTGCCACCCAGGCAGTTTGATCTCATCATCCTGTGGCAGAAGTCACATCCCCAAATCTGTGTCCTCAGCTAAACTCCGAATGCCTTAAATCAATGTCCTTACCGGGTAGCTTTTGGATTGAGTATTTAGTTTTTATAATATTGCTTTTTAATCTTGAGTCCAGCTGTAAAGCAGTGTGTCCTAGTTAAATTAAATAGAAACAGTGTAAAAGGACTTAAAAAATGAATAGATGCAAGCTGTGTTGCCCATCAAACCATAAGCCTTACCAAGCAGGAATAAGCTGGATAAGCACGATTGTCGAGTTTATGTTCTTAAATTGACCAAAATCAATTTTTCCAGTTTCTGCACTGCCTCTGTGTGATAGTATCCAAGAAAAATTTCTGAACTAAGCCCTGGTTTTAAAACTTTTCAGTAAAAGCTCTAAGGAGGGGATGGTGGCGACAGTACATGAGGAAGGAGGGGGCTGGATTATCCCTAGAAGTGTGAGAGTAATACTGTCCACAGAGAATAATAAATTCTTTTGCACTTACATCTACATACATTAGTGATATTTTCTCTGACATAATTGGTTTGTGCAGTTAGGAATGAAAGAAGAACCAACCACAGGATCCTGTTGGTTTTGGTGCTTCTCAGGGACTAATAAATTCGTAATTATTAAGAGAAGCACGTTTGATCACAGCATTCCAAATACCCTCTCTGGCAGGAAGAACGGTGTTTTGGACATGACAATATTGCAAAATACAGAGGACACATCCCCTTTTCCAGTGGGAAAAATAGGTAGGAATGAAAAACAGGGGCATGGGAATGAATTTTCCCAGACTTAAACATATTTTTGCAGCACTGAATTTAAGTCAAGCTTGCAATCACAGTCTTTTACCCTCAATCAGTGCTAACAGGTTTTGTGGTACATGAGTTATGTTCTTTGTTCCTCCCTAAAATGCATGCCAGGTACAATGTGAGGCCCACCTGGAGCACCTGCTGCACTCCACATCCCAGCCCTGTGCTGGTAAAGTCCAACTCCTGCTGGGCAAGAAAGCTGGGGAGAATAAGGAGGAATATTTATGGCATGAGCTTCCTGCTTCCTACAGCTGGGCAGTATCTACATGTGCATGTTTGCCCAGGGTGCCTCCTGCAGCCCTGCCTTTTTCAGGTGGGGTTGTAGCAGGCTGTAGGGAAATGCTTAAAGAGAAGGAGGGTGTTGTTTGAGGAGTCCTAGCTCGGTGCAGCCTACCCCAGGTGCCAGGCATTGTGCTGTGCAATGCCAGCATGGCAGTTTTGGGATGCTGTTGCTGCTGGGCTGGAAGTAAGTGGGAGCAGCTGTGCTGCTGTGCACAAGGATGAGAACAACAAAGTGGTTAGGGAAATGTTTTCACAATAGTAAAAAATGTGAGTTTCATTTCTGGGGAAGAAGAGGGGAAGCCACAAGTGTTTTGCAGAACCTGCCACTGCCCCAAGTTCAGCCTTAGCCATGAAGGGCTTGGAGAGGGCAGCAGTGGGATCTTGGTTTTGAAAGGATCCAATTCCCTGGGGCTGAGACCCCACTGAACAGGAAAAGGGGCCAAGGGGGCAGCTGGGAACATGGGATCTCCAAACCAGCCTGGCTTGTGAGGTTGGGGTTTGGGGTTTTATTTAGACCCTCCCTTAGCAAAGTGAAAGGCAAACTTTTGCTACCTGCTGTCTGGTTCCACTGAGGTCCATCTGGTATGAAGTTGATAAGTTCACTTTGAAGCCACTTCAGCTTTTTTGAGGCATAGGCATTGCCTGTGGTGGCCTTCCCTGGCACCCCTTCCAGATTTCTAGTGGATCAGTCTGGCAAAGGGGAAGGTCAAAGACAGACTTTCCTCTGCTTCTCTTCGCATCTGCACAGCCTGTGACTCAGCCCTGTCAGCTCCTTCCCTTGTGTTCTTCACTTCAGGAAGTTTTACCTCTGCCTCAGTGCTTCCCTGGGTGACCCTAACAACTTTCTTTTCCCAGTTCACTTCCCTTTTGCCCTGATTTCTCCAGCTCTTTTTTCTGGGGGGAGCTCCTTTTCAAAGATGTTTCTTCCGTGTCTGCTTCACCTTGACTTCCCTGCACAGCTCAGAGGACATCTTGCATTCACCTTGTGCTGGCTCTTTTCTCTTGATTCTCTTCCTTCTCCTACTCCACCTCCTCTCTTTTGTGCAGGACTTCATGGACTGCTCCTGGTTTGCTTTGAGAATGTACCCAAGTATGTGTGGGCAGTGTTTCAGTAGTCCATGAAATACCCATTTAAGGTTCACTCTGCTTTTCTTTCCCGTTTTCTAGGAAAACATCCCTGGACTGCACACAGCCCAGGGCAACAGTGTTTCTCATGTGTCCCTCCCTTAGATGTTCTCTAAGATGAGATGGAGAGACCCTTTCCCGCACCTCCAAAGAGCTAAACAGAGACATGCACTCCATGTCTTTTTCTTGCCAGCCAGTACACTACATAGCTTAGAGGACCCAAAGCCAATACCTGTTTTCCTGTTTGTCTCCTAAGGGGTGTATTTGGAAAAGCTTATTCCCCTCACCCTCTTCTTTTGAAAAGTGAAAAAAGCAGCATGCAGTCTGGATTTGTATGTGTGCTGGGAGTTTCCTTTTCACCGTGCTCAACCCTTTTGTGTGTGTGCAGGTGACCAGACCTCGTTCCGAGTTCAGGTGCGGCAGGTGGAGGACTATCCCGTGGACCTCTACTACCTGATGGATCTCTCGCTGTCCATGAACGATGACCTGGACAATATCCGCAATCTGGGGACCAAGCTGGCTGAAGAGATGCGAAAGCTCACGAGCAATTTCCGCCTGGGGTTTGGCTCTTTCGTGGACAAGAACATTTCTCCTTTCTCCTACACAGCACCAAGATACCAAAACAATCCCTGCATTGGGTAAGTGGTGGGTGCACCCTGAAGGGGCAAGCCCTGTGTTTGCACAGAGGCTGGCTGCAGTCTTCAAGTGCCCTTTTGCTTTTAATAATGCACCACACCTCAGCCCTGGCTTTTGGGAATGATGATGCCATGGCTGTCGCTGTGATACTTGAGCAATTCAGAATAGGACAGCTTCTAATTTTGCTGTGGCTGTTGGGAGATCTGTGCATCTAGACATGGGAAACTGTTGTACCAGGGAACCTGAAGCTATTTTGAAGTACCTGAAAAGGATGCAGACATAGCAGACTTTTTTACAGTCTTTGAGGAAAAGGAGCCAGAGCCAGAAATTCCTGATTTCTGATCCTAGCTCTGAGTCATAATTTGGCGTTGAGTAAATCAATTAAGCTTTTTGTCTGCATTTTACAGATAAGGAGACCAAGGCAATGTAAATCCTTCTCAACAAAAGTATTTGGAGGAACTGAGATTTGTGGTGGCCTATTGTGCTGATTAATCAGTTCTTGTAGAGTGTTTTGAAGGTGGCAGGCAGGTTTTTTCATCTTTATTGCTGTGGAAGGAAGGCAAACTGACAGTTACAAAAGACACAAATGATGTGGTTTACTTTGTGGTGATATCAGAGCCTTGATCCCTTTATTTCCTTTTTTTTGTTTGCTTGTGTCTTTGCAAGAATCTTTTTGTTTGCCTTTTAAACACCAGGATTGGGATCAAGTACATTGAATTGAGGATTTTGCCAGAGTGAAATTGGATGTAGGGAAGAGTGTCCAGGCTCAGACAGGTTTGGATGTTGGAATTAAAGGATGGATACAGCAGCAAGTGCCCCCCTGGGAGAGTGTCACCACTGATACCTTTGTTGTCCCCATCTTCACCTCATCCATCAGTGGATGCTTCCTAGTCATGTAAGGGCAGTGAGGATAACCCTTTTATTTGAGCCATTTGTGGATACTTACAGTGTAACATCACCTCGTGCATGGATGCCAAGCTCTGTGCATGCTCTAAGTATGAGAGACAGATAAAAAGAGCTTGCATCAGCTGTGAGTTTCTAGGCCAGCTTTTGGCACTGACCAAGCATTGGCATCTCACTGCACATTGCATGCTGACCAGACAAAAATTATCTGAATTCTCTTTTCACCAGTTCTGTCCAGAGTGGAAAGTCACATAAATTTTGACACTGAAAACTCTTGTTTTAATCATGAGGTGAAAGTGACCACACTGAGCCAGGAAAGTGGCTCTGCCACAATGGCATTGCACACCACACTCTTCGTAGTGCTTCTCCCAGAAATTTGGCATAGCCTCTGAAGGGTCCTCTCACTCATCTCTGTCATCCTCAGTCTCTTGACACCCGCTTGTGTTACCCTTAGGCTGGGGACAGGCTCCAGCTGGAGAAGTCTTGGAAAATTTGTTTGGCTGGGGTGTGATTTAATTGGAGTGACATGGCTTTGGCCAAGTGAAACAGAGTGAAACATGCAGGAGAAGACGGATGCAAAAGGAGGAGAGGATGGAACTGGACAACTCAGCACCAAGGCATACCTGAAACTTGTGATGACCTTTTATCAAGAACATCCAGAGCTGTCACCTCAGCTTTTCCCACCATGATCAGGCTATCTGCCTGTTCTTTTGGCTTTACCCAGGTGGTTGCTTTCTTTCTATGGGTTACCTTAAGCCAGCCTGCTCTTGGGAAAAAATTTAGGAAGGATTGCCCATGGCAGCTCATTTGGTAGGTGCTCCCTTCCAGTTGCCATGGGTCTCCTCTTCAAGCAAACCAGGGATGCTAGCTCCCTGCTCTCTGGTGGAATCTCCTTCCCCAGCCTGCTCTGAGAGGGGGCTCTGGCTGCTGCCATGTGGCTCACTGGTGCAGTGAGGTGGGTTGTCAGGCGTGGTTTTGTTTGCAGCTATTTCTGGTGTCAAAACAAACCATCTAAGAAAAGCTGGAAGTAAACATGAGCTGCAGTGGATGCTTTTTGCCCCTGGTCCAGACTCTCCCCTTCTCTTCCTTGTGGCAGTGACTGACTTGCAGGTCTGGGTGGGGTGCAGCCCTGTTTCCCTTGTGTCTCCTCCATCACCCCTGCTCCTGACTGGGCATCCTGATGGGCTAAGGGCAGCTTGCTGAGACCCTGCAGTGCAGGGGTTTCAGGCACATCAAACTCCTTGCCTTTTCCTGGGTGCGAGCAGGCTGCAAGTCTGGACATGGATCATGGATCAAAAGGGATGGCTCTAATTGCCAGCCAAGCCCAGGGCAGTGAGACCTGCCCCGTGGTTAGGTGTGTGTGTGGCTGCATGGATGGAAATCCCTGGTCTGGGGTTCCTTGTGAGGGGTTTGCGTTCTCAGTGATGGTGAATCCTGAATACTCTTTTGTGTAAAAAGCCTCTTGCAACTTACCCATAGAGGGTTGTGTCAGCAGAGGCTTTTAATTGTACTCTGGGTTATATGTTTGAAGATAAGAGTGAATTAGTGCCAGGCCAACTCCTTTTTAAACACAGTTCTTCTTAACCCTTCCCGTCCCTCTCCCCTGCACACACTCACTGATTTCCCACGCCACAGGAGCTGCTCTGCTGAGCTCTCCAGGTGAGCACCAAAACTGCCTTCTCATGGTTTTGTATGGAAAAAAAAAGGTTTCCTGGTAACCTGCCAAAACATTTCTCTGCCTTAGGGTGCCCCTCCTACCTTTCTGCTCTGGTGGCATCCTGGGAAGCAGAGATGGTATTTGCTCACCAGCTTGCAGGGAGAGTGGGAGGAAGCATGAGCTGGTGTGGATTATTACTGCATCTCATACTGGGCAGTTGCCAGGTGCCTGGTGATGTGCAGTGGGTGTAGGGTGGCTCGTACGGGCAAGAAAATGGGATGACACAGTGAAAATCCATACTGCAGAAGAGGGGAAAGGTAGGTCTCGGCAGGGATGCTCCTGCCCTTTGACACCAGCCCACTGGTTCTGCAGGTGTGGGACATGGCTCCCATGGCCCTCCTGGGCTGCTGGGAAGGGTGGATCTGCCAAAATGCAGCCTCTCTATCAGTGGATCACATCACTGGCTGCAGATTCCCAGTGTGAAAACCACTTTATGAGTGCTGAAACTGCAGAGCTGCATGGCCCAGGGTGTGCTGGTGCTCGGTGTCTCCACTCACACTGTGTTTGGAAAGAGATGTTCAGTCCTGGTGGGATCTCTGGAAACTTCGGCTTCTGAAAGCCCCTGAGGGGAAACAAAAAACCACAGGCTCTGCTGTAGGGTTTTGCAGAGAAATAGCCAGAAATTGAAGTGTCCAAAATACGAAGCATTGTGAAAATATTTCAACCCTCTGAACAGAATTTCGAAGACCAACCGGGTAGAGCCGTGAGTTTCTGCAGCTTTTGGCTGCGGGTGTGGTTCCTCCCAGCTGACCACTCCTCTGTTCTTCCTGCAGCTACAAGCTGTTCCCCAGCTGTGTCCCATCCTTTGGCTTCCGCCACCTCCTGTCCCTGACGGATAAAGTTGACCGTTTCAACGAAGAAGTCCAGAAACAGAAAGTTTCCCGCAACCGAGATGCTCCAGAGGGCGGCTTCGATGCCATTTTGCAGGCTGCTGTGTGCAAGGTGAGCTGCTCTGACTTCTGGGGGTTTAAAACAAAGCCAAAGAGGAGGAGGAGGGGGTTTCTTCTGCTCTGTTCTTGAACCAAGGCAAAGCTTCAGTTTGCCATTTCTTGGAAGTAACTACTAAATTTTTCTTGGAGAAACTGAAAAATGCTTTGAAAAGTAGAGGCTTTTGTTTTCATGTGCTTTTGTAGATAAACAGGCAAAGGAAAAAAGGTTAATGCTTTATCTAGTTTAAAGGGATAAAATTGGAGCTTTTGCAAATGCAAATTTAGGGCTGAGATTTCATTACACAGTTAGACTTATGGTGCTGAGCACCTGGGACAGAATCCTTTAAGATTCACATCCACTTATGTGCAGCAGCACTGCACGTCAGCTCACTGTGTTTCTCAAGGCTGTGTCAAACACATCCTGCAGCCTTTGACCCATGTTGAGGCTTGGAGCTGGTTCCTACTGCTCATACTTTCCTTCTTTGTGTGTGTGGGGATGATCTCACCTCTGGGTGCTGATAGCCTGCTCTCCCTCTTTGTCAGCAGAACTGGAGCAGAGTTCATTAGCTTGGTGCCATGTTAACCATGTCCTTAGGGTTGTTGGAGATGCTTGCCTGAAGATCTTTCTGGAGCAAGTAGTTGGGTTGCACCAGTTTGTCGTGAATTAAAGTGTTTGCTCCACTCTGACATGAGTCTGAGCTTCCCTGCTCACCAGGAAAGGCTCTGTTTGCTCTTTCCCCTATTGCTGCAGTTGGCTTTGCTTCAGCCTTGCTGAAAATCCTTTTGGTTGGGCATGTTTTCTTCTGGGTCTGAATTATGGGAGCTGGGAGATAGGCATGGTCTGTGGGAGTGATGGGATGCAGGCATGTGGGAAACCAGATCTTTCCTTGCCTGGGTTGGCTTTGCTGTGCTTTCATGGTCTTGGCAGGGCTGAACCTGCCCCATTGGATCTGATGCCACCCAACAGTCATCTTCCCACGGATACTGTTGTTGGCACAACTACAGTGCTGCTCCCAGTAATTGTCTGGGTATAAAGTGCTTCTCAGTTTTGGAGAGGTGGCTCCCATGGTTAGAGCAGGGATGGCTCAGGATGGTGACTCAGTTGTGCCATTCACCATATGGGTTTTTGCAGTCCCTTCCACCATGTTATTGCAAAAACAGGACAATATTCCCCTATGGTGCAGCAGTACTTCAGTGTGTATCACAAGGGCTCATTTCTGAAGTGTTGGTGGAAGGCAGGAGACCTGCAAGATATTTCCTGTATATTTGTGCCAGTCTCAGACTGTTGTAAGGACCAAAATCTTTAACTGTGCTTCTTGAATGCACAACCTGGTCCCTTCTAAATTTAGAAGATTAATTTAGATGCTGGTACCATCTAAATTCAGGAATGAGCACCCTCTAGGAAGGGTGAGCAAAGGTGACCATGTGCACATGCATGACTGTTGGCATGATGTGGCAGGTCATGACAGCGAATTTCTGCAGCCACAGCAGTTAATTAATTACTGGAGCTTGGGTGGGGGAAAGGAAGTCCATGGGACTCGTGTGCAAAGCAGGAGAACCAGCTGTACCGTGACTTGTGCTGCCTTGGCAGTCCCAGAGCAGCTGCCTCTGATCATAGCCATGAGCAGCAAAGACTGAGTTAAAAAAGCCAGGATTTCAGGTCAGCTGATTGACATTAGGATGTTTGGTCCCATAGCCAAAATAGGAACTTATTGCTTAATTTCCCTTGTGGTCCCCAAGTGATGGCCCAGACTGGTTGGCGGCTGTGGGTTGTGGTGAGGCTCAACACCACTGAGATGGGTGAGGGATGCAGACATCTGGGGTGGCAGTGAAGTGCAGCTTGCTGATGAGGATGTTCTTTGCATGGAGTTTTGCATCCTGCAGTGTCTAATGGAGTATCATGGGGATGAAACCCCCAGAAACAGAGAGTAGTTTCTGTTAACTCAGGAACTATTCCCCCCCATGCAAGGAGAGCAGCATATAGGTACCTTGATGACTTCTGAGGTGGGTTTCCTCATCACTGCTGTGGTACCCCGTTGCATCTCACTGGCATGCTCCAGCTTTTTCCAGGATAGTTATCACCTTTGAAAGTCCCCTGCCTTGGGGACATGTAGTGTGTTGCCCATGAAGTACTTTGTGCTGAGCATCAAGGATGTTGTCCCTGGGAGAGCTGGTCATGGCATAGCAGAGCCTCGCTGTCTCCAAGCCATGGTGTCTAAACAAGGTCTTCTTCTCCCCTTCTGAGGTGTCAGAAACAGCACCTCGTGCATTGACTAGGTGCTTTTACACTGTAATGCATAGCAAGCATTTCTGCTGCATGAGCTGCCTACGGGCTCTGTAGCACTCGAGTCATTTTTTTGGCCTGCTTTTCAACCCAAGGAGTGGAGAAACTTTGTACAGCTAATACAGACTGAGGAGCAGGCCCAGAGTTTGGCTCCTTTCTGAAAGATAAAGATATGGTAAATGTTATTCTGGAGGCAATGAAAGAGCCAGAGACAACAAGCCTTTATTCTGATGCTAAAATAGTAAGCCAGGAATATTAATCAGCCTTCCATAATTACATTTTCCATTTGCAGTGTTTTGGTTTTTTGCCATTCTCTTAAGTGCAAGCCTCATATGGCTCAGTGGCATGTGTAAGTTTCAGATCTTACATGCTAAGATGCAGCGAGGAGATAATGCTAGATTGGAAGATAAAGCATCTTTTGGAATGGTTTTGATTGGTGCTTGCTAGACACTGGTATGTGGAGATAGCCAAGGCATCTGGGAGACACTGGGGTGCCTTTCAGAGCAGTACCAAGTGAAGGAGGTTTTGGCTTTTGATCCCTAAGGCATACTTGCCTTGCACCTGTATCTGTTTCTTGCTTCCAAAAAGGTCTGCATGTGAGAAACTGGTGAGGTTTTTGACAAATTGATGAATCCAGGGGGGGCTCCTGGCAACCGAGTGTTGGCAATTGAATGGATTTTATTCAGTGCCCAAAGTATAAATGTAGATATTTATTCAGGCATGGAAATACAAGCTTTGCAGCCTTTTCAATAGTATTTGGAGAGCTGTGCTGAGGCAGCTGTGGCAGTTTTGCCAGCCAATGTTGGGTGTATGGAGTGAGAAGCTGTTTTTTCGGGATACAGAAGGCAACTGCAGCTGGTTGTGGGAGTAGGGGCAGGATCCGTTGCATGCCCGGTTTCCCTGTGGAAACATGTTACTCTCTGCTTTGGGTCCAGTCCCACCTCTGCTTTAAAAATCCTTCTTACCCATATGGATCAAAAACCAGATGAGGGGGTAGGCATCAGTGCAGGGTTTTTTGTTCAACAATCCCAGTCCAATAAAAATAAATGAATTTTTCCTTGGTTATTTGCTTTAAGCGGAGCAGAGTGCTGCTCTGGGTTTCTCAGTGGAAACTGCATGCTGAAGAGCTGTATTTTCCAGTGCCTGGAAGCTGCTGGCAGAGGCAGTGTGAGATGCTCTTTGGCATGCCAGCCTCCTTGGGGGGCTTTTTTTGTAGGTCTACAGCTTTTTTGGTGTGGGATCAACATTGGCTCAGCCAGCCCATCCAAGGCACCTGGTTCCATGCTCTGAGGTGTCACATGCTTTTGGTGCCTGGATATTGGCACTGAAACTGTGGGTGCTCATTGCTTTGTGGGAGTGAGTTCCTGAACTGAGTGGCCACAGCAGTTTTGATGTTGTTGATGTTGGAAATTGTGTCAGAGGCATGGAGAGTTTGTCTGCAAAGGAATGCTTAACCTGTGATTTAAAGGTGGGCTTAGCAGGCAGGTGACTAGCACCAGCACCCCTGAAGTGACTGTGTAACTGCTGCTTGAATGCAGCTCCTTTTCTTTGTCTGCAGCACATTTCTAAGGAAATGAAACTCAGATTAATCCTTCTGATCTCTTTGGGAGTTTCTTGGCCTTAATAATTTAAAAAGAAATCAGCTTTGGATACTCAAAGAAAAGTGAACTGGATGGGCTTCTGTCCGGTGGCCAAGTAGACTGAAAACTGCCTCTTGCATTATTAGAGCTGTAACCACTTTTGAGTTAAGATCTTAAGAAGTTACATTTTGGCATGAAGTTTTAGCCTGTTGTCCAGTGGGGTAACATCAGTGGAATGAATCCTGCTTCCCAGAGCAAAAAATCCTCATTGCTTCCTGAGCTGGACTGTAACGTGCCGGTGCATGTAAAGGATGTGTGTTGCCAAAGATTCCTTCCTATGGCCTTATATGCATCATGGGGTCTTTAAAACGTCATTAAAGAAACCTTCTGAAATAGGGAGGAAATAGGAATCTACTCTGGAATAGTGTCCCCAAGGCAAGAATTATATTTATCGGAAAAATCAGCAGGCTTTGGGCTATGACTCACATTTGGAGGTGAAAATTGCACTGGCAGACGTGATTCTGCACCCTTCTGCCTGCTCTGCCCTGCTCTGCCCTGCCCACGCCAGTGCTTTTCATAGGCAGGGCCAGCACCTTCCTGTAAACAGGGCAGAGTTTGGGTTTTGCTAAATAAGCTGAGCAGTAGCTCTGGAGGAGTTGGGTATCTCCATCTGCACCATGTTCCCATCAGTGACCTTCTACTAGCTTTTCCCTTGTGCTTTCCCTAAGGATTTGTGTGGTGGTGCTCTGAGCCAGGGTCTGGAGGAAGGGGGATGCTGGAAGTGTGTGGGCAGGGAAGGCGTGGGGCCATGTCTTTGCCGGCAGATGGGCAGTGTGACCAGCTCAATGGGAAGCTCCAGGCAATGGAGCTTTCTGGCTCCAGTCCGTGCCATGGCAGGATCTCCCTGCCGTGGTCAGCAGCAAGACCCCAGCCCACCCAGTTTGGCAGTGACCTGGCAGCAGGAGCAGCCACTGAGCAGAGCAGGTTTGCTGCAGCACTGTGGTTTGCAAAAATTTCCTTTGGGCACCTCTGTTTCCTTCCACTTCCATTGCAACGAAGTGCTTCAGTATGCTGTTACAGGCACCATTACAGACCTGCTTCTCGGGCTGATGAAAACTTGGGGAAGCTCCATGGGAGGGAAATGTTTATAATCTAGATCTTACCCCTTTAGTTGAAAAAAATCTGTTCCTGTGTCTCTCTTCATGCAAAGATAGTCCATAATGTCTGGTCCTTGCACAGAGGGACCAAGGAGGGTGCAGAGGACACTTCATGTGCTGTGCTTGACACCTCAGTGCTTTCATCAGGAACTCTACAGCATGTCTTGACACTACCCTGTTTTTAAATAGGCAGAAGTTTCTTAGAGCAGCACTGTGCATAGGGGTTGTGTAGGATTAGTGCCCAGTGCCAAAGGTCCCTGTTCTGCTCTGGCTGTGTGCACCCCTGCCCTCCTGGGTTGTGGTGCAGGGGGCTGGAGCTGTTCAGGGCATGCGTAGAGGTGTACAATGAAATAACAGAGGCACCACGGCTTCCAGGGGATGTGTGCAGAAGGGGATCAGGACAGACTGCCTGGGCATGAATGTGGGTGCACCAAAGCCAGTCCCCTCAGGCAGGGACCTCGCTTTGTCCATCACAGCTCAGAAACAGTTTATGAGTGGGCAGTAATGAAAATGCTGAGTGGGGATGTTGCAGCTCTTGCTGTTGCCTTGGCTGCTCCACAGAGCTGAGGAAACAAGGTTAGATTAAATGTGTGTGGAGGAAGTTGGCAGATCTCCTTTGACTGTAAAAGCAGCTGAAATTCTTACTCTTGGATCTGGGTAGAGAAGGTCTGGTGGACAGTCCGCATACCTCCCCTCATGCCTTTTAAAGTAAGCGTGTTGGAAGGAGATGCTGGGAAATGCTGGATGGGCTCCTGACATTTTGCTTCCTTACCAGGGATGGGTAGACAGGAGCATGGTACTCTCCTAATTAATGCTAACGGGTCTGCTGCTGGCCAGGCACGTGGCTGGGACCATGTGCAGGGTGAGGGGTGAAGTGTGGGCTTGGCAGGGGCAGGCTGCTGTCTCACAGGGTTTGCTTTCTCCCAGGAGAAGATCGGCTGGCGTAAGGAGGCATCTCATCTGCTGGTCTTCACCACGGACGATGTGCCCCACATAGCCCTGGATGGGAAGCTGGGGGGGCTGGTGCAGCCCCATGATGGCCAGTGCCACCTGAATGAAGCCAACGAGTACAGCGCGTCCAGCCAGCTGGTGAGCGGGGCACGGGGCCCAGCCCTTGGAGACCTTGGGGGCTGATGGACCTCTCTGGAGACCAGCCAACCCCCATTCCAGCAGCTTTTGGCAAATGCAGTGCCTGGTTTAATCCAGCTTCTCCAATTTGCAAATAAAATTTGCTGTTCCCTTAGGCATTCCCCCACAGTGAATGCTCCTGTGATGTTCAAAAATGAGACTTAGTGAGTTCCTTCAGGGCTCATTGCAAGGGAGGGAAAAGTAACTTGGTGTCCTGAAGAGCATTACATTTTGCCTGCAAATGTAGAGGAAACAGAATATGTAATCCCTTTTCTAAAATGTCCAGAGGACTGTCAGCCTCTTCTTGAGGAGGCTGTATCTACCGTGATGTGGCTACACTAGCAAGTACAGCAGGATGCTCCTCTTATTCACAGCCTTTGAGCACAGCACTAACATGAGTCTTAGTAATAAACAGGCAAACTATCCCTTTTAAAAAATTTAACTCAGGGGAGGAAACTTCTGGGATGAATGAGCACTTGCCTGCCACCTCATTGTCACATCCTTCTGCAGAATGGTGCTTTATTCAGCAGATCACATACGCTAATTATGATTTTTGTTCCTGAATGTCACCTTGTAAGGGGAGAGGAATCTGGGTGGCTGTGTTAAGGCCAGAAGCTGGGCTCTGCAGTGGAACCCCCTGTGCAATCCTTGCAAGTGGATGTATATGTAAGGGAGCACAGTCCCTGAACTGGCTCCGTTATATGGAGTTTAGGCTGGGGAGCTGGCATGGGGATGCTGCCTTGGTGTTTCTATGTTTGAATCTTAGAGGCTCTCAATCAGCCCTGCAGTCTGCAAGTAAATGAGTTGTTTTTTTCCAAGGGCAGCACTTCAGAAGCAGGCAGGAGTTTTAAACTCAAGCGTGTCTCTTGAAACTGAGCGCTGGTTCGTTGTTTTGTTGCTAGAGCAGTGTCTCCCTGCCATCCTCTCTGCCTGGGAAATCTGCAGAATTAAGAGCTTATTGTAATCTCTTTATGGTCCCAGTATGCAGAAAGAACAGGCAATGGATGTTTCTGCTTTGGGAGAAAAAAATGATATATTTCCACTTCTGCAGTTCTAGATCTCCCTGCCTTGCACCCCTCGAGGTAGCAGCCATTTAGCACATATGCATCTGCTGATGGCAAAGTAGAAGGATGAAGAAATAAACCCAGTGTTTTGGGTGTTGCTGTGGCTAATGGTGTTGTCAGTCATGTAGTCTAGTGAAGAGTGCTCTGGAAATATTTAACAGATTTCTACTATTTCAGTTGGGATTGTGCTGGTACATCAGGGACTTCATCCCACAACAAAACACGCCATGCGTCTGGAATGAATTTTGCTGTTGGGAAGAGAAGAGCAATGAAATTAGTCTTTGTTTCCATGTTACCCACTAGTCTTTCTGCCCTTTTTCCCCCCTTAGGATTATCCTTCCCTGGCACTTCTTGGGGAGAAACTTGCTGAAAACAACATCCACCTGATTTTCGCTGTTACAAAAAGTCATTACATCCTGTACAAGGTAAGTGCTGCTGAGTTGCCTGGGCTGGGGGGAGACTGAAACCCCTCTTAAGGCCCTGGGGAGTGGAGGCAGCTGCAAACGTGCGTATGCAGTGGTAAACATGTGTGTGCAGTGATAAGGGTGCATGCATGCGGCCACAGGCTGCCCAGTGCAGGCAGGCAAGGCTCAGCCCTGCTAGTCCTTTCAGCAGAAAGCACTAAAGCTTCTTAGAGCAAACAGATATATATGTGTTAGTGAGCATGTGAAGACCTAAAATAGACTCCATGTCAATCTGGAGGTTCGGACGGCTGCCAGCGTGCAGCGTGCCAGAGAGCAGAAACCTGCTCGGCCCATTCTGCAGTGACTTAATCCCATTACCTAATCATGCACAGCGTTCCTGCCCAGCTGTGTTTTTCCATCACCGAGTCCAGGGCCCTGATGTGCCACACACCATTTGAACTGTCCTGCCATTCCCGCTCACCCCTCCAAAAGGAAAGCTGACCCAAGGCACAATGACCAACCTGTGTCTGGAGCTGTGGGGTTTTTGCTGCTCTGCGGATGCAGGGCTGGTGGTTCAGGCGGGGTTGCTTTCGGGAACCTCTGCCAAGGCTCTCGAGGCTCAAGCAGGAACAACAAGCAGCCATGTTGCTATGGTCTGGATGCTGCTGTTCGCCCATGGGGAGTGGGAGGGCTGAGCTTATTCTCCACCCCCTCTCCTGGGGATGCTCAGGGTTGTGAGGGAAGTCGGGACAGCTGTCCCTCCCTCCCTGCAGTGCACAGCAGCTGGGTCTTGCCCCCTTCAGCAGCAGAGCCAGGTCTGTTTGTCCCTGTCCCATGGCCACGAGCTTTGTTTAATATTTGACATGCCTCATTAGCAATGCTTTACTTTTGAAAGCTCCACATCAATGGGAGCCAAACCATACCATGTACACCACTGGGTGATGGGGCAGTGTGTGTGCCCTGTGTCCCTGGCATGGGGTCAATCCCTCCTCATCTTCTGCTTTCCTCTCTGCACCTCAACATTTTAATTTTTCTTTTTTTTTTTTTTTTTTTTAAGAACTTTACCACTTTGATTCCTGGAACAACAGTGGAGATTTTGCACAAAGATTCCAAGAATATCATTGAGCTGATCGTCAAAGCCTACAATGTAAGTGCATTTTAATACCACAGCTGCTGAAGTGAGGAGTGCTAAGAACTTGGCCAGCTCAGCTCCCCCTGGCGAGCTCCACCCGGCTTGGCCACCTCCCTCCCCACTCCTCTCCACTCTGCTGGAGCTGGGATGTCCACCCTGGGGAGGGAAACAAGGTGTGTGAGGAGGAGAAGCAGCATGGATACCCAAGAGCAGAAATTTCACCTCATGTCTCTCATGTGCAGAATTACCCACAAAACACAGCCCCCACCTAAAACAGGTCTCTCTCAGAGCACCCTACCAGTAGGTAAAATAGATTATTTCTTTGTTATCTGATGTTCAGAGGCCTCCCAAGGATGGGACCAGGTCCAGATAAGGTTGCATCCTTGTGTTGCTCTCTGAGCAGCCCATGGTGGTTTTCAGCACCCTGTGAGCATCACCACGCTCCCAAAGGAGCTGCCTGTGTGGCATTGCCAGTGCAGCCTGCCCTGCCACAGTGAGGAGGACAGCAAGGGACCTGGGGTGGTACTGCTGACCTGATGTCATCCAGCTCCATGGAGATCAAGAGAGCAGATCAATTCGAAGCAGCTAAATTGCAAGATCATAGGATAGTTAGGGTCAACATTTGTGTTGACTTCTCCCCAAATTCTTATGGGTCAGGTCTTCATGATCCTGCAAGGATATTGTTGGGTGTTGGGTTGGAGATCTGACCCCTTAATAGGTCAGGTAGGGTTGTTCATGCATGAGACCTGTGGACACAGCTTTCAATGGCTGCAAGCTCTTCTTGGTACTATGTGTTCATTAGTGCAGGGAGTCAATAAGGACTGCTTTGGAGGAGTTTACACATCCAGAGTCCATGTAGGATTGTGCTGTGCTTTGCATGACCTGTAAATTTCTTCTTTCCTTCCCCCAGCTCCCTGCAGTTAAAGCAGCATTTGGTTATGCCCTTGGGAAGAGTGCTTCCCAAAGCTTCACCCTCTCAGGAAGGCAATGAACAGCTAATGCTGCTAATGAGGCCCAGGAGATACTGCTAATCAAAATCCCAGTTGTCCCAGTTTGTCCCCTTGAGGAAGGAGGTTCTTGTGTCCGAGATGCTTGGCTGGGGAGAAAGAAGTGAATGTTTATTCCACGTTGAGTTTGCATGTGCCATCACATGGAAACCTCCTTTCCCTTGTTTTTGCAGCTGTAAGATGCATCCCTGCCTCCATTTTACTACCCCTCAAGCCTTTGCAGATCAATACAAGCTGATGAAAACCACTGGGAATCCTGTGGCTGCCCCACTGCTCCCTCCTACTCTTTGTTTGTGAGCTTTCCAGCACAGCTGGCTGGAAACCACTTGGGTGCTTAGACCAAGGTGCCCCATGGAATGAGCTCTGTGGGATGACCGACTGCTGAGACTGGGGTTAGTTTCTTGCCTGGGTGGTGGGTATGGGCTGGGACCCCTG
This sequence comes from Corvus kubaryi, assembly GCF_017639235.1. Taxonomy (NCBI): domain Eukaryota; kingdom Metazoa; phylum Chordata; class Aves; order Passeriformes; family Corvidae; genus Corvus; species Corvus kubaryi. The sequence goes on from NW_024581135.1 coordinate 9,434,727, forward strand.
GGAGTGCTGCCAGGAGCTGACAGCTCCCGCCTGTGCCACGGTCAGCCTGGGGCCACCGGAAACCTGGCACCCGCCCAGCCCGTCTCCTCTTGGTAGCTTTGTTTTTTTCCTGAAGTGACGGAGGAAATTCTCACTGAGGGAGACAGCTAAAATTCTGTTTCCCAAGTGGGAGTGAACCTTTTTTTATTCCCTGTGTAAAGGAAAGTCTGAGCATGGAGAAATCCTTCATCTGCAACAGGGACTGTCCTCTCCTGCAGGGTGGCAGTGGCTGGTGTTGTGGGCATGGGCTCAGTCTTTCCCCTTCAGTGTTTTGTCCAGCTCTGGTCCTCTCTCATCTGCTTCCCTCTACCAATGCACACACCAGACTTGCTCAAGATTGCTTTTCCTCATCTCTTCATCTTCCATCTCCCTTTTCTTCTGCCCAGCATGCTGTCCCCTTGCCCTCATCCCACCAGGTGTGAAGCAAAAGAGATTAGGGACTGCTTTCTCCCTGCCCTTCCCCCAAATCTCAACATACCTGGGAGATGGAAAAGCTCATAGGAGGCCATGCCCAGACACTGGGCTGGGTTTGGACTGAAGAGAGCAAATGGGATGTTGGTTTAAGAAGCACATTCCTAAACCAAATCCAGGCAGGTCTTGGGAGTGTTTCTTGTTGCCAGCAGCAGTTGCCTTCCGTGGTGGCTGTGGTGCTGTCAGAAGACACTGGTGTATAGCAGTGCAAAGGGGCTGACAATAATGGCACTGCATTTAGGGTAACAGCATGACTATAGAGGACTAATAAGAGGATTTGGCGTCTGTGCAGGAACACAGGATGAGCCTGTCCAAGGTCATACTGAGGCCTGGCCTGGTGTCCTGTTTTCTGCCATGCCCCAGACGGGATACTCTGGGAAAGAAGACAGGAGAGCTTATCAGTGTGGCAGCTAATTTCTACAGGATGATTTGGGGCAGAGCAGTATCCATAGACTTATGGGCACACCCAGTGTTCAGCTCACAGGCGATGGATGCTCCATATGGTCCCAGTTGCTACCCCATGAACGGCTTCTCTGTTACAGTAGAGAGATGGGAAACTGTTCCTTTCTTTCCTCAAGGACTGTTTCGATTCACCCAGCCAAAACTCGTTTATTTCCTGTCCATTTCTAAAAGTGTTGGCCATTTGCTGGCACGTGAACCCTGCTTTTGTCATCACATGTACCGGCAAGAGGTCTGATTTAGGACTTTTCCTTAATCTGGCCTCTTTGGTGAGGGCTGGGGACAAGGGGAAGAGGGATGGAGCTGGAAGTTGGCTTTGGATAATAAGCATATTTGTACAAAAAGCTCCATTTTGAAAAACTGTCATTTTTGGACACCACTGGTATAAAAATCAGTTCCAGCCATTGGAAGAATTAAACAAAACAATGTCATTCTGAATTAATATTTATAAACTTCATTTTGTTGTGACTTTAAAAGTCTGTGTATGCAGCAGGGCAGAGAGATGAGAAGCAGAAGAAAGGGGGTTGAAGCACACCAAAACCTCACAGATGGAAAATGCTCTTCACTTTGAAAAGTGTTTTCAAAGAAAGAGATTTCTCATTTATTTTTTCCTGTGGTGCTGTTTCCAGCTGACACTTATGAAAGGGTGCTTTTTGTTCAGCTTTTTCTTCTAGGAGGCAGAATACATTTTTCTGACCAGTTGGGTAAGATGAAGAAAGCAGGACAGAGTTAGTGCAGTTTCACATCTTCTCTGTGCTGCACAACAGACATTGTAGGACAGCTGCCAGTGGAGAATCAGGCTGTGCACTTTGCTCAGGTTTATGGAGAGGAGGAGGTGCAAATGTGCACACAAAGCTCTGACCTTCAATTCAGAGATTTTCTGTTTGCGCTTGAGAATGTTCTCTTCTTTTTCTTGTGCATCCATACATTTCCAGTACTGGCTGCTGTGTCCATCACACCCATCCTAGAGGGCATAAGCCACCTGCAGGGGTGGTAGGCAGTTCCCTGTGAATCTAGTTGTGATCATCAGAAGTCTTCTGGGCTGGTTAAGTCAAACTCAAATGTCAATGTGTGTGCAGTGTTTCCTACCCACCCTCTGGAAACACTGGGAGAAGAGAGTAAAGCAGAAGAAACCCATCTGTCTTTGGGAGCTTGATGGTTTGCTTTCCCATTGTGTTTCCAGAGTATTCGGTCCAAGGTGGAGCTCACAGTCTGGGACAGCCCTGAGGACATTGGCTTGACCTTCACTGCCACGTGCCAGGACGGGCTGTCCTATCCTGGGCTCAGGAAGTGTGGGGATCTCAAAATTGGAGATACGGTGAGTCTGCCTTTCAGTCTGTTCCTGGGCAATAAAACACAGTTTTGCTCATTTTCCTCTGCTTTCCTCATGATGTTATAGAAACCCACAGAGAGTGGCTCTGCTAGAAGTAGTTCTGCGTGGTGCAGGTCAGTCCAAGGTGAGCTGTGAGGAAAGGGAATACAGGCATCTTGTCTACAGCAGTGAGCTAAAGGTCCTGATCAGGCAGCAGGATGCAATAGTCAAATCAAAAATGGGCTTTTTTCCTTTAATCCCAGATATTCACATCACACTCTCACCTGTGAAATTCTGTGGGCAGCAACCCTCCTCTCCTCTGTTCAGTTCCTAGGGTTATTGGGTGGCAGCGCAGACTGAAATAAATGTTAACATGGCATAATCCATCCTGTGCTTTTTAAAAAGCAGAGAAGCTAAGCTTTGCTTGTTGAGATTGAGTATTGGTGCAGATAAATGGGTTGCTGGGCTGCAGGGCTCAGGCCAGCAGGGAACCTCCTCCCTTTATTCCGACTTTTGCTGTCTGAGGCAATGGGTGTGGGTTCATTAGCAGCCTGATTGCCTTATTTGAGAAGAGTGACTCTGCAAACATACCAGAACTCTCAGTGCTGTGGCATATAAAAATAGTTTGAAAGAGTCAACAGTAGCTGGAGTTTTACCCCGCCAAATAAGGATCATGTGAGGTGTTAAAAAGGGAGGTGGCCATGCTTTTTTAACGGCATTTACTGGGTCTTGGATAGGTGGGTATAAGCAATCCCTGTAGCTCCGTGTTCCTACAGCAAAACCTGAACCCCCAAGGAAGCAGAGTCAATCTGGCGGTTGATCCTGGACTCCCAACTTCGGCAGGAGCAGGGGGATTGCTCCAGCTGCTGCAGCTTGTGCCATAAAGGATCTGGCAGCGAGTGCAGCAGGGAGCCAGCACTGGCACCGCTCTGTTTTAGGGGCACCCTGAGTGTTGAGGTGCCTGCACAGGCAGAGGTGCCACAGGGTCCTGGGGGTCATGTCCCTCCACTCCCTCTTTTCAGCTCCTTTCTGCCCCATTGCTTCCACGTGGCTCGAGATTTGACTCCTGCTAAGAAAGTTTCCACAAAGAGGATAATGCTGGCACTGGACCCTAATCTGGCAGGGTTTAGTCCTGGGGCTGTGGGTGTCAGTGGGTGAAAGGGAGCAGGATTACCCTGATCCCCATAGCTTGCTTTCTGATCTCCTTCTCCTCTGTAATTCGAGCTTCTATCCTAATTGCTTCAGGCCTTGGGAATGAGAGGGGGTCAAGGGAGGTTTCCTGGGGGTGCAGCTCTGCCGCTGGGGGTGGCTGCTGTGCCTTCGTCTGCATATCACCTCTTAACATGTGGGACAGTGAAGGCAGTGAGAGCTTGAGGTGACCCCCACATGTCCCCAGTGAGAAAGCATTCCTTCCTGAGGCCTAGGAAAGGGTCTCATTTCCTTGGAATAAGGTTAATCCTCCTTGCTAACTGGCAGCTCTGGGCAGTGCTGGCCAGCCCTAACAAAGAGTAGGATTAAATCAGGGGCCAAGCAAGCAACCAAAGTATGGTCTTAGTTTTCTCAAGGAGAAAATCCCTGACACTGGATTTTAGCAACATAAAACAGGCAGGGGTGTGATGTATAACCATTTAATGATCTGTATAACCCTTCTGAGCCAGGCTTGATAGAAGCGTACATTAAAAATGGCGTGTGAGCAGCATGCCAAAAGCTTGGGACTGTGGGGCTGATACACATTTCCACATGCAAATCAGGAGTCCCATAAAACCTCCTAAATCCATGATCTTTTAGGCACCTCAGGCCCTTTGCTGTGCTGGTTAGGTCTTTGATAGTGCTTGTTTTGAGAGAGTTTTCTGGTTTTAATAACATGAAAACTGGGCCGTTTGCTAGAGTTTTGCCCTGTTTATTTCATGGGAATAGGCAGGTTCCTTCCCACTTCACAGAAACCAGTATTATATTTTCCTGATGGGGAAAATTGCTGTGAATGGCTGACAACAGAGAGTTTTTAAATGCTAAGGATGCCCAACCCCTTATGGGACTGGCAGATGTTGGTGCAGCTGCCCTTGCTGGATGTGCAATTGTTTGGGGCTTTTTTGCACCCCTGGGAATGAAGCTCTGATGCACTGAGCTGGGCCCTGTTCCGTGGAATTGCTCCATGGACTCTCCCCAGGACATTTGCTCTTCCCTTCTGGGGAACACCCTCGAGAGCTGCTCTGGGGCCACACCTGTTACCTTACATCTCCACCTGCCCTCCAGGTGTCCTTCGAGGTGGCCGTGGAGGCGCGGAGCTGCCCCGCCGAGGACACATCCCACACCTTCACCATCAAGCCGGCCGGCTTTCGGGACACTCTGGAGGTGGCTGTGACCTACAGCTGCCTGTGTGGCTGCACCGGCCACGCCGCGCCGGCCAGCGGCAAATGCAGCGGCAACGGGACCTACGCCTGCGGGCTCTGCGAGTGCGACCCCGGCTACCTGGGGGCCCGCTGCGAGTGCGAGGAGGGGGCCAGCGGGGTCTTGCACCACGCGCTGTGCCGCGAGGCCGAGGGCAAGCCCCTGTGCAGCGGGCGAGGGGAGTGCAGCTGCAACCAGTGCCTCTGCTACGAGAGCGAGTTCGGCAACATCTACGGGCCCTTCTGCGAGTGCGACGACTTCTCCTGCGCCAGGTACAAGGGAGTCCTCTGCTCAGGTAGGAGCCTTGCCTCCCTTGTGCCCTCTGCGTCGCGGCAGTGGGGAAAGCGCCCCGAGATGGGCAAGGTTGCTGGGCTGGAGTGTGCAGGGGATCTGCCCTCTTTCTGGAGGAGTCTGTGCTCCCTTTCTTTTCCTTATGGGAAAAAGGAGGGAGAGATTTAAAGACATCCGCAGTAAAGAGCAAAAATTGCGCTATCCTTGTCAGAACTGGGTTTCCAGCATTGGAAAATGCTCTCTCCCTGCAGGCTGGGTCCCACGGAGATGAGCAGAGTCTTGGCTTTGGTGGTGCTATTTTGATGTAACTATGCACATCTCTTGTACATTGATGTGTTTCCTTAGGAAAGATTAAACCAGCACAGGCTTTTTGGTGTGTTCATAGGTTGGATTTTTGCTGTGTGTGCCATCCTTCCCTGCCTAGGCAGAAACAATCTTCTTTTAAAGATGAAGTATTTGGTGTAATCCCCTGGCATGTCACAGGTGAAAGGAAGGGTTGTGTTTCAGGCTGTTACTTATTAGAGAAAAGCTGTTTTAAAGATTCCTAAAGCTGTTTTATGTATGGATTGCCCTTCCCACTGGGAAAGCAAGTCATTCACTGGGAAAGGTGTAGCCAGTCAGCTTTGCTTAAATAAAGGTAGAAGAGTTATTTAGCTGTGTTTGCTAAAATGGTTTTAAAACCTCATCAGTCCAAGGTCAAATAATTTACCTTGAACATAATTGCCTGGATTAGTCCTCGGACATAATTCCCTCAGTTGGATCAGGGCAAAGGGTTATTCTTTAAAATTTGCCTGCTTTCAAGCAAGTGAAATATTTCCATAGCTGAAAACCTTGGACAAAAATTCCAAACAAGTGTAAGCTTGGAAAAAATAGTTACTTTTTATGTTTTCTCCAGGGAAGTGGTGTTTTTTTTCTGCTGCTGTTTATCTTGCCCGCATGTTTCAGAGCTGGGCAGTAAGCTTTGGTTGCAAGTTTCTGGCTGTTGGAGGCGATTGTGTTTTTAGGCGGATAGAGGATGTTTGTGTTAATTTTCCTGTAGCCTGGCTAGTGACTTTGTCACTGCTGAAGATGAGGCAGGCAATACTCGAGGTTTGGAATTGCCTGGAGCTTCCTGCTGCAGAGCAATGGGAAAGGCCAGTCCCACCCTGACAGTGACTGCCCAGACTGGGGGGTCTGGGGGGCTCTTCCTGCTGATGCAAGAGTGGAAAGATGGGTGAGCAAGCAGGAAAAAGGTGTTTGAAAGTAGATGGGGGGGAAATTAAACTCAACTGTGAAGTAATTAGGAGCAGTACTGCCTGGGGTTTCTCCAGAAGACCACATTGCTTTGATAGCATGATCCCACCCATAAGGAGTATATTTACAAGCAAGCAGGGCAGAATGCTATAAAGAGAGGTTGTAAGTTACTGGTATAGCAGTTGCTGCAAGAGAAGGACACACCTCTGCTCAAATTTCCCGTTCAGCAGGAGGGCCAGAGCTCTGCTGCTCCACTGGAAAGCAAGTTGTCTATTTTCTGTAGCACCTGCTTGCTTTTGTCCCTGTGGAGGGTGTCTGGTGCTGGGAGGAGCAGCATAGCTGGTTTGGGATTTGCTGAAGTTTTTAAAATTAATTTAAAAGTCCTTTTTTAGGACCATGATAATAATTTCTTTCATAGTCCATAGCTATGAAAGAAAACAAAGGATAGGCTGAGGCCGAGCAGGCTCTTTGCTCGAGGGATGGGGTGGAGTCTGGCACGGCTGTGTGGGGTGGTTTGTTGGCTTTTACTTTTTTTTCTTAAATTCCAGCAGTTATGGTGTTGAATCTGAATCGTAGCAAGCACTGTGCCAGTGACACAACATTTTGAGGTGGTTTTGTCAGGCCAAGAGGCTTGGGATTTACCAGCCCACCACAAGCTTGCATGGCAGGGCTATGCCCAAAGCTGCCCCTAACAAACAGCCCTCTGCCACACAAACATCCCTGGGGCTTCCAGCAGACCAAGCTCTCTGCCCCCTACAAGTGGGGCCTTCTTAGGTGTTTAGCTCAGCATTAACCATCTGTCCACCAGCACATGTAGATTTGGCATCCAGGAGAGTTTGGCTGATGCCTTGGGAGCAGGTTGATTGCCAGGGCAGTTGCTACAGTGGCCGGTTGCCGGTTTTGTTCTTGCTAGGGGATGAAATGACACCCTGCCCTCACTCTGTCTTTTCCTGGGCGCAACGTCTGTCCCTAAAAGGCTCTGGCATCCCTGTGCCCAGCACTCTGACAGGCTGAATCCCAGTGTAGGGGGAGACCAACAGTTTTAGCTAATGCACAAACCAAAAAAGTGGCATGTAGGGAGCTGTCATTTCGCTGCAGTCTGTCCTTGCTTGGGAGTTTCTTGGCTTGGATCCATGAGGGAATCTCATCACTGCTGTCAAGGGTTTTACTCATACTCTTTGAATCCTCTGGTTGAGTAGAAGGCAGTTACTGCCTCTCAGTGCATTTCTGATGACTGACTGTACTTTGAACAGTGGAACCCCACCTCAGGTTTAGCACACAGGCTGTGGTGTCCCCCAGCAAATGCATTTGCACCTGCCCCAGCTGTTGAACAAGATGATACCATGGACCTCGGAGTGCCCATCCCAGACAGAGCTAGGGAGAAAACAGCCAGTCCAGCCTGAGCTGAGGTTTTGGGGAGCACCAGGAGGAAAGCACAGTTTTCTGAGCTGAGAAGTAAAAATCCACTCAGGCAAACTGCTTTGCACCTACGTGGCTGTGGTTTATGGCATGCCTCAGCTCAGAGGCCCATGAGCCCATCACCAGCTCAGGCATTTCTTCCTTTTATGATCTGTAGCAAAGCTGTCCCCATTGAGTCACTGCCATGGCACAGGGATGGGTGGCATGTTATGCTCAGGCATCCTGTATTCCCAGCAAAAGCCATGGTGGGATGCTCTGAAATGGACTGGTTTCTTGTCTCTTGGCATTTGGTCCTTTGGCTAGGAAAAAACATTTTCATTCCTGGATCCATTTATAAATATTGGAGCCTCATTTTTTCAGCATTTGAGAGGAGAGATGTCTGCAGACAGTGATGCCCATGGCTCCAGTCCTTTTGTAGTCCCCCCCATGAAGTGGAGAAGCAGATTTTGGGTGAGAGAGAATCTAAAGAAGCAGCAAGAATTTAATTCCTGCTAGTGGGAGGTTTAATGTGCTTGCATCTGTGAGGCAGGTGGGAAAAGGGAGTAATTCATAACATGGAGTAAATGCTGATTCAAGTTGCAGCCAACTCCTAGTCAATGTCACTTAGTCACTAATAAGTGGCATTTGTTCTGCTGCTCCACAAGTCCAGTTAAGAGCTCCAGAGTAGCTGTTTCAAACCATTAATCCAGCTTCTGGAAGGGCCATAGGGGATGGGTTGCACGAGCATTTTGTTCTTCTAAAAGAAATGCAGCTGGGTTATCTTCAGCACCGTGCTCTGACAAAGCAGGCAGTTGCTTCCCAAACCCTCAAATGCTTTACTCCCAGTTTTATTTTGAGTGGAGAGGGTGCCTTTTTGCCCTGAGATCTTTGGCACATCTCTCTGTCTCCTCTGCTCTGAAATGTGGGTGGCTGTGAGAGAGGGGCTGAAAGCCCTCCTGCCTGCAGCTGGGCTGGGGAAGGGGCAGCTGGCTGCACAACCCACAGGCTTTTGAACTCCTTGGCTGCCTGCCAAGCAGTTTGACAAAGGAGGAAACATCTCTGCCCTAATTGCATTCCTGAAGGTCCCATAAACTAGGTGGCAGGAGGGAGGAGAGGCCCCAGTAAGGGCATCACACATTTGCCTCTAATGAAGAGAGACTGGCTCGTTGGAGGCCAAGCTTCATTAGCTTCAGTTGCTCCAGACCTATTTTTTCTTGGATGGGGAGACACAGAGTAATATGGCATCATATGGGTCTCTAAAGAAATTTCCCCTTACCCACCACCACTGTTCCCCAGCTCCCTGTGTGGGTGTCATTTGTATGCCCTTCAGCCCAGGGTTCTGGTTATGCACAGGCACATCTCTAATTATGGAAGAGCACTCGTCATGCTGCAGCCATTCCTCCCCCTAAAACATAAAAGATCTCATCCCGAAAATCCATACTGCCTGAGCAACACGGCAGCTACTGATGGTGGTCCAGCTTTGGGGGATTGGGTCTTTTGTGGTTTCTCATCTTAATTTTTTTTAGAATTAGACAATAAATCAGATTTATAAACAGCTTTGCATCTGTAAATGAAGCCCTTCAACGTCTCTCTAGCTTGTAAGCAGCTGTGAGCATCTGAGCTGGTTAAGGTGACTAAAGGTCATGGCTGGCTAAAGCACAGCACGGCAGTGATGCCTTGGAGCACAGGAGCTGGTCTGGCCTCCCTTGCCAGCACAGGGCTTCCAGTGACACAGAAAACTTGGGTCAGCAATAAAGCATCGGGTGTCAAACCTGCAAGTACATGCAAGTGCCAGAATCACTTCTGAGATGGGATGTGGGAAGAGACAGCTCATTGAAAATCGAGGGTTTATTTTGCAGAGAATAGCCAAGCTGACGTGTGATGCAACTCCAGCTGCCCTGCAGAAACCACTTCAAAAACTGCTGAGTTGATACAAGTCCTCAGTATTTACTTCTGAATGCTTCCTCTCTTGGTTTCAGTAAATGGGGAAGCTCAGGGAGGCTTTAGCCTGTGTGAAGGTCCAGGAAGATAAGGCTTTTTTGTTTGGTTGGTTTGTTTTTTTGTTTTAACACAGCCTCGTGTTAGAAATCTCACTCGTGCTTTTGCAATTTGTTTTTGCTGTCCCCTGTCTGTAGCACATTTAACAGCGCTGTGGTTGAGGGGAGCCAGTGGGATGATGGCTCAGGGCCAGTGCCCCAGTTTCTCGTCCTGCATTAGAGCCCCGTGCTTTGAGAGTAGCACTTGGGTTTGATTCCCCAGCTGGTATCTCCACCCTGGGGTTTTAGATGGGGTTTGTTACTGTACAAATCACTGTGCCCATGGACACATCTTGTGGAAATAAGCTTTCTTCCTCACATGCTTTTGTAGTTACTATTCACCTGCCCAGTGGTGAATAAAACTACTGTCCTAGGTGGTAATAGCTGGTGTGCATCTGAAAGCTCAGATGTGAGAATAAAGGTGATCCACCTCTTTCAGACACACATCAACATTTTTTTTGGTCTTAATTCTCTTCATTCCTAATGCCTAAACTTTTACCAGAAGCTGCTGTTAAGAAAGAAATGGATAGTATTTGATTTATCAGCCTGTGAGTGTGGTTTGGGGAGGAAGGAGAGCTTCTTTTGTGCCCACTGCCTGTGGCTGTGCTGTGGGTGGGGTGGCTTGTGACAAATGTACCCCTGCCAGAAGGGAAGAGGGTGGCCTGTGGCAGAAAGGAGAGGGAACAGAGCCTAAACCACATCTGCAATGTTTTCTTTTAAGTCACGTCAAATCTTGTTATCTGTTGGTTTTTCTGAGCACTGCCTTGTAAAAGAGAACCTGAAGGGGAGAGACAAAGGGACCATATAAATATGGAAGTTAAAAATAATCCTTTGGCTGTTGCTAAGTGCTAGTGCAGCTGTGAGCCAGGCAGCTGCAGGGAGATGCAGCTCCGTCTCTGGGGCAGCTGCCCCGCAGGTCAATCCCTCTCTGCTTCCCACGTGGGAGGAGGATGGAGAGCACACATCTACCAGCATATCTGAGGCTTATTTTGGTGACAGAGGATGCAGTGTCAGCTCGGGTCACTGTGCTGTAACCTCACAGTACCCGTTGCTTTGTGAGTAGTCCCAGTCATTAGCAGCAGGTTGGGGGCTCGGGGGTCAGTGGCTGCGGGTGCTGTTGGGGTGCAGGGCATGGGAGGGTGGTTTGGGGTGAGCAAAACCAAGTAAAGTCCTCTGACACAAAACCCTGTATCACTAGGGCGTTGTAGCACTGCGAATGCCCCTTTTCCCACCAAAGAGCAGGGTAGGGGACAGGGAGCTAGAGACAAGCTGAGTCTGGGCTAGAAGACAAAGCAGTATGTGTATGTTGTCACACTGTGTGGGGCACGGGGTGCCCATGGCTCCTTGGCAGCCCACAAACTTGGTTTCAGACACCTTGAGGTCTCTTGCCTACAGTGCCACTGAATAGCCATGGGCCAGAGCAAACAATAAAGAGGTGGCACTGCTGTAGCATCTCTCTTTTACAATGTGGTCAAGACTCAGTCAGACTGCATGTTTATCCTCAAGCTTCCTAAAAACCTTTCTGCTTGCTGCATTCCCATTTGGCCTTTGCTTTTATCACCTGCAGGAGCTGCTCAGCCAAAGGTCCTGTCCTGAGATGTCTGCGTGCCAGAGAATAAATGGGTAAAACAAAATAATCCCCCTGAATAAGAAGGAAAAATAAACCTGTGACTTGCTGTGTCCCATAGCAGTGAGGAACTGAGGCCAGAGCACCTGTGCCTGGCGTCACCACTGGGTGGGCATCCCCTCTCCAGCTTACATCCCCCCTCCACCTGTGAAACAGTTTGGCTCCAGTAAGAATAGACTACAAACATTTAATAAGAAACAAATCAAATAGGGCACCTCTGCTGTCCTCTACCTTTTCTGGGGTTAAACTGTTCTACTAACTCTCGTCACATGGATTGGTGTAAAGAAGTGGAAGGTTTAGGTCAGCTCCATTTATTCCCATCCAGTGGGTCAGCCTAAAAAGAATGTAAGGACCAGGTCAGCTGGCGCAGGCAGGGCTGAGGACTGTGGTGGGGAAGAACAGTCAACTGAATCCACCTTCATCCAGCTTGGACTGATGCCACTCTTGCCCTGCTTAAAAGCTCCCTGCAGATACTGTTTGGCTGTGTGTCCAGTGTAATTTGACTGCACGATGTCCAAGTCCCAAACCAGGAAAAAAGCCTTTTTTTTTTTTTTTAAATGTGTGTATCCATAAACCGGATCTATTCTGAGGCCAGCTGTTGAACTGTTGGCATGCCTGCATTCCTGCTTGCCCTCCTGTAGAGCATGGGGCTGCCATGCTGTTTCAATGTTTTGGAGCAGCAGAACGTGACTGCTCAAGCAGTGATTTAGAAAACATTTCCACAGGTGAGGAAGGAACTGTGGAGGCGCCTGCTGCTGCTGAGACATGTGGGATGTTGGCTTTTAGGCCTCGTTCTGGCAACAAGAGCTGGTGTCTGAGCCCTGGGGTCATCCCAGGCTGCTTTCCGTGGTGCCTTGGGTCTGGCCGTGCTTTGCCGGACAGCATTGAGCTCTGAGAGCAACACTTGAAACCTCTCAGCCTTTAGTGTGGAGTGTCATTGAGAAAGTCTGCTCTTGACACAGCATGAAGAGGAGCAGAAATTGCAGGGACGTGTGTGGGACATGCTTACGCACTGCGGGCAGCCTGTGGTCCTCTGTGCTCGCATCGAACCCTGCACCAGGGTGGCACCTTCTGTGATGGGGAGCAGGGACACCCCGCCCTGAGCTCCCAGATGATTTGAAAGGCTGGAGAGGGGTTCCACCCTTGAGTTGTGTGAGTGGCTGGCTGGCAGTAGCATTCCTCTGTAGAAGTGTTTGATTTTTCCTTGTAGGCAAAGCGTTCCTGAGCATCAGCCAGGACCAAATTCAGCAGGGTGTCCCATGGTGTTCTGGGTGTGCTCATCTCCGGGAGCTGTGGCTCATAGTTCCAATGCAGAGAGGGGCTGAGACCCTTGTGGGAGGTGTTTGCATTCCAAATTTCATCTTCATGAAGTCTGGCACACAGATCCTCAGTGGCCTTTTGGAGGAGCATGAGGCTGACTCAGTGCATGTGTTTACTCACATTTCCAGTCCTTGGGTGGCTCCTGAAACCACTTCCTCCTGGGGCATCATTTCCATCCTTCCCCAATCTCTCTCTTCTTCTTCTTCCTCTCCAAATTTATTTTTCCCCCTTAACCTGGTTTCTCTTCTCTTTTCAATTTAATACTGAGTCATATGCCACTGTCCTCTGAGAGTGTGCGCCTCCCCATACTGCTCCGTGCCCGTTCAAAAAGCTGAAGATCCCAGAGTTCAAATGGCCTCTGGGCTGGGACAAACAGCATGGGGTGATCCCTTGTCTGCTGGCTGTGACCTGTGAAAACATGGCCAGTGCTTGTAGCTGCAATGTAAAAATGCCTGGTTCCCCCTCTAATTGCACTGCTAACGACCCCCGTGCTGTGCTTCAGGTCAGAGGTGGCTGCAGGTCAGTGCAGGTGGATGGTTGTTAGCTGGAATGCTCTGTATGCCATGGATATGCTCCTCTGGATTTCTTTCACAGCAATTAAATGCAGTATTTGGTATTCCACCACCGGGCATTAGCATTACATTGTTGCCTGTTAAATATTATTGGTTATTGCAAAGTTGGACTCCGTGGTCCTTACAGGTCCCTTCCAACTCGAGATACTCGATGATCTTTGCATGGATTTCACACAGGAACACAAATGATGATTCCATTTGTGTTTGTGCTCATGTTCCTCATGTTCCTCAGCGTTCCCTGGCAGTAGGCATACCCTGCCTGCCCCACCTTGCTCACACCAAGGGATTGTGTTGGCTTTTCACTGAAACAGCAACTGAGTTGGACATTCTCTCCCCAGTGTATCGAGTACTGCTCTCCCAGTATTCCTGGCACGAAAAGGCAAAGCTGCCCTTTGTTACCCCTCCTTTCTCCCTGCCCAGGCTCTCATTGCTGTCCAAGCCTTGCAGCTCTCCCCAAATCTGGCAGCAGCTCCTTGAGGACCAACCCACACAGAGCGCTGCTGTTCCTGCCTCTTTTCACTGCGGTTTCTCCTTGTCCCTGAGCGGACCTTTAGCAAGTGTTAATGCATGCTAATGAGGCATTAAATGCCTGGGCAGAATTAAAGAATACAGAAGTGATGTCTTTGACGTCTTTATGGGAGCCACAGCTCTGTTCTTGGGGCTCTGCTCTTAAAGAGGCACAGCGTGTGGGTTGCAACCGGAGGTGTCATCCGAAGATTCATGCACGTACCCAAAGCCCCTGTCCTGTGCAGCTGCCCCCTCCCATGGCCAGGAACCCCATAGAAGGCTCAAAAAAACCCTGCCAAGATAAACTCAGAAAATAAAGCTTAGATTGTCTTAGAACAAACTTACTTTAAATGCTCTACTGGCCAGCATCTCGGTGAGTTTGGTGTCTGAATTTGGTCTGTCTGGTGATAGTCATTGACAGAAATACACATTTGGAAATGAATGTTGTATTTGGGGTTTAAAGGCAGATGAAAGCCTCAGTTCATCAGGTGAGTGGAATTCTGGGTCTCTGTGTTTCTTGTTGACATGCACTGACAACCTGTGAACTTTGCTCAGTTTTGTTTAAAAAATTGAGCTTAAGCAATTGACCTGACAGGGAAGTGCAGCACAGCCTGTGTGTTCATTCTTTTCATTCTTTCTCCTTTTTTTTTTTTTTTTGGTCTTATTTTGAGTGATATTCTGACTTTTTCCAGGTACTTTGTGAAGGGAGAAATCTGTTCCAAAACCATGGACCTTTGGCAAACTTGCACCAAATGATGTGTTTGCATCCAAACACAGAACTGGGCAAGGCTCCCACGGCACTGCATTTTGCAGAGAAAGACTGTCTCTACTCCAGAGCCCACTCCTCTCAACAAGGTCCAGCAGAAAGGACATTCAACCCATTTGGGCTTCAGCAGGATGGAAATTAAACTGCTTTTTTTTTTGAAGGATGGACCTGAACCATAGAATTTGTCCCTGGAGTTTAGGGATTTGGAATCATGCAGCTTTGTTTCTGGAGCCAAGTTTTATTTTAAGAACATATCTGGAGTTTTTTGGGATGGTAGGAGCTGGTAGGAGTCTGCTCAGGCGTCAGAGCAGGAGAATGAAGCTTGTCCTTCCTGGAGGCACCATATGTTGGTGGAAGGGTTGCAGCCCTTTAGCTTTTCTCAAGGCCTTTCTCTGCCGTTCAGCAGCTGTATGGTTGCCATATGTCATTTCCAAATCTTCCAGAGCCTTCAGAGTGACTAAAGCTGAAGTGCAGAGTTGTATAAACAGATCTGGGCAGAGACGGGCCAAGAAGTGTGTAAGTGGGGGAGAAGCTCCTGGCTCTGCACCCATGGGTGTTGGTGGTATCTGGGCAGGATTGGGAGAGCCAAGTGGAGAATGATTCTTTTTTTTCAAGCAGCTTTATTTGTCAGGTTTTTTTGGGAGAAAGGAAACAAATGGAGAGGTCTGCATTCAAGGGGGTTTCATCTGTGAGCAAGTCTGTGAGGGGCTGGAGAGCTGGCTGGAGAGAGGAGCACTGCTGTGAGAGAGGTGGTGCTGTGTCCTGTGGGAGACCCAATGAACACCTGCACGTGAAGAGATGGAGGTCGATAGGAAAAGTGGCCCTTTTGGAGTTAGAGACTTGGAGGGAGACACAGTAGGGGCAAAACCCCCAGAGGATTCACACACACACCCCCCTTCTGATCTGGCTTAAGGAATAATATAAATTGTTGCCTTCCATGTCAGGTGCTATGGGGGGCACAAAGCCAAGGATGAGCACATGCCCAGAGTGGTGGGATGGTATTTGGGCCCATCACTCAAAGGAAACCAGCACATCCATCCCAGCAGTCCCCACTCAGGATGAAGCTCTGTACCTCTGGGAGGATCTGGCACCAGCCCTTGCCCCATAGCTCTCCCTGCATCAGTAACAGAGTTGGCAGCGGGACCTGAAAGCTCCAATTCCCAGCTCTGGGTCTCCATCCAAAAGGCCACATGTGGCAGGCTTGGCTGAGGAGCTAATGTAAGTAGAAGTCAAGGATTTGTGGAGTGCTGAGCTTACTTGGAAAAAAAAAAAAAGGAAAAAGAAGGAAGGCTTTATTTTAAGAAAGGCAGCTTTAGATCTCTTTCAGGAAATGACTTCTCACTGCCTATTTTGGCTTTCTGATGGATCATCAGCTGTATCTCGTGGTTGCATTTCAGCTCCACTTCTTTAGCAGAGAGAAGGAAAATGAGGAAGGGCTGGCCAGGGCTACCACAGGAAATCCGCCTGCCCCGGATAGCTTTCGGCTGCCTTCATGAGACAGCAGTTTCCAAAACCATGTCTTCCTTTCCCAGTTCTCACTGAACCCAAAAATTCCCAAGTGAGTGAGAAGATTGGGTGCTTCTTGAAGAGGGGGGTTTTTGTAATGGCAGTGCTGCACTGTGGGGGATGCTGACAGTAGTGTCCAGCTGGTGATGGGGCTTGTGGTATCCATGGCTGAATTAGCAGCTTGAGCCTGCATTTATTCCTTCACCTTTGGTTTCATTAGTCTGCATCTCCAGTGCTATTTTTGATGATTGATGAGCTCAGCCAGTGCTGGGACTTAAATCTTGGCTAAACTCATGTGCTTCAGGATATAAATATCCACTGCAATGGGAAGATGCACAGATCCATGGTGTGTGGCGTAAACAACATTCAGAAAAGCACTGTTTACTTCTTACTAACCTCTTAGTATTTGTTTTGCTGTTTCAGTATTGCGTTGTGGATAAATGAGTGTGGGAAGCTCTCTCCTGGTGTGAGTGGAGGCAGCCGGATGAATTCCAGGTTTCACAGAAACCTTGGACCCTTGACATTTGTCTGTCTGTGTTTATGTAGTAGCCTCCTTAGCACAAGGAGGTTGTTGTCAGGGGGCTCCAGGGGTTGGGGCTGCTGCTGCCAACCTGCCACCCTTCTTTTCCCTGCCAGACTGACATGACCCAGGGGCTGGATCCTAAACCCATCCCTGCTGTTTAAAATTTCCCGAGCTCTCCCTAAATCCCTGCGGGTGCTGACCATCTGGGTGCTGGCCATGGGCCTGAGCTGTGCCGTGGGCAGGCTGCCTGGCCTGGCCTGGCCTTGCCTGGCCTCTTGATGTGCAGTGCTGGCTGCTTTGAGCCATGGAAAGAAGTCAGTAGAGAAGTTGATGATTTATTTGTCTGTGTCTACCTGAGCCCTTTCCCAAATGAAAAGCCCTATGTTTTCCAAGTGTTCAAAGCCTTTTCTGCTGCCCTTCTTCCTCCCACTCAAAATGTGCTGTTCACAGAGCCTCTACTCCAGAGGTTGAGCACTTTTTCTGAGAGATTGGCTGGTCTGGTACAAAATTGATGCTCAAGCAGTGCCCTCTGTCAGTAGGGTTTGACTTCTCTCATAAGCAGATGTTTTTGCTGCTTCCACCCCTTGGGAGTACAAACAAAGTGTGGCTTCTGCGCTGGGGCTCTCTGGGTGATGGGCACAGCAGCCAGGGCTTGTTAAAGGGATGGCACTGGAGAATCTGGAAATTGCTTGCCATAACTTATTTCTCTTAGTTGTTTTTCCTATGGGCTTTTTCTGTTTCAGACTAATTGTTCAAATAACTAAAAATGACAAAAGCACAGCCTTTTGGAGGTCCTGACCCAAAGTCTGGATGTGAGCACAGAGGCACAAAAATAAGTGGCTTGATTTAATGGGAGCAAAATACGGTATGATCTTTCTCCTCCTGAGTGCTCAGAAACCACTAAACTGGCTTAAAAATCAGGATTTGTTTTTCTTGTATGTTAGGCACATCAGTTTAATGTTCTAGACGATGGGGAAAGAAGGAGTGTTGGAGGAGGCTTGTTTTCAAACTTTTTCTACCTCTCCATAAAAGCTGGGATCATGTTTTTTCTTTCAAAAGAAAGCTGGTATTTTTTGCATAACTCTGTGGTGCCCAGAAGTAAAAGTCTTTAGGAAAACCACCTTCTATGAAAAGCCCTAGTGACAGAACTTTTAGTGCACTGAGTTTCAGACCTCTTGGCGCAGTTCCTAAAAGGCACACAGTTACTGTGGAGGGGCTGTCCTGCCGAGCAGGGTCACAGCCTGCTGTCAGGAAGACTCGGGTGAAATCAGGGTCAGAGGCTGGAAGCTTCTGCCAGAAGCTGCTATCCCGATTCGGGAATGACCCTGCTTGGGAACAAGGAGAAGAGCACTGGTACAGGGCTGCCAAGCTGGGTTTGTGCGGTGCCAGGCTGAGGGCAGGGAGGATTTGGCCTGTGGCTGCCATCCTGGGGGGCAGCTGGTGGGGAGAGGCAGAGGCAGCTGGGGTGAAATGAGGATGGTTGGATGTCTTGCCAAAAGCTGTCTGAGTGACAGTGAGATGTGCAGCACAGCTGGGGCACAGCAGTGGGATGGGGATGTGTTTTGGGATGGGGAGAGACATGGAAGTACCAGCTGGGCTGTGAGACTCCGCCCACTGTGGTGGCCTCCTTGGGAAGAAGGTGTCTCCAAGCAGCAGAGCATCCTGCCCTGATGGATCCCAGACTAGTCAAGCTCAGTCTGGGGACTGCTCTCCCCCCACAAAAGCATTGCTTTCCGCTGCACACCCTCCCAGCGGGTTCCTGCAGCCTCCCTGACATGTGTTTTGTGTTAGCCCCTCCTAAGGTCAAGAGCTGGCTGGAAAGTATGTTATCAAATTCAGAGGGAGCATTTCATTTCCTAGTTAGATCTTGATCTTTTAAACTTCTAAGCTTGTCTCATTTCAAGGATGGGAACAGAAGAAAACATCTCTTATTATGTTTGGAGAACATAATTAATGTATTTTGGCTTCACAAACCGGCTTTAACAGAGGATGTGCAAACTCAAAGGGTCCAAGGGGGATAAAGTCCAGGGTGATATCCTTCACCACGAGACTGCTGCTGCTGCAGAGGTGTCTTGAAACACACCCTCCTTGAGGACACATTGCCCAGGAAATGAAACTGGGAAGTGAAACTAGGCTCATCCTGGGTGCAGTGGTGGAAGGCGTCCTGCAGGCATGATGGCACAGAGACTGCTTAGCCGCATCAGCACTGTGTGTGACCGTGGGAGAGCTGGCACTGGGAACAGGCAGCACAGTTTTCTGTAAAATGTGAGTGCTGGGTAACACTCTGCAAACCACAGCTCTGGGTCACTGTTACCAAAAGCCTCATTACCACATTGTCTTGGGGCTCCTCTCAGTTTGTCTCCCAAGCAAGAGGATGGAGTGGATTCCCATCTCCAGTGCTCCAGGTGGACACTGAGAAGTGGGACGACTCTTGTGCCCATATGGAAACCAAATGTTTCCCATTCACTGAGTTTCTCCAGTCTTCAGGCTGTGTGGGAGATGGAGGGCACCAGAAGGGTAGCTCATGGTGCTTGCAGGAGTGGCCACTCTTTCAGGCTGATGGAAGCAGTGAAGATTGTGACATCTTTGCCGTTAAAGGTCAAGATGGAAATTCCTGCTCTTGGCACATTGGCCATGATGAGCTTCAGCCAGTGACTTCTTGCACACTGAGCCAGTGTGGCCGAGGCAGGAAACACATGATAACATGTTTCGACATTTTAAGCTCACACCCCACACTTAGTCAGCCTCATACAGAGCGGCTTTTTCTTCATCCCCTTCAATAAACAAAACCACATCCTTTAAGATACTGTTTCTTAAGTTTCCAATCACAGTGGTTTAATAGGATGCATTATTTGAAAATGGCCATTTCCCTTCCCCAGGACAGTAATTCCAGGCTCCATGTCCAGCCTGCCAGGGGCTGGAAGGGATGTGCAGTCTTTCTACCATCTTACGACCTAGTTCTGATGCCTTTAAAAATGGAACCATTTTATGGTCCAGAAACAGATTTCCTCTGGAGTCACATCTTGTGCTGCATTCTGTGGTGTCTTAGGAGAACTGAGGGGTGATATGAATGCCATCAGCTTGCTTCTTTTGGCCCTCACAGTTCAAATTCAAGCCTGAGAACATTTACTAATTGCTAGCTGCTTTGGATTCCTTGAAATAGTGCCATTTAGGAAAACCATAGTTCATAGCTAATGTGGACACATGCATTGCCATGGAGGCACCAAACCTGCTGTGTGTGAGAGCCCAATCACCTGAATTAATTGTGAATAAAAGCCAGACACCCCATTTATTTTGCTTGGGAAGTGGTGGTCCTGGGAGCCCCCCAAACAGCAGCAGTTGTGGATGTAGCTGAGTCCATGGGCTCAAACCCAGAGCTTTCTGTCTGGGGAAAGGGCAAGGCTGTCATTTTGAAGGTGAGCAGAGCAAGGGATTTTGATCTCCATCAGATGTAGGCACAGAAGGAGGTAACCTCTAGAGATCTTGTAAACATAATCTCCTTTGTCCGGTAATGTTTGAATATGCAGGCTGGATCCAAAGCAAACGATGGGCGTGCAGAAGAGGCTGTAGAAGGACAGCTTGTGATGTGCTGGGACATACGAGATGCCTAGTAAAAGAGAAGGTGCTCCCATGACTTTTGGCAAGGGATATAGCTTGGCAGTCCACAGCCTCTGGTTATCTTGGCACGGTGGGAGAGGCAGGGAGATCAGCGGGTTTGTGTCGATGAAAGGAGTGCGTATATAATTTATCATGTCTGGGACGCTCGAGGCTCTTTCCAGTGGAAAAGCTGAGCTGTAATTAGGTTGCTGATGAGCCTTGTATACAAACCCTTCAGCTCTATAAACTATGCCTGCAAAGGCATCCCTTCTCCTAGGGACTGACCAAGGAAGAATTCGAGCAGTCTCCAGCAGATAGATGCCTCTCTGAAACCAGCTGCTCAGTGGACAGCCACTCCACTTACTGTCACTGACAGCCTTGGAGCCTGTTGACTTTCTCAGCCCTTCACTAAACCCTGTAGCTCCAAGGGGATGCTTCAGTGGAGGGAGAGCCCTTACTGGATTGGTTTCTTCATCCATCTCTGCTGTGAGCTGCCCTGAGCTACTCCCTGGGGGTGCTCAGCTGGTCCCAGCAACCTTCATGGCTCTGGCTGGGACACAGAGGTCCTGTTTGGACACAGGAAATGGTGCTTGTTGACATACTTTTTAAGAAGTTTTAAGAGAACTTCTTAAGTAAAACTGTTAAGAAGAAAGGGAAGGAAATACTTTATGAAGTGGGTGACCTGCTAGGCTTTTTGCTGCTAAACTCTGGGCTCAAAACCAGCAAGGAAGCACTACTTCATTCCCTTAATATCTCTTGATGTAGACAGAGAAAGAAGAGATTATTTCATACAAAACTAGGAAAGGGGAGGTGCCCACTTATCTTGAGCAACTATAGAGGGAAGCTGGAAGATCAGTGAGTAGGTATTTTTTGCTGCTAAATGTAGATATTAATTTGATATTTAGGTGTTTCCCATCAGCATCTGTTTGTTGCTCTGCCAAGTGAGGTCTCTCTGGCAGCTCTTCCTGCTGGGCTGCTGGTCCCTCCCAACCACAGCACCCATCGGTGGCCCCAAATTCTGCTGACACCTCTCCCCTGCTCTCGCTTTCAGGTCATGGGGAGTGTCACTGCGGGGAGTGCAAGTGCCACGCCGGGTACATCGGGGACAACTGCAACTGCTCCACCGAGATGGACAGCTGTATTTCCAGTGATGGGCAGATGTGCAGCGGCCGGGGTGCCTGTGTCTGCGGGAAGTGTCAGTGCACCGAGCCAGGGGCTTTCGGAGAGACCTGTGAGAAGTGTCCCACCTGCCCAGGTGTCTGTAGCACTAAAAGGTACTCACAGGCAGTTCAGGAGGGGTTTCTTGCTGGTGGGAACAGCAGCTCTTTGGTTCCTGGGAGACTTTTCAGCTAAGGAATTACTCTTGCTTTGTTAAATGTGTGGTCAGCCCCAGGCAAGCCTACTGCTGCTAGGAGCCCATGCTAAGCAACCTGACAGTACCCCAGGTAGAGCAGCAACAAGTGTTGCTGCCCAAGTGCTCATGGAGATTCATGTCCCTGTTCATTTCCAGTGCTGTCTCACTCTGCAGGAAGGGCTGGTGACCCCAGTTTTGCTGCACTCTGAGCTGCAGATGTCTGGGTGGAGAGAGCTTTGAGCTGCAGAGGAGGGGAGGACTGGAATCACTGTCTCTGCCTCAGAGCGATGGAGGTGCCCCAGGCATCAGCCTCAGACTAGCACAGAGCAGCAGGACTGCCTGCCTTGATCTCAGGCAGGATGGATTTTGCAGTAGCTGATGTGCAGCTCCTAAGATCCAAGGGGCAAATACACCCCAAACCTACCAGCTGCTTGCACCTTCATTAAATCCTAGAATAAATCCATCCTTGCGATGGAGATGCTTGGCCTGAAGCTGCTCTTTCTGTGTGGTGCAGATGTGCAGCCCCCAGACCAGCACCCAGGGAGTCCCTTTCCAAGGGCTGAACCCCTATGTTCATGCAGTTTCTGATGTGTGCTTAATCTTCCTCTCTGTGTGTGTTCCTGCAGGGATTGTATTGAATGCAAGCTGTTTAACTCAGGAAGACTGGCTGATAACCAAACCTGCCAAAAGCACTGCAAGGATGAGATCATCACCACTGTGGATGTTCTTGGTAAGTTGGCAGCAGCAGGACTGCAGGTGGTGGGAGCCAGTGACTGTGGCATTGAACTCTTCTTAACCAGACTAAGACATACCTGTAAAGAAAGCTTCAGGGAACACCTGGTATTTAGAAATGTATGTGGGTAGGTAGTGGGTATATGTGTATGTATGGTATGTGTGACGCTCTCTCTGGGCTATCATCCATACTGAAGTAAAAATCTTTTGATTTTAAGTAACATCTTACCACATCTAACCACTGCTGCCAGTGCAGGGAACAAAGAGAGTGGGATGAGGTCACATGAGACAGATGAGATGAATCGTGAGAGAGTGCAAAAGGACAAAGTACCACCCAAAAAAAGGCATTTTCTAATCATCTGAGGTTTCATCTTGGAACAAGTGAGCTTGTAAGAGAAAGCAAAGCTGTTTTGAAAACAATGAGTTCTGCTTTGGTGGAACTGACTGCTACAAGTCCCCCTGGCAATCTCCTGCCCTTTGTGTTCTCTTCTAGAGGTCACCCCACATGTGCATCTCTCAGCAGATGACTTTCTCCCTGCTCTTTTCATGATATGTCCTGGGAGTCCCTGGTTGCTATTTAGGGGAGTAGAAGGGATCCAGACTTGTGACAGATTTAATCACTATCCTGAGCTTGGCCTTAGCAATACCCCGTGGAGGGAGGGATGGAGATCAAACAGAGATAAATTACTGTCTGCATCTAGCATTTCCTTCTCTTCTCGTAGTTTATAGAGGTGGGAGTGTCACACCTTGCTCAGCCTTTCACTCCCTTCCTCCTAAGCTGCCTGCAGGTGATGTTTTTCCCATTGACTCCTCCCATATCCAGTGTCCAGCTTTTAAATTATGACCAGTGGAGTTTCCTACCTTTCCCTTTGGGACACTTGCTCTTGTTCTCTCCATTCACCCTGCAGTTTAGCAGGGAGTGCACCTGCACCAGCCCACACCGAGAGGTTTGGAAGTTCAAATCGCGCAAAGTTCCTTTCTAATGCCTGGCTGGCCAGCAAATGCTGGGAATCAAAACTCATCCCTCCTGCCTCGTTAATGCACTATGCCAAAGCCAGATTTTGTTCTGTCAGCTCCCTGGAAGATGAGGCTGGGCTGTGGTTTGTCAGCCCCTTGCATGGCTTTTAGAGAAAAAACCAGCCAGATTTCTGCTTTAAGACATTTTTGGGAATTGTGCTTATGCTTCTGTTGAACTATTGCAGTCAGATTGCACATAGTGCTGAGCTCAAGGCACTCTGTGACTTGGAGATCTGGGCTGCTGGAGAAAGAGGTAAAGCAAAATATTCCTAAAGAAAGTTCTTGTGGACTATGGACTTCTTCACAGGTGGACTTGGCCAAATCCTTGTTTTCAAGTGCTTTTGTATAATTTAGCTCATATTACAGTCCCTGCTGAAAGGCAGAATGCTGATACTTGTCACAGAATTCATAAGTCTGTATTGTCCTGGCAGAGGAGGATGGGACCTTCTTAAATACTGAATTGCAATGAACACAGTCTTGAACATCCCAACTGCCTTTTGACTCTGGATATGAAGCAGCCAGTGCTTCAAAGCTTTGTAGAGCAAGGCATCTATCATTGGACCCACGAGCCAGAATGCTGCCTCATGGGAGGCTTGTATGACTTGCTTTGGACTCTGCAGGATCTCCTTGGGTTCTGCAGTATTACATTTGCATTCCTGACAGTTCCAGGGGGAGCATGACAGGTCCCACTCTGAGCTGCACCTGGCAACAGCACACATCAGTGGACCTGAAAGTTCAGTGGGGCCCTCACACCTCTCTCTGTAGACATGTGATCTCTGAAACCATGAAGATCACAGAAACCATAACTATTCAGACTTTCATCACTGTGTCTTTTACCGAAATAATGGTGCAAGGATGGGAGTGAAAGCAGCTAGACCTACGGGAACTAAGATTTGCTGCTCAACTCGAAAGAGCATTAGTCAAGAAACATGGAAGTGTTATCTATACTAATCTAGTTAGTACTTTGCTTTGTAACAATCAGCACATTTCCAGCCCATGCTTTGCTACCACTGTGTGCGTAGAGCAGGTTTTCCTGTCCCGAGGTAGGAACAGCTGAGATTTCTCCACACCAGGAACACGTCAGGACTCACGAGAGGGGCACCTGCATCTGAGCTCAGCTGTTGAAATGGAGGGTATTAATCTTTTAACTGGATGCAGGTCAAAGGCATTGAAAGGAAAAATAAACAGACAGGAGAGAGCTAAGGGGCTGGTGTAGCCTTGCTCATTAATGCGATCATTTTTCAGCGTGACAGACAGGCACGGATACGAGAGCTGTGGAAATCTCTTTCCAGGTGCCTAAGACAAGGTCATGCATGTCTTTGCCAGCCAATAGCACTGGGTCCCCAAATTCCTCTCGCATGAAACTCTCAGCCCTTGCCGGACTGCAGAGCTGTGCTACTGTCACAGCCAGAGATGCTTCCCCATCTGCCTCCAGTCACTGTCCCTGCAACAGGGGCATCCGACGAGCTGTGGCTGTGCCGGGCAGTGGCTCTGCTGAAATCACCCCTTAAGCTAGATCTGCAAACCTCAGGTGATGGCTTTGCTCAATCTTAAGTTGCTTCTATGAAGCAGCCTTCCTCAGGCAGCACCTCACAGTGACCAGGTCCTGTCTGGTGCTCTGGCGTGTCAGACACAAACACACAGCGCCCACATGGCCCTGGGAATAAAGTCCTCTCATTTTTTGCAACTCCCACATCTACACATCATCCTTGCAACCAATTCCTCCCTTCTCCCTCCCTCCCTCCTCCTTTTCCCATTTTCCTTTTCTATCTCACTCTTTAAAAACAAACTTCTCAGCCGTTTCCGGAGCTGGAACTATTCAGTACAGCTGCAGCACGAGCTGGCCATGGGCTGCTGCTGCTGCTGGCCCCGTCTGAGTCGGTGCCCCTTGCTTTCCCTTCACCTTCCACTCTTCAAGAAATTTAGCAGATTAAGAAGAAAACAACATTTATTGCCAAAGCAGACTTACATGAAGGAAGAATGTGTGTGTGTGTGAGGTTGAGTCTGTTTGCTATGGGATGTTTGCCAAGTGCCACATTTTCTCAAGCAGTAAATTTGGACACTGCTCAGCTACAATTTGTATGAGTTGAGATCAAACTGTGCTGCTTTCCAGACTTACTCCCCATTCCTCTGCTCCCAGGCATCCCTGGAAAGCTCTGCTTATCTTGCAGGGGAGAGCTGTGCTAATTCCTAGTATGAAACCTGCCAACTAAATCAACCAAGTGCTGTATTGCAGCTTTAGACATAGCCTGTTAGATGGGGTGACTAGTTCAAAATCAGGGAACCCACACCATTGCAAGTTGTTGGGGGGAATTATGTTAAAAAATAGAGGGTGTTGGAAGCATTTCTTTGAAAAATTAGGATACAAAAGTTCTGCAATGTTTGGGATTTTTTTTTTTTTAATGTATAAAAACTTATACAAAATCCTGTGACTCTTACATCTGGTTCCAGAAACAGATGACCCGAACGCGATCCTCTGCGCCTACCCGGTGAACAACTGCGTCATGAAGTTCACTTACTTGGAGCTTCCAAGTGGGAAATCCAACCTCACCGTCCTCAAAGAGCCAGGTTGGCCCTCCCTTGGATTTCTTTTTTGACAGCACTGGCTGCCTCAGGAGAGGTGATGGGCTGCTGGGGAGCCTGGTGGGTTGCAGAAAGGCTGGTTGCATGTGTGAGCAGATAATCCAGGGTGATTTAAACTGAAGTGGTTTACAGTGATGAAACCCAGCTCCAAATGCTCCCAACTTACTAAAAAAGAACTGTGAGATTAAAACTTGCACCTGAGCCATCAGCATTGCCAGCAAGTGGATGAAGAGCTTTAGGGGGCTGAATTAAATGGAGCCTATTTAAGTAGCAAAAAGCATGCTTGATTTGGAGATACAGCCCCTGGAAGCAAAAATACTGGAAGGGGACACCTGCTGCGGCTGCTGGTTAAGTCAGGATGTTGGGAAAGACCTTCACCACCTAAGGACTTCCACGTTGCCAAAGAGCTCTGACCCAGACAGTGTAAGGGCTGGGTGTCTCTGCTCCCCTCCCCAGGCTGTGCAGACAGCTGTGCTTCCCAGTATTATTTTAATCACATGCAGTGCACTTGCTCAAAGAAAACCTCTCGTGGTGTTGCAGGACAAGCTGGCAAGCATCCAGCAGTAGCTTCTTGTGATCTGCTCTGGTCCTCTGAGTCATGGGGCAATATGGGAAATAATGTTTTATTTCATTTGTGCTGCAGCTTGCACTTAACTGAAAGACCAGTTGACTAGCTAACAGTTAATGTCCTTATTTAAAGCCCTTAGGGATCACCTGTCTCCGTGTGGGAGAAGCTGAGCTGGCTTTTGCCAGAGGCACCTTAACGCTCTGTGTCCCACGTGGGTCACCTGGCATTAAAACCCTGCGTCACTGTTGGACAGTGGCACTGCAGCCCTACTCTTCTCCTGAAGCACTACGTGACATCCCAGCTCTGGTGACATCCTTGAGCAGTGTCCCTTTGACCTGCCTCTAGCCAGGAATGTATTTAATTAATAAAAAAAAAAAAATCAGTGTGATTTCAGAGGGGACTGTTGCTTTTTTAAATTTAGCCACTGCTGCTAGCCCTGCCCTGGGGTTAATTGCTCAGTGGCTGCAGTCCAGTTCTTTACATCCCTGTATCCCGATCTGGGATACACTCACACCACAGCTAATTACCTTTTCTCCCTCATTGCCAGCCTGCAGCTCAGCCCCCAGCGCCGTGACGATCGTGCTGGCAGTGATTGGCAGCGTGGTGCTGATTGGGATCATCCTGCTGGCTCTCTGGAAGCTGCTCGTCACCATCCACGACAGGCGGGAGTTCGACCGATTCCAGAGCGAGCGTTCCCGGGCCAGATATGAAATGGTGAGCCTGGGGCAGGGGTGCTGCTGGTGTATGGGGGGGCTGTTGGGATGCCAACAGCTCTGCAGTGAGGGAGAAGGGTGGCAGGCACGAGGGATGCAGGTGTCCATACCCTGTGGTGCCTTCAGGGTCCAGCATGTCGCACTGCTTTCTCCTTGGCAAGTTATAAATGCTCTGCAAAACTATACCCAGCCTTTGGCTCCATCATCTATTTCGCAGCAGAGCTGGAGGCTGAAGAAGGTAGAGGAGACTGTGGTGGCAGCCAAATTGGTCAGGTCTGTGAGGGAATCCTTCTGGGAGACTTTGAGTGGGGGTCTTCAGCGTTTGAGGGCAGTGCCTCTGCCTGCAGGCAGGATGGAAGGTGGGTCTGATGGATAAACAACCCTGGATAAACAACACTGCTTTTGGACTGAATGCTCAGTTCACTCAAAGCCAAACGCAGTGCTGTCACCAAACTAATTGGTATGTTTTTACCATGACATGGACTTTGTTCCTTATCTTTGTTCTTTTTGTCTGCTCCTTTCTCCAAAGGCATCCAATCCTCTCTACCGAAAGCCTATTTCCACGCATAACGTAGAGTTCACGTTCAACAAGCTCAAGAAGTCTTACAACGGTACAGTTGACTGAAGGGGTCTCAGCGCCTGGCACTGCCATGGACAATTGCTTGACTGGCTGGGCTGCTTCCCCACTTGAAGATGGGATTCTCTTCAGGGGCGAGAATCCCTTACGACAGGACTGGTCGATGACCAAAGCCTGTTATTTGCACAGTAAGGAGAAAGGTCTGGTTCATTCTGGAGGCACAGACATGAGGGCAGGGTCCCTGCCTGTGTTGATGGACTCTGAGCCATGTGCATCTCCATACCCCAGCTTTCCAGATGTATTAAACCTGCCAACTAAGTCAACCAAGTGCCATATTGCAGCTTTAGACATATCCCATTAGGAAAGGTGACTAGGTAAAAAATCAGGGGAACCCACACCATCACAAGTTGTTAGGGGGGAATTAGCTTAAAAACAGGGTCTTGGAACCATATGTGTAAGAAATTAGGATTAAAAAGTTCTGCAGTCTTTAGGAATTTTTTTTATATAAACCCCAAAATAAAACAGTTGTGCATATATGATGCTGTGAGTTCATTGTTTCTTTGCTGAGCCCCCTATCAAAACTGGGGCTTGCTCCTCCTGCAAGCAGGAGTGGTGCTGCCTGATGGATTTATTAATAGAGCCTTACCAGTCAAAGCATGGCTATAAAACTAGGAGCTGGAGCTGCAGGGACTGCCACAGAAGTTGTGTTGATTTAATGTACTGGTGTTGACCCAGGGCAGGGAGTGCCTCAAGGAGCTCCTGCTCTGAGCCAGGGGTGTTAAACAGATGGGAAACTGGTGGGAACACAAGGAAAGGGGAGTTTAGGCTGAGGAAACAAAATTAAACACCCATTCCTTAGGGTGTGCATGTAGGTGTCCAGCCCGTGTGCCTGCAGGAAGGCAGCTGGGAGCACACAGCAGCTCCTCCAGACCTCAGACTTTTTACCAGAGGACTGTTGCTGTGGGGTCCAGTGGAGCCCAGCCAGAAAAGCAGGGGAGCCCTGAGCTTTTGGCTGGAAAGGGAGCTGGATCGAACCCAGTGTTGTTGCTTCAGAACATACATTTTGCTTTGTTTTTTTTGATTTTTTTTCTTTTTCCCCCCCAAACTATTCCCATAGCCCTGTCTGTTTTCCTCTGGAGCTGGGGTTTGAGTTACCCTGCTGACAGCTGCAGCTTTAAACCCACACAGACGGGGCTGCAGCTGCCACAGGAGAGAGAAGCTGGAGCAATTGCTACTGCCTGGATTTTTTTTTCCTTCTTTTTTTCAAATTTCTTTTTTTCTTGTCTCTTCGCCCCGAACAGATCATGCAATAGTCAGTTGAAGGAAGCTTGCCAGGGAAAAGCAAAAACAAATGGTGTTCATTGTTTGGACTTGCTCTTCTCATTGGAAAAGGGCCATGGGCCCATCCTTCCGGATTTTTTTTTTTTTTTTAATGTGTTTTTGCCTCTATAAACAGAAGCTCTTATTTGTTCAGTATAAACAGCTCTCCTTTAAGAATTTTATGGCCCCCCTCCTCCTAAAAGCAGCATTGAAGAAATGCAGCAGACCATACTAAAAATATCTTGGAACTGGGATTTTTAGGGAGGCAGCAAGTGGCGCATTGGCAGCATCGGTGCTGATGAGGTGGGGTAAAAGCCTCAAAACCTCAAGCAAATGAAATCTGTACCCTGTCTTCCCACTTGATTCCACTAAATCTGCCCTAGCAGGGGGGGAGGGTGCATACATCCATCCTGAAAACAAGTGCAGGGGCAGGCTCTGGTTAAATGCTGCCTTCATGTAACCCACCGTGGGTGGGCTGGAGGCTGTGCCACCTCCTCCCCGCAGCACCACAAGCAGCAGGACAGGCCTGAGTACTGCACAGGGGCAGCTCTTCAGAGCTCCACATCTCCGACACAATAATGAAATCCAGGCTAAAGTTTGCAGGCTGAGAAAATTGCATTTTGAATACCTGGGACTAACCCTGCCGCCTGGGAAGGAGCATCCATGGGGCAAATTTGGGGTTTGTGACCAACCCACTGCCTCGTGCCAAGATGGCAAGACAGATTTCATCACTGTCACAAAAGAAAAAGTAGAAAGCAGTCAGAAAATAATCACAAGGAGACAGAGCAACTTCTAGCTTGGTTCACGTGGCTGCCTCACGCAAGTCATACTGCCCCAGGCACGGAAAGGGGGAGCAGGAAGGAAAGTGGAGGGAAAGGAAGGGCAGGAATGCTTTAAACCAGCTTTGCCACCCAAAGCAGCAAACGCTGTGAATACAGTTCTGCTTCAGTTAATTTGTGAGGGACCAAGCAGTTTAAAAAACAAATCCACCCCTCTGCACTCTGAAAGGAGAGGCACAGGCAGTGCCCCCCTGCCACCCTTTCCCTTGCACTCTTGCAGATTACCTTTGTGCTGTGGCATTTCCCACAACAGTGGGTTAGGGCTGAGAGACTGGGCAATCCAGGCAGTTGTAGGGAGCCAAGATTTGACTCATTGCTAAGGGGTGGTTTGGGCAGAGAGAGTGGAAAAAGCAGAGAAAAGGCTTGGGGTTGGGACTGCAAGTGCCCTCCTTCCCCTGCACTGGGAGACTCAGCTGTAAAGCAGACTGGTCTGCAAGAGTAGGCAGGGAGCAATGTGGGACCAAGTAAGCAAGGGAAGGGTGCCACAGGCAAGGCTAAGCCAGTATACAAAAAGAAGGGAATAGGGTTGATGCTGCCTGTGGTGCTGTGCCAGGCAGTGCAGAGCAACCCCCCAAATTTAGCTTCTCCCCAAGGGTACATCTTTAAAAAAAGTAAGGAAGTGCTGCTAAGGCTTTGTGTTGCTGTGTAAGCAGATCTGCCCTTACCCTTGCAAGGGTAGTGCCAAGCACAGTCATGGGAGTGGTGTATTTCAGTCAGCAGCAGTTTATTTGTGTCTGTAAATACATGCAGCCTGACCACAGCTAGCATTCCTGAATGAAAACTCCAGCAGAAGGCATCAACGGGTCAAATGTGATGGAAAAACGTCAGTGCTCGTCTAGCCAAGCTGGAATCCGGATGCCCTTGCAACATCATCTCCTCCTGTTTCCCCAGCCACAGCTGATGGCTGCTGCTGCTGCAGGGCTGCTGGCACTCACCAGTGCCTTTTCCCTGTGCTGCTGGTCTGGGGGAGGAGAGCACATCATTCCTTGGGAAAAGTCAAGGCCAATAGCAGCATTATTTGTTTTGTTAATTGTGGAGATGCAGTGAAACCCTTCCCTGTTACAAAGCCTGAGTGAGGCATGCTCTCCTGCATCCTCACTGCCCTTTATGGTGGACTAAGAAGGTGCTCAACAGCTGAAGGCAAAGCCCAGGCTCTGGAAGATGAATGCTCCACACTCTTGAACTTATTTAACCTTGTGTTTCTCCATCCAAGTGGAAAGCCAAGGAGCTACAGTGTTGAGAAAAGGATCACTAAGCTGCCTGCAGGAAATGCCACAGGGAGGTAACTCACTGCATGTGCAGCCCAGCAGCATCTCCTGGCTGCTGTATGCCAGCACCACCTCCATATCTGAACACACGAACTGGAATTGACTGCTGTTCTCCTCTCCACTGCCAGCCTGCAAAAGTCAAAACAGTACAGCAGAGACACAGGAGTTTATTTCATCCTGTCCCTTTATGCGTGCCTGCTAGCTTATGATGGTGTCCACTGGATGCAGCCTGTCAGAAACTTGTCCAAACGACCTGGGATCACCCAGTCTGTGTATGGGCAAAGCCTGCAACCATGGGTTTGCAGGACCCTGTCATGCACAAGGACATGGAGGCTTTATCGCCTAAATTACTTTATTGCATTTTACTACAAGTCACCACTATCAAGGCAAACATACTGATGATTAGCAAAACAAGTATATCTCTGC
Source organism: Corvus kubaryi (assembly GCF_017639235.1). Lineage (NCBI taxonomy): Eukaryota > Metazoa > Chordata > Aves > Passeriformes > Corvidae > Corvus > Corvus kubaryi. The sequence continues at coordinate 9,466,169 of NW_024581135.1, forward strand.
TACAAATAACTACTCTAAGGCTGTCATGGTTTAACCCCAGCTGACAACTCAGCCCCACACAGCCACTCTCTCACTCTGCCATGGTGGGATAGGGGAGAGAATCGGAAGAGTAAAAAACTGAGAAAACGTGGGTTGAGATAAACACAGTTCCATAAGTAAAGCCACAGCTGCATGTAAGCAAAGCAAAACAAGGAGTTCATTCCTTCAGAGCCTGGCTGGCAGGTGTTCAGCCAGTCCCTGGAAAACTGGGCTCCTTCATGCCTAACGGTGACTTGGGAAGACAAACGCCATGACTCCGACCGTACCCCCCCTTCCTTCTTCTTCCCCTGGTTCTCTGTGCTGAGCATGATGCCATCTGCTCTGGGATATCCCTGAGGTCAGTTGGGGTCAGCTGTCCTGGCTATGTCCCCTCCCAACTCCTTGTGCACCCTCAGCATCCTCGCTGGTGGGGTGGGGGGAGGAGCAGAAAAGGCCTTGAATCTGTGTAAGCTCTGCTCAGCTGAAAGTAAAACATCTCTGTATTATCAACACTGTTTCCAGCAAAAATCCCAATTGTGCTAGCTGCTGTGAAAAAAATTATCCCAGCCAAAAGCAGCTCAAGCAAATATATATTTCAACAGCAGCAGAAATCACTATTAGCAGTACTGAATATTAGTAGCAAGTCTATATTTCAATTTTACAAGTCACTATAAAATTACCACTAGTAAAGCAGCAAAAATACTTACCAGTAATTATTATTTAGGACAAGAGGAAATGGCTTCAAGTTGCACCAGGGGAGGTTTAGCTTGGATATCAGGAAAAAATTCTGCACTGAAAGGGTTGTCAAGCATTGGAACAGGGTGCCCAGGGAAGTGGTGGAGTCAACAAACCTGGAGGTGTTTAAAAGGCGAGTAGGTGTAGCACTTTGGGATGTGGTTTAGTGGGGGACTTGTCAGTGCTGGGGTAATGCTGGGATTCAATAGCCATAAGGATTTTCTCCACCCTAAATGATTCTATGTTTTTATGATTCTAATCTAAACCTTTCTTTCTTGGAGTGACGAGGTCACGGTTAACTTTAGAGGTATTTGAACAATAGACAATGTGCTCAGAAAGGCAGCAACCCTTCTCTTGTGCCCTCAGTTCCAAGGGTTATTGGATGGCAGCACAGACTAAAAATATATACTCTATGATTCTGAAGGTGTTTTTCAGCCTAAATGATTATATGCATGCTTATATGTATGTGTGTGTATATATATATGTCACTGTGTATATATGTGTGTGTGTGTATATGTGCACATACATATATAAAATGTTATATAAAATGTTACCAGTACCAAGTGCTCATCAAACCCATTCCAGAAGTGGGGCCAGCTGACAGTGGGTGAAATCTCACTCAAACAATGCATTGGGTCTGACTGAGATAGAGTTCATTTTCCCTTAGCAGCCCTCACAGCGCTGTGCTTTGCATTGGGAGCTGGAAAGGTGTAGATAACACACCACTGTTTCAGCTACTGCTGAGCCAACCTGTTCCTCTTACATTCCCCCCCCCATCAAGGGGCTGGGAATGGGCAAGATCCTGGGAGGGCACACAACCAGGCCAGCTGACCCAAATTAACCAAAGAGGTATTCCATACTGTGTGACATCAGCTCAGATGTGAAAGCTAAGGGAGGGAGGAGGAAGAGGGAGGCATTCATTACTCTACAATGTTTGCCTTCTGGAGCAACCACCATGTGTGCTGAAGCCCTGCTTCCCGGGAAGTGCCTGAACATCGTTCACTGATGGGAAGTAGAGATTAACTTTTCCCTTTGCTTATGCATGTGCAAACTTTTGCTTGTCTTTATTGTCGCTTTAGTAAAGTGCCTTATCTCAACCTACGAGTTGTTTTCCAGCTTATTCTCTCCTGTGTCCTGCTGGGAAGGGGAGCGATAGAGTGGCTTGGTGGGCACTGGCTGCCCAGCTAAGGTCAACACACTACCATCCTTTTTGGTACCCAAACGTGGGGTGAGATAAAGGCAGTTATATATATGTATATCTATATTGCATGCTGTAGTAAAAAGTAAATCATAGTTATAGAGTAGCAAGCTCTTGTGCAGGACACGGAGTTTGTCAGCTGCACTGCTTATCTCTATTTTGCTGAGTTTGGGAACATGTTAACAAAAACAATGGCTCTGTGCTTTGCTCTTACACTGATGGCCTTGTTGTGTGGGGGGAGCTATCTTCTGGGGCTGGTGATGGATGTGAATGCTTTTATAATGCAGGCTCCCATGGTCTTTGCCCATCCTTATGTAAGCCGTTTAACACTGTTAATAGTATTAGCTAATACTGTTGGCATGCTATGGAGTTCATGGAATCTGGCATCATCCTGGGGTAGGAGAAAACAAACTTTAGGTGAGGAGATATTGAAAGATGCCCTGAGGCATCCGGTTCCTGGGTGGCAGGGTGCATGGAAGGATTTGGGCAGGTTCCTAGGGCGGTTATCACCTCCCATTGCCTGGGACTTTACACCTGAACAGGTAATCAACCCTGACAAACTGACCCATCAACTGATAGAAGGGTGCCTTGCCCACCCCACTGAAAACCAGCAGCTTCTTGCCCTGTACTGGGGCTTGGCCTGTGCCTACCGAGCCACTGTTCAGTACTCTCAGAGGACTGTAGCTGAGGCAGGAACACAAACTGCACTTGAGGACACTATGGCCGAGTCAGGGACTCAAACCACAGCAGCTGCAGTAATTGCCCCGGAAGTGAAAGCAAAAAAATGGACAAGGCAAGTTACACACCCTTACCATCGATTAGTATGGGAGGAAGAAGAGGAAGAAGAAGAAGGGGAAGTAACAGTAGGAAAGGAGGGGCTAGATCAAGAAGCAGATCCTTCAACAAAGAAATCAAAAGGAGGGAGGCAAATCAAACAGGAAACTGAAGTTACTCGGTCCCTGACCTCATCAGAACTTCGAGACTTGCGAAAAGATTACAGCCGCCAGCCAGGTGAGCCGATTTCTGCCTGGCTGCTGCGATGCTGGGACAATGGGGCTGGCAGACAGCAGTTAGAAGGTCATGAAGCCCAACAGCTGGGATCCCTTGCTAAAGATCGGGAAATTGAAAGAGGAATTGGAAAAGAAGGAGCAATTTGCAGCCTCTGGAGACGGCTCCTTTCAAGTGTGAGGGCAAGATACCCATTTAAGGAAGATCTTGTGAACTCCCCAGGGAAGTGGACCACTGCAGACGAAGGTATCCAGTACTTGAGAGAATTAGCAGTGCTGGAAATTGTCTATAGGGATCTAAAAAGTGACAGGGTCCCTGAAGATCCAGAGGATGCCTCTTGCACCATGGCCATGTGGAGGAAGGTGGTTCAAAGCGCCCCTGCATCATATTCCAGCAGCTTAGTATCATTGTATCACCCACAGATGGATACACCAACCATAGAGATGGCATCCTCCTGGCTCCGAAATGTAGAAGAAACTCTGGGCACTTCCTCATCCCTACAAGCCAGCAGCCCAGCTTTTAGGGGCAGCCCAAGAGATCGGTCCTCTCCTTCCCCGGTCAGAGGGAAGGGAAGCCCCAAGCGCAGGCCCCGGGGTGAACTCTGGTTCTTTCTGCGTGACCAGGGGGAGGACATGAGGAAATGGGTCGGTGAACCCACCTTTAAGCTGGAAGCCCGTGTCCGTGAACTGAGAGGGAAGAAAGCTGTTAAAGGGTCACCCAAAAAGACTGCCAGTGTAGTTGCCACAGAGAGACAAGAAGGCAATCAGCGATTTCCCAGACATAAAAGAACTAAAATGACTTCCTTTCACCCTGGTGAGGGGACTTCTGATCTGGCATCACAAAGGTCAGACAGTGAATACTCTGACCAGGAATAGAAGGTCCCTGCCTCCGGCCAGGGGGAGGAAAGGAATGACCGGGTATACTGGACTGTGTGGATTCAATGGCCTGGCACATCGGATCCACAGAAGTGTAAAGCTTTAGTAGATACCGGTGCACAGTGTACACTGATGCCATCAAGGCACAGGAGTGCAGAATCCATCTGGATCTTTGGAGTGACAGGGGGATGCCAGGAGTTTTCTGTGTGTGAGCTTAACAGTGGACAAGTGGGAAAAGCACCCCACTGTGACTGGCTCAGAGGCCCCTTGTATCCTTGGCATCAAGTAGGTACTTCAAGGATCCAAAAGCATATCAGTGGGCTTTTAGTGTAGCTACAGTGAACACAGAGAAGATCAAACAGCTATCCACCCTGCCTGGCCTCTCAGAAGATCCCTTCATTGTAGGATTGCTGCAGATTGAAGACCAGCAAGTACCAATTGCTACCAGGACTGTGCACCGGCAGCAGTATTGCACCAGCCGAGACTCTGTAACCCCCATCCATGAACTAATTAGTCCTTGGAGACCCAAAGAGTGATCAGCAGGACCTGCTCACCTTTTAACATCCCCATATAGCCAGTGTGAAAGTCTCATGGGGAATGGAGGCTGACAGTGGACTGCCTGGGCCTGAATGAAGTCACACCACTTGTGAGTGCTGCTGTACCAGACATGTTGGAACTCCAATATGAGCTGGAGTCAAAGGCAGCCAAGTGGTGCCACACAGATTATACATGAATGTGAAGCATGTGCTGCAATCAAACGAGCCACACAAGTGGAGTCTCCTTGGAAGAGAGGGTGGTAGCTGGTTTCCAGTATGGTGAGGCCTGGCAAATTGACTATATTGAGCCATTGCCATGAACACACCAAGGCAAAAGCTACATCCTCACCATGGCAGAGGCAACAGCTGGCTGGCTGGAAACATCCCCTGTAAACCATTGCCACTGCTCGGGACACCTTGAGATCCCAAGCCTTGAGGGACAGATTTTGTAGCAACACGATACTACAGAGAGAATTGAATCAGACAATGGGGCTCACTTTTAAAATAACCTCATAAACTCTTGGGCAAAGAAACATGGCATTGAGTGGATATATCACATTCCTTTATTACCCACACGCCTCTGGGAAGATTGAAAGGTGACACAGACTGCTGAAAACTATGTAAAGAGTGTAAGGCAATGGGGCCATGGAAGCACTGGGATGCAAATTTAGCAGAAGCCACTTGGCTGGTCAGCTAGGGGATCTGGTAACAGCCCTGGTCCTGCCCAAGCTAAACCCCTACACACTGTGGGAGGATATAAGGTTCCTGCACTACACATAAGGAAGTGACTGGGGAAGTTGGTGTGGATTTCTCCTTCCGTGGGAAAAGGCAAGCCCATTTGTGGGATTGTCTTTGCCCAAGGACCTGGGTGTACGTGGTGGGGAATGCAGAAGGATGGGGAGACATGGTGTGTGCCTCAAGGAGATTTAAGCGTGGGGGAAAAATAATCTGTGGTGTGAGTTGTATGTTGCAGGAAATAAAGTAGCAGGAGTGACATGAACTGATGAAGAGTGGATTTTGCGAGGAGCAAGGAGAATGCAATGACAACCCGAGCCAGGCTGGTGTTGGTGCCCAACAATCAAGTGTGCTACTTCTCCTGTCCTGACCACTCATCCTGATGGAATGGAGCCCAAGTCAAGGATCTGGAGGGATGGAGGAAGCCCATGAAATGGGAAAATAATATCTATCTTTGAAAGAATGGGGGATAGTGGTTAATGCAAATGTATGTTTGGTATAGAGATGGTTTAAGGATGTAGCTCAAGTTGAATGTGTGGGCAAGAAGGCATTCCAGTAATGAGAAATAAATACAGTGGAACAGTTGGGAGATATATAAATTGTGTGGGATCTGAGTATGATGCAAATGGTATGGAATAAGGGGTGGACAAGGCATTGGGTCTGACTGAGATAGAGTTCATTTTCCCTTAGCAGCTCTCACAGTGCTGTGCTTTGCAGTGGGAGCTGGAAAGGTGTAGATAACACACCAGTGTTTTGGCTACTGCTGAGCTGACCTGTTCCTGTGACATTTGTGTCCCCATCAAGGGGCTGGGAATGGGCAAGATCCTGGGAGGGCACAGAACCAGGCCAGCTGACCCAAATTCACCAATGGGATATTCCATACCAAATGGCATCAGCTCAGATATAAAAGCTAAGGGGGGGAAGAGGAATGGGGTGCATTCATTACTCTACAGTGTTTGCCTTCTGGAGCAACCACTACATGTGCTGAAGCCCTGCTTCCTGGGAAGTGTCCAAACATCGCTTGCAGATGGGAAGTAGAGATTGACTTTTCCCTTTGCTTATGCACACACAAACTTGCACTTGTCTTCTTTTGCTTTAGTAAAATGCCTTATCTCAACCTACGAGGTGTTTTCCATCTTATTCTCTCCCGTGTTCCACTGGGAAGGGGAGTGATAGAGCAGCTCAGTGGACACCTGGCACCCAGCCAAGGTCAACTCGCTCCACATGGCAGAGCCTGGAGTCAACTTGGCATTCCCGGTGAGAGTCTGCTCCACCAAGGAAATACGATGGGGAGCAAAGATTTGTGCACACTGGGATGCATCAGAGAAAGAGGCTCTATTTAGGGTAAAAAGTAAGTCCTTTTTATACCACAGAGACATAACCAGGCATAGGATACCAGCACTTGGAACAGCCAGTAGGTACTGCTGACTTCTGTTTTCATCTGGCACAGTCAATAAATGATTATGTAAATGGGGCAGAACACAAGCTTGTATTGATTCTGGAAACCTCATGGACCTGTTAGTACAGGGTTAAACACTCTGCCCTGATCACCTACAGGGTAATGGTTGTGTTGAAAGTTAAAAGTCAGAACTTGAGATGGAAATGCCTAAGAAGCAAGATGTGCTGTGGTACAAGTGTCTATCGTCTGTGGTGGTACTCTTAGTGCCACAAAAACATGGGTTAAAAAGTTGGCTACCAGCTTCACCCAGAGTCATTGTCATGTCTGTAGAATGAATTAGAAAAACATGGATTAAAAACAAAAATCAATTTTGTTATAATCAGAGTGCCCAAAAGAGGTTATGATCTATACAGCCAATTGTGTTGCTTGGGTCTTATATGTCCCAATTATCATTAGTACTAAGCCAACTCTACAGACAGCAGCATGTAGAATTAGGACCGGTGAGATTACAGTATCTTTTGACAATCCATGTTATTAACATTCCATGTGAGATGCCAGAGTCCATTAAAACCTCCTTTGTTTGTAATTGCTGATTCATTATTTCAGGTCCATGAGGTTTCCAGAATCAATACAAGCTTGTGCTGTGTCCCATTTACACTGAAACCATGCTTGGGGGTGATTGTAACACTGTGTAATTACAGTTGCTTGTCTTCCTCACCCAGATTGAATCTGTGTCCTGGGCCATCATAATGCACCATGGGGCCTCAACATATGAATGCGCTTTAAAGGTTGTTGTTGATAATTTGGTGTATTGGGGAGAAAGCATGCCAAATTAGGTTGACCCCAAGATGCTTCAGAGACAGGTTGTCCTGGGCCTCAAAATTTGGCTTCTAATGATCACGGGTGGTATAAAAAATGCCAACAATCCAATTTGTTGCCTGCTTGAGAAATTGTATTCATAAATTGAACAAAGTGATCACTATTCCATCCTTGAAATAAGGAACAAGCAATAATGTAGTTAAAAGATATGGTGTGCATAACGTAACAGTTACAAAATGCTCATGATGTTGTTTCACTTCATGCCAACTTGCCAAATCAGTACAACATCTGGAGGAGTGGAGGAAGCCCATGGACCCTGAGAGGAATATCTATCTGTTAAAGAACAGGGGACAGCAGTTAATGAGAATGCAGAAATCTCTGTGTTGGTTATAAAGGTGGTTTAACTATGTAGTTTGAGTTGCAAGCATTAGTAAGAAGGGATTTCAGTAATGAGAATTAAATACAATTGAATCAGTACTGTGTGGAGTGCCGGGCCCCACAATTTAAGAAGGATGTTAAGGTCCTTGAATGCACCCAGAAGACTCCAGGTTTATTTAGTTTAGAGAAAAGGAGGCTGAGGCAAGACCTCATTGTGCTCTGCAGCTTCCTGAGGAGGGGAGGTGGCTCCTTCCCTGCCTGCAGTCTGCTAGTGCCACCCCATCATGCCTACCCCACAGCCTTTGCAAGATAAACATGGGCATCTCCTCTAGTCAGCCTGCTGTGAGTCCTGTTCCTTGCAGGAGATCCCATAAGTGTCTCCATTCCAGATCACGCTCCTGTTTGCAGGGGGCCATTTTGTGTCAGATCAATTAATTTCAGCATTTCAAGCATTTTGTCCCTTATTCTTATTGCTCTGAGCTCCCTTAAGCCTCTGGATGACCCTGACCTGACCTTCCTTTTGGGAGTGCTTCCCTGTCCTTGTTGCCTCCCCACAAGGATTGTCAGTTTTCCAGCCCTTGGACCACTATGGTGTTTCAGTGCCAGCTTTCATGCCATAACATTAAGGACAGGCTTTTTTTGGTCCCTCTGGACGCGGCATTTTGCAAGAATTTTAGTTCCCCTGCTGCTGTTGCTGGCACAGCCATCATGTCCCAGGATGTTGTCTCTGTCCCTTAAGGACATCCTGAGCAGTCAGTCTCATTGTCCAGCCAGAAAATCCATCAAGAGTACTAGAGGGAGGGGGAGGGAGACAGCCCCACAGTCCCAGCATTCTTCTAGCAGCATTTATTATCGATGATAACAGGGAGAAGGTTTTCAGCCTGGCCTCTGCATCAGTGTTTAGGAGAAATATTCTTCCTCTCAGGAATATCTGTCCCGCCTCAGCCTGACAAAGGATCACTGTTCCAGCCCCCAGCAGGTACCACCTATCCCACCCAGTCCTCATAGGGATTTTTGCTGTCCTGCATGGACAATTCCCTTAGCTGCTCACCATGAAAATTCCTAGAAATAATTGTGACCCTCGGTGGCAGGGGGGAGCCTTCCTCTCCAGAAGGAGCCGGGAGGAGCCCCGGGGAAGTTTTAATGTCAGGGTACAAGGAGGCTGTGTTATCTGGATAAAGTTTGGGCAACAAAGAGGGGGAGGAAGACTCATTGCCAGAATCAAAGCCCCTTCCTCCTTTTCCATTTTCAGTATGTGTATTTTCAATGATCCTGCTCTGACCAGGCATGTAGGCTTTTGCTGCAGCTGCCATACATCCAGACGCCTGAGGTTAGTTTTTAACTAATTGGTTTGCAGCAAAACAATGGGATTCAAAGGCAACTGTTCACACTTCTGCATCCTTAGCTTGCTGCAAAGCTTCCAGTTCCGGCCTAGCAATGCTGAACAAAGCACCCACAGCTGACACCTCTGTGAGAAGCCCGACGAAGGGGGCCTTGCCATTCTCTGCTTTGGATTTGAGTGTCCTGTCATCTCTGAAACTCAGCTTGCAGCCTTTCCAAATTCAACCAATTCTTAGACACCTTATCCCTGTTCCACAGAGGGATTTTCCACAAGTATCTTACCATTTTCACTGCTTTTCTACTGCCTTCTCCCAAGTATCCATGACCTGTTTATCACAGATCCACAATTCTGACATCAATTAATGCCACAACCCAGAAGGATTACTTGGCTTGTGAGCATGCAAAGATTGCAACTGTTAGCAGTATGCCTGACTCTGTCGTGCACAAAGACACAGAGGATTTATTACCTATTTTCTCTTATTCATTACAGTTTACTACTATCCAGGCAAGTATAGTTAGAGTTGGCAAACAAGTGTATCTACTCTACAAGTTACTACAAATTACTACCAGAAAGCAAACATGGCTTTCCACAGCAGCTGCAATCAATACTAGCATCAAGTCTATATTTCAGTATTACACAGCCTATCACACACCACCCCCTTATGCACAGTTACAGCCTTGCTCAGGCTTCCTCCTGTCCTTTGCCCTGGCCAGTGTCCACCTACAGCCCTGCACTTTCACAGCCGGTCTGTGGCTCACACCAGCTTATGAGAAAATGCTCAGAGGGGCACATGGGTCATGCAGGAACAGAAAAGCAAGACTGAGGACAGAGCCAACCCAGACACACAGGCAGGGTCACCTCTCCTATCCTGCAGATGCCTGCCAAAGGAGTTGGAGGAAAACCTGAAGCTGGAGCAGGCACCAGGCTGAGTTTTAATTTTCTGCAGCATTCAAAGCTGTACTTGTCACTGTGGTACAGACTGACCAAGAACCACCATCATGATTACAAACAAACAAATCATCCAGCGTGTCTAGGCCACAGCCCAATCACAAGCCTTCCAAAACTGACCATTCCCTGAGACAGTGACCTCCGAAAGTCAGATCTGAAAACAAACTTCCTCTGGGTGTTTCACATTCCTTTGGTGCTATTCCCTAAATGCAATGTTTGTGTCTCTTACTAAAAAAATCCACAGCAACAAGCTTTCCACATAAAGGGAAATGATTCAGTTATTTTTCTGGGATTAAGTTTCAAATAAATTTTCATAGACTAAGCTATGGAAACTATAATATGACCTGTCAGTTAACCAATAATAAAGCAATGTTGATACAGTGGCATACAAATAATACTTTTAAGGACAAAAGTTTCAACTTGGCTGGTTTTAATTCAGCACTGGGTTTATCAAGATTTTGCAAGAATTTTAAGTCTGAGTAAAGCACTGTACTTACGCAGTTACACTGATTTAAGTGCCCTGGCTGGGTTCTCTTGACATAGCACTCCTGGGTTCTCTAGACACAGAGACCCACAACCTCCAAGACACAGAGTGAACTTTACACACAAATATCAAAAGTTACGTAACAATTCCTAAGTGGTTCCAGCTTGTGCTGGTCTCACACAGTCCTCAGGAATTGCTGCTCAGAAATAGCAGCAAGTCATGCAGCTTTCTGCTGCAAGCACTGGCAACGGTTGTAGTCTTATAAAAAGAGTGACTTCCTTTCATTCTGTTATAAACCATACTCCAGAGTAGGTAAGGATCGCAATTTCATATAAAGGCCTACTTGCCAGATAATATTAAACCCAGAAATTTAAATATAGCCTTAGGCCTCTACCACAGGCTCAATCAGATCACAGAATGAACTGCAAGAGTTTCAGATTCATATATTATGATGCAAATGAGTTTTGTAAATTGTGACCTAGTTCCCATGTTAGGAACAGTTGGGACCAACAGCAGGGACTGTGCGATGACTGTGAGCAGCAGGGGCAAGCAAGGAAATGAACATTTGTTCTTAATTTGAAATGGATTTTTAATCACTTTCAGGTGCCTCAAAGGAAGTGCACACACTTATTTAGTATAGTCATTCTGACAGAACAATGTGTATAGGAGGTAACACGTTTTTGTTCTACTAATTGAAATGTTTGCTGCACTGGTGTCACTCAAAGTGCCAGAACACAGCTCTTTCTGGCGTGCACAAAGAAGGACCGTGAAATGAAGTTTCCCAATTGATCTGTTCCTCAGAACTTGCTTTGTAAAGAAAGTGAGTTGCATGTACTCTCTAAAAGTGACTGGATATTAGATCACATTCGTCTTTCCAAATCCAGTTGCTATTTTTTAAGCTAGAGGCCTGATAAACTCACTCTCCAAAGAGCCTGCTCAGGGATTTAGCTCCATGGCTGTCAGCCACATGCTTAAACACGATTCAGCAGAGTTAGTGGAAAATACTGAACTCATGAAATTCTGCTTGTGCTGTAACAGCGAGCCCACAACACACCATGCTGAGCTTCAGCCTGAGGCAGCTTTCTGATTGTTTTAAATGAGTTTTAGAATACTGTTTTAAATGTTTGAATGACATTTAAATGTTTTAAATACACCCAACAGCAAGGGTGTAACTTGTTAAAAACCGTACAGATTTTCATTCTAATGAAAACTCATTCTAGAGTTGGTATAATCGTTGGAAACTATTGGAAGCTGTAAAAACACCAGAGCATCAACACTCCCCGAAAATAAGAGTCTCAGCTCCCTCTGGTGGAAAAGGTCATTTTCTGCAAAAAGGTTTAAGTGAGAAAGTCTTGTTTCTGCTGCAGGCCTCGCGGCCATGAGCTACCTAGACAGCAAACAAATCCTCTGTTCCCTTTGTAGGACTGGAACTTCTTAGAAGTTGATGTGAAACATCCCACCTCACTATCCATTGCAGTGTGTCTGAATAGGATACCTCATGATCAACATGTTCCATCTTCCCCAGGGTGGAATTCTCCAGGTGTGAATTGTGATACATAAGCCTACTGAAACAATTGGTAGCCACAAGGAAAATAACACACACAACCTTCTAACATTCTCTCCACAACATCTTAAGCCCCCCAAGCAGCTGAGTCATGAAACAGAGCTCTGTGTCACTAATACACAAGGCATAAGGCAAAACCCTCAGATCCCAACCTGTGTCCCTTGGTCTCAGACTGTTGGGGCCCTCCCCCTGCCATGTGGTCCTGGGAGAGGGGTCCTGGGGGGAGACACGGGATTTCCCTGCCCCTGGTCAGCCTCGTTCCCCACTGGTTGTTTTGTGTTCCCCTGTGCGGGCAGGGACCCTCGGGTCCTTGCCTCAGTTCCTCGGCAGATCCCGGCCATGCGGCTGGAGAAATAAACATCTCTGAAACATCTATCAAGAATCAGACCATATATATTTCTTTCCCATGGGCTTTGTTGTTTGATACGTGTGTTGCAGTATCCATACTGTAACAAATGGTGGAGAATTGTGAACAGAACAATCCCCAATCCCTAAGGACAGAAAATTCATGAGTAAAAACCACTCTAGCTCTCTTTTCTCACCTTGGTTTGGATATTGTCTCTGGACTATGGAAGAATCGTGGGAAATGTGGCTCTGAGTCACAGAAAAAATGTATCTAGAAGTTAAAGGAATCCTTGAACAACAAAATATTTGTTACGGGAGATCTAGAACATTTTTTTAACTGGCTTTTCAAAAATTTCTTTTATATTTCTCGAGACTTACTTTTTGATATTAATCCTCCTGGAATTACTGGAATTAATCACGGGTGGTTTTGGCACAAGATCTGGGATAAGGGATCAAACAAAATATGCACTAGTGATAGAACCTCTCTGTGCATCCCTTGTAATCAGCGAAGCTCTTGAGGAGCATTTATATGGTCCCATTACCCCTAGAGCAGAGGATGGCCTTAATCCTGTGGCTGAGACCGCGCGGTGGCCATCCCAGGAGCGCGTGACTGCAGCCGTGCTGGCGGAGGTGCCTGCGCTGGGTGCACCCGGCCCCCTCGGGAGAACGCGCCTTATCGCGGACCCCATCCCTGTCCCGGGGTCCCCGGCCACTCGACTGCGAGTGAGGGAGCGATGCCGCAGGTGCCGTGGGTGCCGTGGGCCACGAGGAGCCAGGAACCGGGCATCGGCGTGGCAGGCCGCTCTGAGCACACGGCTCGGAGAGCCCTGCGGAGGGAGAAGCGGCGGCTTCCACAGCGACACGAGAAGCCGCGCAGCGCCGAGCCGAAACGGGGCCGCTCTCAAAGCAGCGTGGAGTTGGCGGAGGAGAACCGCTCACAGGGCACGGAGCCAGCGGCGATGGCAACGCGGGGCCGCGCAGAGCCCAGACACGCGCCGGAGCAGTGCCGCTCGGAGGGCACAGAGCAGCCGCAACCCGGGGGCCCGGCCGAGACGTCGGAGTCGGTGAGGCGGCGGCCACGCGGGACCGGCACCCACGACGAACACGCAAGCACGTGATAGGAGGAGTTGTAGCCACGAAAGTCACAGAACTGTGAAATGGTACAGTGTAAAAAACAACTATGGGTTTATAACACGAGATGATACAGGGGAAGATTTATTCATCCATAGAACTGCCATTAAAAGAAATAACCCTAAAAATTACCTGCAAAGTGTAGGAGATGGGGAAGTTGTACAATTTGATATAGTGCAAGGAAAGAAGGGTTTACAAGCAGCGAATGTTACCGGGCCTGGAGGTATTCCAGTCAAAGGCAGCCGTTATGCACAAAATTATAAACAATATCCATCCCTGCAACTTCCCTACCCATAACCTACTTTCCCCTTTTATCCTATACCCAATATGAACCCTTTCCTAAATTTACCCCATCCCCAGTTTATTCCTAATCTGTTTTTCACCCCGTGGCTTCCCTATACAATTCCCTTTCCCTACAACTCCTCTCCGATGCCGAGGGGGGGATGAAAAGGGGGAGGGAAGAAATTAAATCCTCTCCTGCCTCAGTTTCCCCACAAAGCATGCCCGGAGAATCCTGTCTCCCTTCTGTCAGCCTTAAAATGTTCTAGAGAATCTGTTTGGACATTTAAAGACTCAGGAGGGTAGGTAGCTTGTTTTGTTTTGAAACTGTCCTTGTTGTTTTCAATGTTAAGTTCTAAATCTCTTTTTGTTAAAAATAAACGGGTGAAATGTTGGGGCCCTCCCCCCCCACTGTGGGGTCCTGGGAGAGGGGCCCTGAGGGGAGGCACGGGGTTTCCCTGCCCCTGCTCAGCCTCGTTCCCCATTGGTTGTTTTGTGTTCCCCTGTGCGGGCAGGGACGCTCGGGTCCTGTGACTGAGCAGTTCCTCGGCAGATCCCGGCCATGCAGCTGGGGAAATAAACATCTCTGAAACATCTACCAAGAATCAGTCCATATATATCTCTTTTCCACGGGCTTTGTTGTTTGATATGTGTTGCAGTATCCGCGCTGTAACATTAGACATCCTGCATAAATTAAGCCAATCAAAAATCCCATCTCCTATTTTCAAAGATCTGATGAAGAGCCCAGCACTAATGGCAAAAACCTTTTCTCACTAAATACAGTTGTTCCTAGTGTACAGGTAAGTGTATGAACAAAAGGACCCTGCTTTCTGTGTGCTCTGGAACAGCAACAGTCCAGAACTGCATCACCACTGGTTTTTGACCTCTTGATCAATAGGATTTTCATTGCTATGTGCACCACATCCCTGCCAGTTATAAACTTAAGGCTATTCTATACTTTATAATCAAAGCCAATCATACACAATATTTCTACTTCTTCTTATTCACCATTAAGAGTAAAGGAAAGTAAAGCCTGAAAGTATTACAGCTATTGTCACAAGAAGTCTAATAAAGAACATTTTTGTTTCCTATTAGAGGAATTGAGAGCTCCCCTGTAATGAAGCGCACAACTAATTGCTCTGACAAAGTCTGTGAACAGAATCATGAGCAATTCCTGCAGTCACAGACACACCAGAATGACTTTTTATGACACTTATGCCATGGGACAAAAACATATAGAGCCACTGAAAAGGAAAATGGTAGCAAAAACGTATTTATTAAGCACCACATAATTCAATTCCACAGGGTGGCATTAAAACCTGCACCTGCCCCTTAGAAACAGGAGAGCTGAATAAACCCATGAAGGTGGGGCAGCACATCAGGTGTGCAGGTGAAGTTTATTAAGAACACAATAAAATACAATTTCCACAGCCAGAAAAAAATTTGAGGTTGGGGAAAAGAAACAAAGGCAACAACAGCCAACAAAATACCCTTGGAGTGTTTTGTGCAACATTTTTCAAACAAGAAAGCTTTCTAAGGCTAAAACATGGGCATGAAGTTCTGGGTTCTTACATTCAAGTATCAAAAACAACAACAGCAAGTACAATTTGATCTCTGTATGATTAAAACAACTTTGTAAGAGATTTTTCTCCAAAAGGGCAGTTTTCTATGGGCTGAAGTGTCCAGGTATTTAACTGGAACTCTCATGAGGGTTGCAGCTCCATCAGCTTTGCTTACTGGCTAGGACAGTGTCTGGTTTTCAGTCTTCTGCAGGAATACCAAGCCTGCTCATGTAGCTCTCCCAAGCTGCCTTCCTGTACTTCTCTGCTTCTTGGAGACGGTCTGAAACTGCCAAGATGCCACGTCCCACAATAATGATATCTGAACCTTTTTCACCAATGACTTCCTTGGGGCTTAGGTACTTCTGTCCAAGGTTATCACCTGAAATACAGACACCATTTTTTTCTCAGTTTGCACAAAACTGTGTTTACTAAAAACCTTCAAAGAGTGCTGGAACCAAGAACAGGTGCCCTGCTCCAGCTCTCATCCTAACAATCCACAAACAGAAGTAGAAACTGCGTAGCCAACCAACCAACCCAGATCAAATCTGACAGCCAGCACCCTCCTTCTTCATGGTTTACCAATCGCAGTAGATGGAACAGTTACTCAAAGCAGCACCAATCAGGATTACTAAAATAAACCTCAGCCTTCTTAAAACAGGCATAACCCCCAATATTAATGTAAAAGCTTGTGATTTCAGTTTAGGTTTTCTAAGAATTAGGTATTGCAGAGAAATGTATCTTGCCTATCTGCTTCAGTGATAACCTCTTTAGTCAGCACAAGACTTCCAATTCATTGATACTGCATCTATATCAATACCTAGGGTTTCACCTGGACTTCTCTATTTGTTAATTTTTTTTTCACTCCTACTGAATAGTTTTACATCTCATCTAACACCTATCTGAAGATATTTTACATGTTTTTAGGAATGTGCTTTATAGTATGCACAGACCTCAAAACAAGAAAAAAGGTTGCATAGCCTGCTGGTTGCCTTCCAGAACTCCCAGGAAAAGGATGAGCATACCCAGAAATATGGAAGACAGCCCTTAGTGGGAAACAGACTCCTCCCAGATGAGAATCAGCATCCAAACCCTCTTCTTAAGCCACTTTTTCACTGGAGACTAGATCACTTCTGTACTTACAAACAGACTAAAAATATTTTAGAAAAAGTTACCTCCAGTTTGAAGCTGCACTCCTGGGGTTAAGTGAAGAAATTCTGGTTTATTACTAACTCTAGATCCACATATGAATCCAAAAACGAAATCTGGGTTGTCTTCAGCCATCTGTACCTGAAAAAGATCAGTGAACAGTTACAAATGATATACTTAAAACTCAGCTGGCCTAGCAATCTGTTTCTCATCCACCCTCTGACACTTTAAACTGTGCAAGGCAGGGGTATGAAACACCTCTTGCTTTCCCAGTGTAAAGTCACTGCTTCCCTCTGGCAGGAAAGTGAATATTATGTTTCTTTCTATGTTATAAACAATACCACGAATGAATTTAAACTAATTAGAAATGCATTGCTTAAAGAAAGAAAGAAAAAAGAAGAAGTGGGGGGTGCTAATAGCAGACCTGGCACGTATACTAGAATTCCAGGTGTGAACTCTGACCATCTCACGTCACTGGCCTACAGCTGCAACCTTTAAACACCACACTGTCATATTCCTGAATCTCCAAGGAAAAAACAAACACCTGTAATACTTAGAGCTGAAGGGACTTTTGGAAGTGCAAGTAGTAGAAACACATAAAACCTCCCTGTCACACTTTACAAGCTTTTAACCTGAAACAAGACTGCCCACTTACTGCAGCTTTTGTGTATTCACCCGTGGCAAGAGACCCTTGGGAACTCATCTCAGCAACGAGGAGACAGCCACGCTGCAGAGGAAGACCTACTTCCTTCAGACCTTTCACAACTCCAGAGCCTGGAACCACGTGGGCATTGACTATGTCCGCCCAGGATGCGATTCTGAACACACCACCTGAGAACACGGACAGGAAGACACAGAGTCATCAGAACTGTGTTAAACAGGAACCACAAGTTAAACAAAAACAGCTGCACACTAAATCACTCACATATTTAAAAGACAGTTTTACTGCTGTAGCTTGACAGTTATAAGTTCAGTCTCATCAGACAGTTCTGACAGCTGCCTAACCACAAAGTGTAATCTCTCAGTTTACTCTTCACAAACACTTGTTAGTGTCTCACCTTTAATATTCACTGAGACATTTATGGTAGCCCAGAAATCCGCTGTCACAGGTGCTATCTTCCCAGACAGCACATAGACCATATGGGACATAAGGATCAGGAAAAGAGAACAGCAGTCCTGCAGCTGCAGATGGAGTACCAAAGGAAAGCCATGCTGGGCACACAAGCAATACAATAATAGCAGGCTGCCTTAAGAAGCCAGGCTGCAGTTTCTCACAGCACACAACTACTCAGAAGTACTTACTGAGCACAACCACAGATTCATAAAAAGGCTTAGGTTGGAAGGGACCTCAGGAGGTCATGCCCTCTCAGCAGGGTTAACTTCAACACTAGGTCAGGTTGCTCAGGGTCTTATTCCCCTGAGTATTTCCCAAGGCTGCAGATTCCACACTCTCTCCTGGCAACCTGTGCCAGCACTGCAGTCACACACACCAGCAGCAAAGTTATAGTAAATCCAGGTTGATGATAATCACCTTCATACTGATGTTTCACTGTGTTTCCAATATCTGCAAATTTCCTGTCTTCAAAAATCAAGAATTCATGTTGATCTGCGAGCATTCTCAACTCCTTTATTACCTCCTGGGTGAAATCATTCAAGATGTCTATGTGAGTCTTCAGGATACAGATGCTGGGGCCCAGGGTGGCAGCTAGCTGCAGCAGCTCCTTGGGGCTGGTGACATCAGCAGAAAGGCACAAGTTTGTCTGCTTCTTTTCCATGAGCATGAGAAGCCTGGCTGCAATGGGATGCACCCCTGGCAGCTGGGCACGGGCGCTGAAGCTCAGCTCCTTGCAGACTCTCTTCACAGGAGCAGCACCATTCTGAGCCACTGTCTCAAACACACTTCCCTGAATGAATTTCTTCACCTTTTCAACCATCTCAGCAGCCACTTCTCCTCGCTGCTGGAGAATCGCCAGCACCCCAGACAAGGTGCACACAGAGTGCAGGCGAATTCCATGTTCCTCTAGCCTGGCCTTCCCACCCTGCTCCCTGTCCAACAGCACTATGGCATCTGTGACTTTTAATCCTTCTTTCTGAAGAACTTCTGCAGTTTCCAGTACACTGGATCCACTTGTTACCACATCTTCAATGATCAGGCATGTCTCTCCTGGATTAATGGTGCCTTCTACCATCCGCTTAGTACCTGAAAAATAAAAAGCAAACACTCCACCAAATTAAGAAAGGTTGGACAACCCAGAAAAACCTTAAGACTATCAAAACTTTAATAGATGATACCACTTATCACAATTCTTACCACAGCTCACTCGCTGACCTGTACTTCAATTTGTAAACTGTTACTTCTCCAAGCTAATAAAATACTACTTTATGTTTCCAGAAGTTACATTCCATTAACAAAACTGACACACAGTTAAAAGCACTAATTCAAATGTTCGAATAAGATGACTTCAGAAGTTTATTACTGTCATGACTTGAAAGATCAGACTTACAAAATTATTCTCACGCTATTTAAAACATCTTTAAAGGCAGCCAAGTTATTGGCACTCTTCAGCATGTCCCCTGTTTTCCATAGGCAGCACTCTGTGCTTAATATGCCTGTTAGAACAACTAGAAGGAGGAAAGCTTCAAGTGCCTTTGTCCTAACTAACAACAGGCACACATCCATGAAAGGCCTCCTGGGGGGACAATGACAAAGGATGCCTGGCTTTCCCAGGAGCAGCTAATCGCTGTCACAACTGGCTTGTGCCTCACAAGAAGGAACAGCAAATGTTTCCATGCCTGGCCCACTGCCTGACACAGGAGTAGCATTCAGTTTTGACATGGGTACTTTCTAATTACACACTGTTGGAAGAGGATGTGTAGAAATCCAGTTATATGGCAGCTTAATGCTTCAGTCTGCTGTCCCCCTTCCTTTATCACAAATAAATGGTACATTGAGCAGAGAAGGGACTGCTGCTTACCTGGCTCACTGATTACAGGATAATGAAAGAAAAAGGGGTTTGAGAGATAAATGAAGAGACTAGAAAGGTTCCTTTTGGAGCCAGTATGCAAAAAGTTCTGTTTAAGAGCAAAACGTGGTTCTGGTGTCAGCATGCTGGAGAATCTGAGTTATAAATCCTTGTTTCTGGATGAGGCCACTAACCTAGAACCATAGCAATGGTAACAAGTCAAAGAAAAAAAAAAAAAAAAAGACGCTGCTAAAGGAAAGAAACAAACTCTCACAAACAAAACCAAAGAAACACAAAACACCCTTCAAGAGTCTCCAAATCTCCTACAGCAGGACTAAAGCTGCAGCTTAACAGCTGGGAGAGGCTGATCAGGCTGGGATGCTATGGGAGGTTTGCTTTAGTGGGGGAAAGGGCCTGCTTTTTCAATTGCAATGGTAACCTTAAACTGGAGCGGAGGTGCTGTGCATTACAAAAGAACCACAAATATATAAAGTCATTTCCCAAACAAGATAAGTTGCCAACTCTTGATTTGAAGGCTTTACCGTAGTCTTTTCCTTCCTTCCTCCGTATAAGCATTGGAACCTGATTTTCTGCGCAGATGATCGTGGCCAGCGGCAGCGCCGTGTAGGGAACGCCGCACACACAGTCGTACTCCAAACCGGCATCTTGGGCTGCTTGGAAAAGAAGTCCTGCAACCTGAAACGGAAACCCAAACGCTTTGTAAGCGCCACGCTGGCGCGAACGTGACGAAATCAATGAAACCCCCTCTTCCCGACACGACCCAAGAGCCGACCCTGCGGGCTCCCGGCCCTGGAGAGCCCCGGCGGCGCTGCCGTGCCCCGCTCCCCTGAGCCGTGAGGAACCCGCCACCCCGCAAAGGGCACGGACACACGTGGGGCCCGGCCCGGGCGGTGCCGGGGCTCCCCGGCCCGCACCTGTCGGAGGAGGCGCGGGTGGGACACGAGGCCGCGCAGGTCGATGTACACGGGGGAGGCGCGGCCGCTCTTCAGCACGAAGTGCCCGAAGCGCAGCGCGCCCGCCGCGCTCAGCGCCGCCGCCACAGCCCCCTCAGGCGCCGCCGCCATGGCCGGCCCGGCGCGCGGAGATGATGCAGGGCGGGAGGGCCGCGGGGCGGGGACACCGTGTGAGCAGCGGGGAGCGGGGGCCCGGCCCGCGTCCTCTGCCCGCCGCGGCAGCCCCGGCTGCGCCGTCCCGGCGCTGCTCCCCGAGGCCCGTTCCGCCCTCCCCAAGTCCCAGTGCTGCCGCCAGCCCATTCCCCCGGGAAGCAGAAACCGCCGGTGCACGGAGGGTTTGACGTGACCCGAGGGTTTCTCGCCGCGTCGGCTCCCGGGGTGATTCCCAAAAGGCCGCTCGGTGGATGCAGCCAGGGTGACAATCCCGCGGGCTGGTTCCCTGAGAGATTCCTGCGGATAAGACGAGCTGAATAAAGCCCTCAGCCAGCCCGACCTCACTCAGAAAGATACTACACGTGTGAAATAAGACTGACCCGGTCTTCTCTGAATAATTTTATTTAATCAAAAAAAGCCCAGAAATGGAGTTGTTAGTATACTCTATTTATGGGAATGCAAGGACAGGAGATGTACAAGGTCGAAGCTACATCTGTAGATGATCATATATACTGCAGTATAGTAACAACAACATGGGACAGCAAGTAGTCACCTCACAACAGTACACATGAGTGATTAGACTTACAAAGGAAATATTTACAAACCTGCCTTTACAAACCAACATTGTGTGCGTACAAAATGAAATCCGCAATAAAACTGAAGATACATTTAAGGCAGACCAGCAATACACTGAAATAATTAAGGCTGTGGAATTACTTTGCACCTTGAAAATGCTGAGCTGTTAGCAATACTGTTTCTTTTTTCCTCCTTCAGTGGATTGTTGCTAAAATTGAAAAGCATCAATATGTTCCAACTGTTTGCTCTTATCTCGGTGAATGTCTGAGATTTAATTTTGTTTTTTGCACTTGCTATTGCATTTTCTTTCCAAAAGTTATCAGCAAATTGACCTCAGTGGCAGAGCAGTGTTGAACAGTTTGGTAGAAAGAGAAGTAAAAGCACCAGCATCAGAAGTAGGACATGAAGGTGAAATATGGCTTGAGTAGAGAAGATGTTGGTTTTTCACTAGCTCCATAATAAAGACTACACTTACAGCAAACATTCAGCATCCTGACGCCATGGAAACACTCAGCACCGTACAGATCCCAGAATGAGAGTACATCACTTGATGGCAGTGTGCAGTCAGCCTAGTAAAATGGGATTTTATTTTGTTTCCTTGGGAAAGCACCATTTTCTGATGGGACGTGAGTGAATGAGCTCAAAAATAAACCCAAGCCCTGTGTTAGAGGAAAATCCACCTCTGCTGTGAAAGGAACAGGAACAAAAAAAAGGTGGTGAGCCCCTGTGCATGTAAATTTTCTGTTAGAGCTTTATGTGCACAGAGAAGCCTTTACACCTGTCTCTGAAGTTTATGTTATCCTTGGTTAATTGACACGGTCCCCTCATTGCAAGGGCATTAAAATAGGGTTATATACAGTCAGGTCATAACGTGTGGTTCTGTATTCAGCCTTTATGTACAATATTTGTAGCACAGGCCTAACAGCATTGTCAGAAATGCTAATGAACTCCACTGAAGCCACAGCCTCGGGGTCAGTTGAGGGCACAGACTTTGTCTCAGCATTAACTTAGAAGTAAAAAGATACATGTTACTGAAAAAAACTCCAATCCATAGTCTTTTAAAATGAAAGGGCAGTAAGACTAAAAGAAACTTGTTGGTATCAGAGAAGAGAGAGACATTTTATAAATTTTAAAGCCTAGATTGCTTTAAAATGCTAACGTCTACAACTCTGGCTGTAGCTTGGGTGGGAGGTGGGGCCTCCCACGGGGCAGCAAGTGCCCGGACATCTGTTACACTGGCCAGCAGAATTCCTGCCCTGGCCTGGCTGCTCCAAGTGGAGTGGACAGAGAGGCAAATTAATTTCTCATTGCACATTCATTAAAGGAAGCCATCTTAAATAAGGAGCCTGCCATGCCACCACGTCCTCTGGGCTCTGTGTCACCAGCACCTTTGCTGCTGCCTTCTTGTCACCCAGCACCTGGGGACACTGTGAGCCACCCTTTGATGTCAGAGCAGGCTAAGAACACTGTGGAGGTGTCTGAAGGTGGTGGCTGTGTGCACAGTGGCACTCCACACCGAGCTTGTGCTGCACTGTTGTCTGTATTCCTGTTGGTCATTCTGGATGGTTGGAAGCTGCTGGAGAAGCTGAAGGGTGTGGCTACCACCATGCCTTCACTTGGCTGTCTTGGGAACACCCTGAGTGGTGCAGCTGCAGGTGGAAATCTTCCCCTCGGGGTCAGATGTTCTCTGGGGAGCTTTTTGAGAAACCATGTTTGTTACAGACAATATTTCATGCACCAAAAAATCCAGTGGTTGGAGAATGCTACACAGGGGGTTGGCTGTGTTGCTTCTCACCCAGCAGGTGCACTCCAGGCCTACTTACTGAGCTTCTGTAATCTCTTTACAATGGAGTTACAGTTTTCAACAGAGTTACAGGACCTGTTTTATCTGCAGAGGCACCACAGGTTGGTTTTAAAAAGACTTTGAAAGAGCAAAGTCAGTATACTTCCTCTGTATTTATCATATGGCAGCATTTCATGTCAACTTGGCATTATTCAGGCAAAGGAAATATTTGAGATAAAAAGCAAGGACGGCTGATAATCACAAATGTTATATGGAAGTTTTAACTGGTTCAAGTATTCCTGAACGTGCTTTAAGAAGAGCAGTGCCCGGGAAGAGGCGTTCTCTAACATGAATACGGAAAAAGGAAAACCACAGAAGAAAGTAACCCCAGAACATTCAAATTCTTCAGAGTTCAGCACTTCCAGCTCTCTCAACAAGGAGTCTTTTTTGAATCTGAGCACCAATACCTAATTATATACCCTCCTTCTTTCAGCCTTTTGGGTTTTCTTTTCTGTTATTTGATAGAAATGAGAGGCTTAAATATTACCTTAAAGAATCTAGCTTTTTCCCCCTGTGCATCTGAAGTGTCCGCTGTTGTAGTTTGACATACGAATGCAGGAGGTAGGAAAACAAAATGCTAAATAACTCCAAATCACATGTGATACATGAGAATTTGTTTGTATTAACGCCAAGCGGAAAGCCTGTGGCTTAAACTGCACCCATGGGCCTAATAAAAGCTGTGGGTTTTACAGACCACACTTCCACGAACATTTTTTAAGGGCAGCACAATCACAGCACAAAGAGCCAGCTTTGACAAATAAGAAGAATTACAGACAGTCCTGTAGTGAGAAAGTACCTGAGGCTGGTGGTAATTAAAGACCCCCCTTGACTGCTGTCTGTATTCAGTTGCTAAGAAATTGCATACTTTGCACTGTTGCTCAGGATGAGAGTCTGGTCTTTATCTAAGAGGTGCTGCTGGATTGCTTAGAAATTCAGCTGCTGCTCTAGAGAGCAACTGAGATAGGTTCTAGATGATTCAAAAAGCTTAACCTTCTGTGAACACTTGTCTCTTTCAAACCTTTCCACAACTCCCTGCCTGTGTTAAATCTCTCACTTCTCATTCTGCTGAGGCACCTGGGCTCACCCTTCTGCCTGTGGCTTCCCCATCTCAAGGGCTGTTCTTTGTTGCACACACACAATGCTGAGCACTGAGGGTTTTTGCTGTGCCTTGTCTCTTCTCCACTAACAAAATACTGACCACTCCGGTGTAGTGGGAGAGCAAGCAAAAAGGGAAGGGCCAGGTGTCCTCCCTGCTGTGAAACTGAGCTTGGAGGTGGATCAAAAAAGGGCTATCAGAGCCGGTATCTCCACCACCCACTGGCAGAGATAGCGCTTGCTCCTGTATGCTCATAGTGCAGTTACTTGGATGGTAAATGAGATTTGACTCTCGCCCTTACAAGAGAGTCTGTATGAGCACACGTGGTGAGATCAAGCCCTTTTCCTTAGGAAAACCTTTGGTAACAACTGTCATTTCCCATTACAGGCACACAAATGGTATGCAGCACTGAAACAAAGTCCCTGCATGCCAGGGGGAAAAAATCTCTTTGATTGTAACCCCTCAAGGCTGTAGAGCTTTGTGGTGTGGCAGTGGGATGGGGAAGCCCCAGCTGGTTTCCCCTTCCAGTCGCATTTCTGGAAAGGATGATTTTGCCAACCTACAAACTTCTGATTTGTCACTGCAGACTCCCTGTGTTGGTTATACCTAAGGCTGGCCCCGTCACTGTAACATCAATATGATGATGTTGCAACTTGGCTTGCAAGAGAGAAATGTTTTAATTGTGAATATTACTTTTTTATTACAAATTAGGCTTTGGACATAAAAATATCCTCATGAATGCTTTGTTTATGAGGTGCTAATGGTGGCTGAGAGATATTTACAAGTTTGGAAATGAAACAAATGACATACTTTAAACACTGAAAACGATTTTCAAGCTGTAAGCACAAGAATGAACTCACCACTCCTACTGCACTCTGAAAGGCTTAGATGGACTTTGGGCCAAGCAATTCTGAAGCTAGAAATGGAACAGGATCTTTTATATTTATATATATTTATATCTATGATACAATATATGTATACTGAAAACCTGTGATAGAAAAAATTGTCTTCATCACCATTGTCATCTAGTTTACAGATACTGCAAAAATTGAACTCTGCCTTTTCTCAATGCACAGGTTTTGCAAAAGATTTCTGTACAATGTGTATAAAATGCTTTTAAAAAACCCACCATAGTCCCATTGTGCTTAGTCAGAACCAGCTGTATGCTCCAATGAATTAATTGCCTTAATCATAGCTCTGAAAGGTGCTGCATGTTGACTTAACACAGCAGAAAGCCCAAGGAGGGGCTTAATGGAGGATTTTGGTCTGAGCACTACCACGCAACAGGAGTGTACCTAAGCCACGCCACCATGGGAGCTGATTCAGCAGTGACTGGAGCCTGATCTTGCATGTCCTATGCAGGCAAAGTCTCCACTGAAATCATGGCAGACCCGGGCATATGGGGCTTGAGAAATCTGACTGATAACCTGGAGCAGGCTTGCAATGATTTCAGCAAAAACTGACTGGTCTAGTTCTGTAGTACGTGCTAAGGTCAGCCTGGTGTCACTCCCCCCCACTATTCTACTCCTAATCTTTTGTACATTTTGAATTCAGTTCAGCAAGATCAAGAGGATTTCTTATAAGGCTGCCTCACAAAGATTAAGGCAACTGCAGTTTTGGCTCTCGTTCCCAGTCGGTGTTTGCGTCCCGCAGTCCTTTTTTGGTGGTGGATGTTACAATACCACGTGCCCCAAGAGAGGGAGCGTGTCCCTGCTGCTGTCACCCCCTTTGCCTTGGTCCCATTGCCACGTCCGCAGCGATTCCCACCATGCAGCTGTGGAATGCAAACGCCAAACACGGGATATGTACAGACGGATCCACGTGCTCCTGGCGGCGCTCCCGGCACCCGGCTCAGGACCAGCAGCGTAGGATCCCATGGATGGAGGCACTACGTGCCTGGGTTCATCCTGCTCAACAGGAAGCTCTTGACGCTGGGGATCGGGTGCACGTCGTACTGGTGCCTGCGGCGCTCGATGAAGGAAGCCAAGCGGGAGGTATCCAGTGGGATCTTGGAATAGCTGCCATTGTGCGGCTGCAGCCACGGATGCTGTAAACAAGTGGCAGCCGTCGGCCTTCTCCTGAAGTCTTCCTGGAGGATAACGTTGATGAAATCCCTGGCAGCGTGACTCACATCGGAGAAGTACTCGTGCGGGAAGCTGAAATCCACTCTGCACACGTTGATACAAGTCTCCTCTTTGCTTTCATCCAGGAATGGAGAGACACCACTTAACATGACGTAGGTGAGGACCCCAATGCTCCAGATATCCGTGCTCAGGGAGACAGGAAGGCCTTGGATAACTTCAGGGGCTGCGAACTCCGGGTTTCCAAGGAGGTGGTGGACATGGTAATGACCTGTGATCTGAACTGCATCTTCCAAGTCAATGATCTTGATGCGAGGCACCGGGATTCTTAAATCAATGAGCAGATTTTCTGGCTGTTGAAAAAATAATGATATAAACTTAATCATACTATATTTTGGCAAATAGAATGTGTAGGTTTCATGTAGGTTTAATAGCCAGTCAAAACTTGCACTTAATCAGATGTGCAAGGTAGAGATCAGGAGATTGAATGATAAGGAACCAGCTCAGCTGCTGTTTGCTCTAAATTAAGATCAATGCTGCAGTTGCAATGACAAGATCCTCTTTTGCACTAGGGCAACACACTGGGATTTTGCACTTTGTCCCAAATACTTACAGTTTATTTTCCCCAAACTAATCTCTCCAGATTAAGAGCACTGATGGATTTTTAAATTTTAATAAGATATATATATATATATATATCTTATCAGTTTATTTAGATTCCATTTGTTCAGATGACAGCTGGCAAGTAAGAGTGTATAACTTGCAGCAGAAATGTTTTTCATGAAGTAAATGTTCAATTTTGCACCCGCTACCCTGGGAGGGACTGGTGTGTGCCATTACTGCTGCTGTGGGCTGACATGGAGCTGCCAGTGTGCCCCTGTACACAGCAGGGCACAGTCATGCTTTCCAAGCCAGCATGCAAGTACATTTCATCCCCATTGGTTTTCTCTCTGTTTTAGCAGCTCTTGGTATTTAAGGTCTCTCTCTCAGTAAGAGATCCTGAGAATTGCCTGTATACTCTGTTCTGGGGACTTAACATGGATTATCCTTCCTTTGTTGGTTCTGAGATAATTTCTGAATTTACTTCTTGCACCCTTCTAGATCTTTTTTTCTCTCCCTTATTCTCATGCATATTTTACTGCTGCCTCATGGCTATATATATATATATATACACATATGAAAAGCAAATTTCACTACACTGCTGTTCCAGTCTCTCCACTTGCTTTTCTCTTGTGCAGTCTGTATTGACAAAATCAGCACATCCTTGAGCAGGATCCTGGGACAACACAGTCCATGGATAGGTCTGCTGTCACTGCCAGTGCATCTCCTGCTACCCACTTAGCAACTGAAGGTGCTTTATTTGGCAACCTTCATTCAGGAGAACTGCAAGTAGGTCACAGAAAATTAGCTTCCCACCTTGTTTCTGGGAAGTATCTTAGGATCAAACAGAGAATTCATTGCAGCTTCTTACCTCCAAGTAATACCTACTTTTCGACAGGTCATAGCAATAGAGCAAAAAATACAAACAATCTCATAGAAAGAAACCAGGATGATTTAGCCTTTTGTGTCTAATTCTCACAAAAGGTCCTGTACAAATGGAATTTTTTTTGTAGGGGTAGAGGCAGCAGAAAAATGAAAGTATCACTTCATCTGACATGCCTGGGGCTTGGACAGATGAGAATAGATCTCCTTGAAGCTGGACTGTCCACTATATAAGAAAGTTAAATTCATCCCTCGTTCTCCATTTTTAATTGTCATTTAAATCTGCGAAGTGTTATAGATTATCTGATATCCCTGGCAACCAGAATCAATGTTGCAGATCACAAAACTTGAAACACTTGATCACAACTTCAATGGCTAATGGCTAATTCTCTGTCATCCAAGATAACTGGGATGCTGGGGAGGACAGGAGTACAATGCCAAATCCAGGACAGTACAGTGCCTCCTGCCATGTGTGCTCACAAAAGCAGGTACGAGCTGTACTAGTCTGAATGTGACGTTAGAGAATACCCAGATTTTTTCTCCACAGTGCAACCTGTTCTTTGTTCTTCCTCTGAACCCCTCCCTGTGTGTATTTCCCACCCAGTTCCCTTCTCAGGCTCTGCAGCACAATGCAGTGTGCTGCTTTCCTTTTCCTTTGCCCCTGCCAGCCTTGCCTACCTCCTGCTCCCTGGCACCCTCTCTCCCCTTGCTTTGGGCTCCCCAGGGCACTGCTGTGGATATGAGGGGGGAACGGGCTCCTTCTGGTCTGCCCTGAACTGCCTGGGCATCAGCCAGCTCTGCTCAGGAAGCTTGGTGGCTGAGTTGGTGCACTGTGAGCCCAAACCAGACTCCATAGAATTATGCATAGTTTCCCTTCAGTCCCTTCAGTGCTAGTGACATCTCACTCTTGTCTCTCAGACATCCTCGTTCTCCTTCATTAAATCCAGAAAGCTCTTGGGAACAAACCAGAGACTCAAAGGAAAAGGTGAATTTCTTGTCTGAAGGCAAAGACCTGGCTCTGCAGGACAATAACTCCTTTCTCTGATCAACAGCTGCACTTCCTCCCTGCCTGCATGGCTGGGAACTCTCTGCTCCAGGGTGCAGAATAACAGCATCATTCTTCTCTGTTCTTACCTTTATGTCTAAATGAGCCACTCTGCAGTTGTGGAGGTACTGCAAGGCTTCCATTGTGTCTCGTATATAGAACGCCACCTTTTCCTCCATAAGTTCATCGTGGTTCATCAGATAATCTAAGAGACGGCCGTCATCCATCCTACAAACAGACCAAACCCTGTGAGTGAAACATCACATGGCATCTCTAGGTACAGTTAATATTTGAAAACAAAATTGCAGTGGAAACTTTGTGACCTAAAAAGGGGAGGAAAATAAAATGCAAGATCCGATGAGTGTTTAATGATATCTCAAGATACCGCAGGCCATGGAAGTGGTAGAATGATTAATCTTCAATTGTTATCTCCAGTCCTTGACAAATTTAGCAACAGTCTTAAAGTAAACTCATTTGCTTAAGGATGGATTCAATAGACAGAGACAATCCCTTTGGAAACAGAGCATCTTAATTATTTGGATTCATCTCTTTATTTATAGAGCTGGTTACATAATGCAGAAAAAAAAATCACTGACATTTTCAGCTGGTAATGTTTTCTGTGGGAAAACTAACCCAATAAAAGTTTTCCACCTAGTTTATTTATCTGTACAAACAATCAATCAAACAGCCCAAATATACTTTGTTGGATATACTGTAACAAAGCATCTTGGGTTTTGGTTGCTGTTTCTCCTTACGGGGCAAGCATGGTTCCTACACGGGTCTTTTCACCAAAAAGCATCAGAATGATGTAAGCTTTGATCCAGCTGAAGCACTTTTACTCAAATGTAAAAAGTGGACAAAACTGCCCAGGTAAGTCTGATACTTTTCAATGGGACAAATTACCCAAGCTTCACCCAAGTAGAAAGCAGGTTTTTTGTCCCTCTGAATCTTGCTTACTGTAAAGAAAAGGCAGTGGAAACTCTGCAGAAAATGGCTATTTCATTTGACATCACAATCAATAAAATCTTTGCCCTGCTGAACTCAGGGTGATCTTTATGCTTGGCTTTAATAGGGCTGTGATTCCTACCCAGACACTTGAATCCAAGCTCCACGTACTTACAGTTCCAAAACTAAGATGTAAGAAGTAGGAGACTCGTAGGTATCATGGATAGTGATGTACTGAGGATGCTGTAAGTGTTGTAACAAAGCTGCTTCATGTGCTGCCTGCTCTTTCTTTTTCAGTTTTTTACTAATGAATTTTACAGCAACATCTTTCCGAGTGGCTTTGTGGACACATTTCTTTACTACGGAGAATCGACCCCTGAAATTATAAAGAAAACAGAATAATGAAGTGGCCTCATGAATAAATCATGCCTAGTTTTTAGTGCAATAACAGAGTGATTTTTGATTCATCACATTAATATTTCACAAGGCATCAGATTTAACAAGTTGTTCATAACCTTTTCCAACAAAGGCCCTCCATCTCTTACCCTGGGTGTAGAGATTCTTTGGGGATTAGGAAACACTGAGAGCAAATGGTGTCACTTTGCTTTGTGCAGCCATACTGATATCCTCTAACAACCTCCCCTGGGTTCAATTTGCTGCCACTTTTACAGGTTCTGTCTCCTTTTATTTTAGCCGTGGGTCTCCCTTCTCCAGCTGCTTTATTAAAGAGACCAAACTTTCTCAAACAACTAAAAGAAAAGCCTTGTTAAATAATAACTAACCTAACATTTTGTCTCACTTTTTCAGACACACAGTAAGAAATTAAGAAAAAAGCTGTCAGGAAAGCATTTAGGAAACTCATACAGACCATAGTACCATTCCTGAAAGTAAAACTACCCAGTGAAACTGTGTGCTGAGCTCTTGGTAATACATCCCTGTTTTCTACAGAACCAGAGGGACTCCTGTTCTTTCAGCCCCAGAATTGTCTCTGACATCTGAGCTGAAGAAATAATTGCATTAACCTGAATTATTTGCATGCCCCTTATCTGTTATCTGTGGAGAGCACCAAGGGCTGACAACATGAGCAACTCCTGTTTAGGCTCTGTTCAACTCACCCTCCCAATCAGCAAAGATAAGTCAGTCACATGCCCAAGTGTTTTGGCAGACTCAGTCTTTGAGATTAAGCTTATCCAGAACCAGTAAATTGTCATGACTTCAAAACAGGACCTCAAATCAGAGATGACAGAGAAGATACCAACTGCCAGGGCTGCCTAATTGCTCACTAGTTTGCCAAGCTGCAATTCTCAAATCAGAACTTATCTTGAAAAACAGAATTTAGTCAGTATTTTAATCACTATCTGATAGTGATTAAAAAGCAACGCTCTTTGAAAGGAGCAGCAGTTTTCAAGCTAACTGGAAAAGTAAACTAAACTCCCCACCAAGGAAAAAGCTTCAAGCCATTGTTTGAGTGTTTTATTGCACTGATTGCAGGGTTAATATTACCTCCCAATCTCATGTAGCTCTGCATAGGCAAGGTCAAAGTTTTCCTTCCATGAAATAGTGGCACCATCGGCAGCAGAGTCTTTGAGAAAACAAAGTTAGAGAAGAAGGTACAAAGTTAAAGACAGTTTGCTGTGGACTATAAACAGCATATTTTAAAATTACGTGAGACTATCTTATTAAGACAGGAAACATTATCACTAGGAGTCCAGTTTCATACTGCACAGGCACAGCTCCAGTGCATTGGACCACTAAATGCAAGAGCTCCTCAGAGGAAGGTATGGATAAGGGGGACTTAAATCTGTCCTTGCAATTTTGGGCTGAAAAGGGCCACAGAGACAGGGGATAGAGCTATATTGTGTGAGCTCTTTCTCCATCCAGCACAGGCTATCCAAGCCAGTCACAGACCTCGTTACACACCAGGGCTGCTAAAACATAGGGAAAAGTGGGCTCTGCTCACAGCACCATTGAGAACGAGCTGCACCCCAAATTCCTGCAGCACCGAGCGCTTGGGAGTTGCCTCCATCACAGCATTCCCATTCCAGCTGCATTGCTCAAGGAGAGACATTTTGCAAGTGGAATTGCAGCCCCCAGCTGGGCTGCCCAGCAGAAGCTGCTGGTGCTGCTGGCATTGCTGGAAAGGCAGAATGAACACCAGCCAGGATATGGACCCTGTTGGGCAGAGATAAAGACAAGAAATAGTCCTGGCATAGAGAGCAGGCACCTGCTCAGAATCTGCAATAACCTCTGTGGCAGAGGGAGGCTCTGAGCCTGGATGGAGGTGAAGACAGGAAAATCCTTTTTGGGGGCAGGAGCTGGCTCTGAGCATCTCCCAGGCCTTTTCTTGTATTCCTCATTGGTCCAGGATCCCTGTTTTTATGAGGAGCCATCAAAACACACCATACAGAGCACAGGCGGATTCCTGTGTGCATCAGTCCCTCCCTGCAGCACCCACTCACCGTACTCCGGGAGCCTCACGAATTCGGACGGGTCGCTGGGCAAGCTGATCCCCCAGGGGTTGCTGGCACTCACTCGGAACTGGTACTGGCAGCCTGGGGACAGGTCCTCAATGACAAGGTACGTGTCCAAAGTCGAGGCCACTGACTGCTGCCAGACCTGCGAGCCTGTCGGACAGAGGGAGAGAGGGGGAGCTGAGGGAAACACTCACTGTGCAAGCTCAGGGCTGAGGCCTCCTCTGCCCAGCTTAGGTGGTACCCTGGGAGGGTAAAATCCACAGGGTTTTTAAGAGGCAATGTTACAGCAGACTGTTAAACCAGAAATGGATCACAGGAAGCTATTATGTGTTGCAGCCACCTTCCCATCTGGCTAAATAAGAAATGAAGGAAATGCCCCTCAGTTGACTGATAATGATGAAAAAAGCTCAGTCCGGGGACAAGCTGACCTCTCTAGCACTGTAGCTGTGGCTGTGTGCTACAAGTGATGTCTCAGGGCAGTGTGGTAAGACAGAAGTGGAGGGATGATTTGATGACAGGTCTGCTATGAGAGAAATAGTAGCAGAAATACTGCAAAACCCCCCAAAACCATGGGCAAGGGAGGTGAAGCTGAGACAGGGTGTCTGCGCAATCCAAATGCTTTTGCAGATGAAGATGTGGTCGCTACAGTGAAAGCTACAGGAGGAGAACCAGCTTTCTGAGGCTTAGCACAGGCAGCTTGCAGATGAGCAGAACTGCAGCAAAGAAATGTCTGACTCTCGTGTTTCTGCTCCTATCAGAAACAAACCCAGCCACTGCCTAACCTGTGGCAACCAAAGGAGCAATACTTACTCATCTGTACAGGGTCAGAGAACAGAAAAGGACCCCTGGAACACAGAGCCCTGTCACAGATGGTGATTTCTTCAAGAAAAAATAAAATTTTATCTTATTTTAGTAAGTTCAGGGCCTTTTACCTTTATGTTATTTACCATGACCCATTTATTTTGTGTGTCCTGTGGACAAATTCTGATTGCCAGGTCTCACAAGGTCATGGTTGGTTTTACAAGAGTCAGTTTTACCTTTGAAGTGGGAGGAATACTGAAAACACTGCTGGGTTTTTTTGCTGTTTGTTTCGGGGGTTGTTGTTAATAAAGGAACTTTTATTCTTTTACAAAAATGCCAGTCACACTGATGGCACAGTGAGGGCCAAGGGAGAATATTCACTAGGAGAAGGCAATCATATGGAATGGTTAGGTTTACACACTTAATAAAATGGGGTAGGATTTTTTGAAGGATGAAGGGAAAAAACAGAGCCCATATACCTAAGGCAAGGTTTACTGCCCAGGGACCCTCACACCTTTGCAGAAAGAATGCAAAAAGGGATGTGAATCATTTCAAATGCCCTTTTCAAGAGCACATGCCTGTGCATATTGGGAAAACAGTGCATTTAATATCTAGGTAATTTTTCATGGGAAAAGAAAGGATGGTTGGATTTAAGAACAAATGGATTTCAGAGCTGAGCTTGAAAAGCATGGAGGGATCTGCAACTTTATCCAGATCAAAAAAATAATGAGACTGATTTGGTTTTGCATTTCTGGGAAGCACACACCAGAAAGGATGGTGGTAGAATGCAAATGATTAAAGGATGCCTTAGTGATGGGTATGTTTTAGCTTAGCACACTTTACTTGTTGTAAGTGACTAGAGGAAACAGAAAGGTCTGTAATATATGAGAGGTTGGACTGGATGGTAGAAGGGCTTCTTTCTGCCTTAGACTTTGTGATCTGTAAGCTACAATTAGTGGCACGCCAGTGGTGATAGGAATGCTTTTGGGACCTGTTGTGTCATAAAAGGAAACTTACCTTGTTCTCACTCTCACAGCCAGCAAGAACAGCTCACACCACTTACCTTCTTCTCTGTACTCCACAGTGTAGCCTGAAATGGTGCAATTGCCTGTACTGGATGGGGGTAGCCAGCGTAAGATCACAGAGGTGCAGCTTCTCTCCTGAGCTATGGGGCGGTTTGGGGCAGCTGGCACACCTTGGGAAGAAGAAACAAGACCAAGTCCAGCATCACAGCAATAAGTACTAGTGCTTTTTCTGAAGATCAGGTGTATCAGGTACATCAGGTCACTATGGGGCAGCTGCACCTTGTAGAGGGGCTTCACTAAGCAGCAGGTGAGGAGTCAGTTACCACTGAATGCCCAAAAATGACAAAAGCAAGGCATTCAGAGTTCTTCTGTGTGTAGGGCACTTTGTGTGCTTGGGAGCAGATTGACAAATGACCAGTAAATCCTTCTGTGCTTTGCTTAGGGCTCCCTTCAACACAGGAGTAGTTAGTGCAGCCACTGACTTGCTTGGATAAATTGGGGAAATTGGGTCTCTAGGGTGGTTTATGAGACCAAACAAATCAACTTTTAAATGCTCGTGACATTGCTGCATCTGTAACTCTCCAGTTAGACATTAATCTCTGGACCATCCCCTTCAACATAGCTGGCACCTCTCATCTCTCATGCTAACAGATCCTTTCTCAGAGCTGGAGGCAATGAGCATCAACTTGTTACTCCATATTCATTACAATTAGATGGGTCACTAATTACAGTGCTGAGAATTCAGGCTTGGAGACATGCCTCCAAGTTGAATCCCCAAAGAAGTTTTGCCCAGGCCAAATCTTACTCTCACCTCCTCTGTCCCTTTAAAGAGAAGGGGAGGCAGAAAATCTGTGTCACTGGATCCCAGTTCCTCCTACTCCAGGCAGATTCTAAAGCCCAGAGCTTCCTGCAGTCAGCTGGGGCATCATTCCCCCAGGGACTCGGCTGCCCAAGGGAGCTGAGCTTCCCCTGGCCGACCTCACTGAGCTCCTGGGAAGCAGCACTACGAGCAGGATGCAGGAGCTGAACCAGTGCCAGCACATTTTCATTTCCCAAATGTGATGTTTATGGTCAGACAACTTAATCAAGCACAAGGAGTATGCAAAGCCTTCAGCCATCAGTGGGAGTTGTGGCTGAGGAATGGTTGTACGACTTTAACATCTCGATTCACCTGGCACAGCTCCACATCTGGCTGCCTCTGCACGGGCTGTTCCTGCATGCTCCCAGCCCCCACCAAGGGACCACACACAGGAAAAATCCTGTGTTGTGTTAAAGTTGATGTGCTACCTTGGACTTTGATAGTTGCAGAGGTTGATGCGGTTCCGTGTTCGTTGGTTGCCACACAGGTGTAGATGCCGCTGTCCTGAGGCATCAGGTTGCAGATCTTCAAGGTGAGCTCTCCCGAGTCACTGTGGATGCAGGAAGCCCCAGTTAGAAGCACTGCTTCACTTGCTAATGGTTTTTATATAGTTCCTGTCCTGCCCCATTGCAAACACACATGCACACAAATCCTGCTAACTCATTGGAAGGAACATCCCTCCAGAAATCTGGTGCCCAAGTGCAACCCCTTCGTATGTCACGGTTTTGCTGTTAATGAATCCTTGGAGCAAACCTTTGGTCCAAATTGCCTGCCAGGCAAATCCTCATGTCTGTTGTGGCCTAGGAGGAGATGTGAAGGACCACTCAAGCAGCAAGCAGTCCAGGAGCTGAACATTGCCTGTGCCTGTCCAGAGCTGGATGCTTAGACTAGATATATCTGGAAAGATTTACCCATGCAGATCTTTCGTATCGTAGGAGATGGTGAGCTGCTATGCCTCTGCAATGAAGTCCAACACACACCAGACAAACTGGGCTTCCCACAGATGCAGGAAGCAGTCACACAGCACAGGGGGACATTTCCAGGGAGCTTCAGACCCCTGGAGCATGTGCCATTGATCTGACACTGCTACCAGGGCCCCAGCTGGAAGGCTGGACATCTCGTAACAGCCAGGGATAAAGAGCACAGCATTGGGTTTGTGAGACACACTCAGTCTTTGGGCCAATCTGAGAAAATGAACAGCTCTGTGGAGTCTCATGAATTTATAGCAGGTCTGTTCATAGTCACTGGTGTTTGCACACTTCAGTCTCCAATATGCAGTGTGAGGGAGCTGGCCTGAATTAAAGGATTTCACTTGTGTAACTGTTTTAGCTGTACTGGAGACACAGCTTAGAGCCAACAATAAGTTCCCTTGATGGCAAAAGTAGGCTAGTTCTTGAATGCTTAATCTGTCGGGAGCTGCAGAAGGACGTGGTTGCTGGGATAACTGTCTGGACACTGCAGCTTTTGCTGGTCTGACTGTGCTGGTTTAAAACAGGACAGAAACATTCCCTCTCCCTGAAATCCACACACTCATGCCAGCAAGATTTGTAAGAGCCACTGATCCGCTGGGCCTCTGCTTGGCAGGCAGTGTCTTCACTGCGAAGAGTATTTGAGTAACAAGACAATACAAGTACTGATAGTGCACAGGGAGCCAACAGGCAGAGGACCGTGATGAAAACCAGAACCCTGATGGAAATATCCCCCCGTCCCAAGCCTGGCCAGAGGCTGAAGATAAGGCAGTAGGAGATATAGTGAGCAATAGCTGAAGACAATTTTGGATGCTATGGGGCAGCTGCACAAGCCAATGGTCTCTGAAGGAAGCTCTTGATCAGATGTAAGGGTTTTTTTATTGAACATGTAAAATCCCTTCCCTCTTAGTGTTCTTTTTTTCACTTTCAGTGACTTTGTACTCCCTGGATTCATTTCAGCCTGAGCCAGAAGTGCTGAAAGTTCAAATGAAAGATTGCCTCCTGGAGATTTCCACTGCAGTTTGGCCCAAATTGCTTATATAAGCTGCAGATGAGCATCCAGCAGAAGGCTGTTACCTGACCTGAATTCAACTCCAGATCTTTCTGAATCTTCTCAGTGCTTGTTGTACAGATAGTTTTCCTCTCTGCTAGCCAAGCCAGGAACATAATGACAAGCATCTTTCCATCCAAGCACAGCCAGATGCAGCCTTCCCAGGAGCACATGTGGGCTTTTTTAGGAACAGCTGAGGGAAGGCTCAGGAAAACGGCAACCCCACCTCTGCCAGTAAGATGAGAAAATGCCCAGTGATATGGGTATTGCAAGCTGGTGAGGGCTTGCTCTGCTTGAGTCCCAAAGGAGATCATGGCATCAAACTCAAGCAGAGGCAATACTAGCCAAACTAATAGGTTGTAAACATTCTGGCTTCTGGCTTGCAGCTGGCTCAGGAAGTCAACGGGAGCAAGCTCATGTCTGCCAGCAGTACTTTGTGGATATACTCTACACTAGCTTGGGAAACAAATACAGCTACCCCAGCCCCAAAATCTGACCCTTTCCAGCCAATGTTTGCCCCACTGATGTGCTGATATGCCATGCCAGGCTTAATTAACTGCATCCTAATGAGTCTTTTAGCCAGGCTGGTGCCATATTTGAAGGTAACATGACCATCAGGACCAGCTACATTGGGAGCCACAGACAGGACCTTACCAGGATGACACCGTGTAAGTGGCCGTGCTGTTGTCATTGTCAAGAATGTTTTGGTCTGGTCCTTTCCAGGTTATAGTTGGTTTGGGTCGCCCACAGACTTTGCACTGCAGCATCACTGTGTCCCCAAGCAGGCAGGTGATGTCCACTAATGGCACAAGAAACTCTGGAGCCACTGTAAAAAAAAACATGGGAACATGCACAAAACACCTCTTTTAATCTCCGGGTGAGGATGTCTAGAGTCATACAAGGCTACAGGATATGCTATAGGACGAACGATGGGATCTGGGTCCCAAAGAGCTGGGAGTCCTGGGATTGTGTTATTCAAACTGCCCTCCAGTAAAAGCCAGCTGTCTACAGCTCAGAGAAGGAGGTAGAGGGGAGCTTCCATCCCCCAGCCCTGTGCTCTGGCAGGTGGATGAGATTTTGAGAGGGCAGGTTCAGGGGATTCAGCCTGGCCTGTGGCCCCAGGCTGTCTGGGCCAAGCAGCCAGCAGGAAGCCTGCTTTCCCTGGGACTGAGCAGCAGAGAGCTGCCTTTGCTGCAAACGCTGGTAGGTGCAGAGCATGCTGTGGCACCAGAGTATATCACAACTGCAGCACAGCTGTCCTTAACTTACCTTCTTGGATGAAATTGGGGTTGATTATCTGAAAAATACAAAGAGATAGAGGCATTTATTTCCTAGACAGTGACAAAGAGACATCTGTTTTCACAAGGCACCATGGTGACTCTGACCAGAACTGCAGAGGTGCTGCAGTGGCAACAAGCACCTTCTAACAACCAACAGGTGCAGCAAGCTCTGGTGACAATACACCTGGGAAAGTAAATGAAAGCTACGGCTTCTTGAACCCTGATAAAGGTAACAGGCACAACACCAAGGCTGAGGAGGGTGGACATGTTTCTTCTTTGTCTGGGTGATAATGATGAAGCCATTAATGCTTCTTCCCAGAGGTGGTTTGTGCACCCTCTGTGCTCAGCTCCAGACCTGTGTCACACAGCACCTGCAGTCACCACGCACCTGGGGCATGTCACCAGCATGCTGGCCACTAACCAGGTCTGAGGAAACATCTTTTAACTTGTGCTCAGCTTCAGGAGAAAAAATGTAAAGCACTAAACCATAAATACTTAATTTTGCCCACTGCTGAGGATCAGTCCTGCAACAATTCTTGGTCTACTAACGTGAGTAAAAATTCAGTCTTGCATTGGACTGCTGGAAACTTTCCAGCTTGAAACTAGGTTTGGATAACCAGTAGTTATTTTATCTAACTAGGTAAGTGATCAAGTTAGCAAAGACTTGAAAAGCTACTGTTACTCTGTAGTGTCTATGTGCCAATGTAATCCTGGAAGCAAAGGTGGAAAAAGCAAAGACGTTGTCACTAAGTTCTTACAGAATTGATCCTAGCTCCATTATGGTGTACAATAGTATAGAGGTTTTAGCCTCATTAACTGTGTTAATAATCTCATAAGGCCTTGTTATTCAAATTCCATCTAATAATTTCATATTAAAGCACCATAAACACCAGTGTGGTTTATCTTGCCTTAAATATCTTTGTTATTATTTATTTCAGAGCTATTTTGGAAGATGCCAATGAAGCAGTGACCTAATTCATGGCCTGCCAAAGCTGATAGGAGGTTTTTGCAGAGGCTCAGAAACCAGGCTACAAAACAGAAGCAATAACCCTTCAAAATAAAGTAGATACATCTTCAAGATTTATATTTACATTTTGGCTTTATAAATAGTTTTCCAAGGTCGATGGCTCAGGGTGCCATTCAAGGAGGCACTTGGGCACATTCAGGTTCATTTTGGTTTCACAGCCTTTCTTTATAGCCCCAGGAAAAGCTCTGGTACCAGCACTGAGACCTCAGGTCTGCTTTCCCTTACCACCCCCACCACCACAAAGCCCAGATGAACCAGGCATAACCTGGAAAGCACAAAGTCCCTCTGAAGGGTGCAGCTGGGCACTGGCACCAGCACATGGACCTGCCAGCCCAGGCACTCAGGGAGCAGCAACTGCTTCTCCACAGGGTCCAGGACCCACACACAGCCCCCTGGACCCTGCAGACAGGAAGAAATTGTGGTACAATGGGGTACTGGATGGAAAACATCCTCTCTCCTGTCTGTGCATGTGAAAAAAAGAGAGACGGATCTTCGTGATTAAGTTGTATCTCTCACACAACACAGCAAAGGAAGAAAAAGCTGTTCTGTGGATAACCATTGCTTGCCACTTTCACTCACAGACACCATCTACTTTTCAGCTGAGTAACCTCAGGCATCAGCTCATTTGCACATACATCTTCATTTTTGTGTTTGGCTTAACTGAAATATCCATTCTCCAAAGCTCTACCCTTCCTTCCCTGCAGCATGCATTAAATTCCCTTATTATTCACTGATCTCCATCCCTGCAGGATTAGAGATCAGGAGAAAGAAACACCCATTAACACTTTACATTTATTTTATAACTCTAAAGGATTCATTAGAAGATGCAACTACAATGATGAATGCAATGGATATCCCTATAAATAAATAATTCTACATTTGTAGTGACTTCCAAGGTACAATAATTTATAATAATTGCCTTACCAATTTTTTTTCACTGCCTCACCATGGGACTAGCAGAAAGAAAATTATCACTGCTACACAATATTGGAAGAGTCTGTGGGTAAAATTTACATTTTCTTTCCCAAAACTTCATCTGTTAATTAATCAAATGGTACCGAACAACACCCCTGCAGCTACATCACAGCTTTAACCTGCTGTAAGCTTAGACAGAAATGAAAGTCTGTCTGCACAAGAACGTTTAAGTGATTTAATGCACCACCTTATTAGGGAATGGGATTTCTTCTGCTTTGAAGGATGGCGTCAGATGATAGGGTGAGAAGGGCAGAAATGGGAAAGCAAAGGTTCACAGCCAGATCTGCATCCAGGGGCCGGCTCGGCTGGTTCACACATCTGCTCCCAAGCCCTGGGGTTCTGCTGCCTCTCCCTGCAGGCTGGCCAGGTTCCTGGGCTATGGCTGGGTGGCAGGAGATGGCAGCCTCCATAGAGTCCTCCTAGATTAAGTGCAAGATCTTTGGAGACAATTTCTTCATTTGCCAAATAGGTTTTTAATCCCCGTGGGTGGAGAAGGGGAGCTCCAAAGCGTGTCCTTGCCCTCAGAGGATGGGAGCTCATGTATTGCTTCTCCACACAGCCTCCTGCTGGTGCCAGGGCTGGGTCCCCTTATGGATATGCTTGCCCACTCAGTCTGCAGCAGTTTGAATGAGGATCTCGCAGCCCAGCCCTCAGCCGAGCACCCCTGGTGGCCATGAGCAGGGGAAGGTGGCCCAGGGTCTCATGCTGACAAGGGCTCCCTGCAAAAATCCCAGCAAACACCTCCTGCACCAGTGAGGCTGCCAGTCTGGCTGTGAGAGGACAAACTCATGGGGATGGAACTATCCAGCACAAGAACTTCTCACTCCATCTTCAGTGTCAGCCTACACCATGGAAACACAAGCCCTAAGGGGATCAAACTCAGTTTGCAGTGCATGTAAGAAACACAGCCAGGCTCTTTTTCCTTGGAACATAATTTTAACTGAGATAAGGTAATTCTTTTTTTTTTATTGGATGGAATACCTGTTGCATGGCCCAGGGCAGGTGAAAATTTGTAAAGTCCCCTCTGTGGCCAGGAGAGTTTGTTTTCCATACAATGATATCTAAAAATGGAAATCCTATGCAAGGTAACAAGAGGCAGAACATGAAACGGCCTCTGCTCACGTGATGTGGGGTCTAACACTGACCAGGCAAAGCCAGGCAGCTGGAGGGAGGGGGGCAAGATAAAGGAATGGGAGGACAGGTCAGGGTTATTCAATAAAAAGCCAGAAACAGACCTTGCTTCTCCCTCTTCCAGTGCTGTTTCAGGGCTCAGACCAAGAAAGGCACATAAGGCACGTACTTGAATGCCTTTGGGGACCTGCAGGGATCTAAGTGACTTAGATCTAGGTCAACTAAGTGTAACTTAACATCAGGCTTTAGAAAAGCAGCATGGGTGCTTCTCCAGAAACTCAGTATTTTGCAGTATTTTTCCTGCTTTGTGAAGCTCATGTTACAAAGATAGAAAGGCATCTGCAGCAGCAGCAGCTGCGAAGCCCACTTGCAAAGCGACTCCAACCACCCTAATTCTTAGCGTAATCTTATCTTTCACTTGTGCACACAGGCTTTATCTGGTGGGGAGGGAGAAGCCATCCTGCCATGCCAATGGCCAGTCCCAAAACGCTCTGCAAGCACAGCTCGGCTGCCTGGGAGGGTTCTCACCTTGGCCAGGGTTTGCTTCTCCTTTGCAGGCTTGTCATTGCCATGCCTACCTCACTTCCCTGCAGGGATTTCACCCAGCCCTGACACACCAATGCACAGAAGGGCCCAGGGGATGTCCAGATTTTTTCAATGCCATGTTTCAACCCCATTTTAAGGGAATATATCAAAACCAGGAGTGAGAATATTTTTCCCCAAAGCTTAAGAACAGGCTGCAAATCAAGCCCTCTGTAATAAGATCGGTGCTTCACCTAAACAGCAGAGGGCATGTTTACTCCAAGACAAGCAGCTGAGCATTTTGTAAACATTTCATGGCACCTCTTGGTCACGGAGTTAAAATAAAATACTGACACATTTGCACGTGCTGGCAGCAGAGTCAGCAGCATGTTCCTTGCTACCTCGTTCAAAACCAAAAATTACGATTCTCTGAGAAAAAAGAAATTAATTAATTAATTAGAAATTAGGTGAACTCTAATTTTTAGGAAAATATCTATCACCCATCTTTGACTAGGTCAACTTTACTTTAAGACTTTTGGGGTGACAGGCTCACAGTGTCACCAGCCTCCCCTCCCCCAAAAAAGAAAAATTAACAAGAGAAATTTCTTGATAAAATGAGCAAATAAGGATCCCAGCACAGATGGATAGATGCTACCAAAGGGAAAATATAATTTAAAACAGCATCTAATGAAGTGTTCCATGGCATCAGCCTTTTAGCAGGGATGGGGGATGCTTTCTGGCACCAGCATGGATGGGCTTGGCTGCCTTTAGGACTGATGGAGAAGGCACAAGGGATGTTGTAGAGCATCCATGCAGTGCAGAAACCCTCTTGCCCTCCTCATGTTCTTGCTGCCTGGCCCTAATGGCTGGTGGTTTCCGTGGCTGAGCCTGTGGGATATCCCTGGCACTGCGTTGTAGCTCCCTACACCTTCCTGCAGATGAAGCAGGTCACTTCTTGCTTTTCCAAAAGCTATTCCACCATGTCTGTGCTGCTGGCTCAGGCCATGTCACACCTGATGAGCCACCTTCCAGGTCTGTCTCAGCAATCCCTGGCCACTCAGGGCAGCAGGACAGCGGTGTTGCCCATGGAGGCTGTCCCAGGGAAACACAGGGAAGTTCTCAGGATTGTACCCATTCACACTGTACTAACAGGCCAGGAAAGGCTTTCTTAACAGTATTGAACAAGATTTTGCCAAGAGAGTGTTACAACTACTCTGGAGATGGACAACCTCAGGCAGGGGCTGAGGGCATTTGCCTAAAGCACTTGGAATTCTTAGCCTGAGCTGAGTGGTGACTTGGAGCCAATGCTTTATCCACCAAACCATTACTTACTCAACCACGTGGACTGTGGGAGTGCTAACACAGTATTCTGCCACAGTGGATGTTCCCTAGTGCTTATCTTGGTCTAAGTGTCTCTGAGTAGATCCCGACATGCTAAAATGTCACAACTGAAAAAAGCAGATGAAGAAGCCCAACGTATGTACCTTGGCAACAGCTCACTAATCTAATGATGGCACTTCCAGTGACTTGGCCTGGGCTTCATCTCTGCTTTGCACAGCTGAGACACTGGAACAGACACCAGAGGCTCAGTGACAGACGTGTGTGGGCCAGCAGTGCTTGTAACA
This sequence comes from Corvus kubaryi, assembly GCF_017639235.1. NCBI lineage: Eukaryota > Metazoa > Chordata > Aves > Passeriformes > Corvidae > Corvus > Corvus kubaryi. The sequence goes on from NW_024581135.1 coordinate 9,509,567, forward strand.
CTGCAGCTGGAGTTGTGCAAAACGTTTGCAGCCATGTCGGAACCCTACACCTGAGGCCCATCCCAAAGCTGGGGGAGCTGCTGCCGGATTTAGTGAGGTTTAGCTCAGTCAGATCTTGTGACTGCTGGAAGACTGTTGCCTTAGACAAGAGAGATAACCCAATGGGATCTGCACAGCTGCCTTGTGACCATCTCAGCAATACTGCAACCCCATGAGATGTTACAACACAGAACTGTAGGACAATTAGTTGTGTCATTGTCCCGGACCCCAGACTTGGGTGTGGATGGTATTTGCTCATTTACAAGGGCAAACATCTTCCCAGAAGTGGAGTTGCCTGTCCCTGTGCAATTAACTACAGACATGTGGAAAGAGTCTCTGATCATCCTTAAGTGTAGGCTACTCCTATCACTCACATGGCTACACGTGGCCCTCAAGCGCCTGCTCCTACACTCACGTACTCTGTGGGCGAGTTCGTGCCTTCTGCTTTATGAAACTACAGCACAAAGCAGAAAACTAGCAGAAAAAAACAAACTTCATTTCCATCTTTATGCACTTTCATTACATATTAATTAACAAAGAGGAAAAAACCAGTCACCAAGAGATGCTATTTCTGGTCAAAGCTACAATGAATAGAAAATTCTCCAAGGCCTGTGTGAGCAAAAACCCAGTAGTGGAATTTTAGCTCTTTTAAACAGTCACCCAGAATTTCAGTTTCCTGCTCTCGCAATATATGTTTTCCACATTTCTTTCTGTCTTTGTGTCCCCTTGAAACAAAGGCAAAGTGCTTCCAGAAACCTGGAATCTACTGAATGGAATCCACTGTGGTTTTTCATAAACAGCAAACAAAGTGAGATCTGCAAGGCCACAGTAGCTGTGGGACTTCATGGGTACTATGACCAGCTTACTGACTTGTGCAGGAAGTAGGGTGGAGCTAAATTGCACCCACATTTCCCGGTAATTAATTAATATGTCTGCTTTGCATTTAGAGACTGCTCTCTCTGTTCCAGCACTGGGTGCACGTTCTCATGCACGAAGGGAGGAAGAGGGATGTCAGGGGTGACAGTCCTCTAAGAGAAGCCAGGTGACTTGCCCTGTTATTACCTGGCTGTAATGATGACTCCACCTTAATGACACAGGAAAGGTACCTCTGAGTGTTGATGGCCAGGACACAGCTCTTCTGCCAGCACTCCCAGCATCTATAAAACCCCTCATGAGCCTGGCCAGGTGTGAGGACAAGGTGCTCCCTCTCCTTGGGCAGTCAGTCACGTTGTCTCCAGCTGCCCTGGGAACTCATCAGTGGACATTCCACACAGCAGGGAAAGCATAACCAGGTGAGATGTGGATGTTCACTGCACACACAGGCTGGGCTGGAGGGGTAGCACAGCTGTTTAAGTTATCTAAGCCTAGCACACGAAGCCTAGAAGATTGATGAAGGCCTGAATCAGGCTCTGGTGTTAGAATTAGCTTGTTTTGCCTCTGGTTTAATGAGAAAAGACTTTGGCCTCCCAGGCTGTAATACAGCCCAATTATTGTAACACGTTTGAAAAGGAGAATCAAAATCTCATAATGAAGGGAAAGGGAGAACAACCGTGGCTTCCAGTAGGTGAATACCCCAGACTTTTAGAGACCAGGCCTCTTCTAGGGCTTCACCAGCACTTTATGAGCCTGCCCATGCTCTGTTCCCTCCAGAGGATTCTATTTAGTTTATACTGGGTATCAGCAATCCCTTCCTCCCAGTATTTCTTAGCCAGATCAACGAGATGACCACAGTCAATTCTGGCTGCAGATGTACTAAAACCAGCACAAACAAGGGCCATGCTGCTCCTTGCAGGGCAGTGTGACCTTAGTAAGTCACCCCCACAATTGTTCTCTTATTTTCTCTTCCTCTGCCATTTTAAATATTTGTTCAGCCCCAGAGAGTTTTGCTAGAAGCAAAACTGAGCTTTCCAAGCCATGAGGAACACAGTGGCTCCTGGGGACTGCAGTGCAGCGGCACTGTCACCTCCAGCAAGTGACCTAGGAGATGCAGGACGGGGCTTTCTGAGTGTAAACAGAGTCACACAGAAGGCACACAGTTACTCCCCCAACAGCAGATTGATTCCATAGCTAAGACTTCACATTGGTGTATTTTGGTTTAAATAGAAATGTTTTTTTTCTCCTGAAGTTCAGAACAGTAGACTGTAGCATGGTAAAAACCCAAATCAAGCCATCAAAAAGACTAGAAATGCTGACAATGCAAGGACTCAGATACCTCCCACTGGATATATTCTAAACTATCTTTTTTCCTCCTGTTGAACAAAGTCAAAACACAGAAATCCTCTGCAAAAGAACAGTGATTTTCACCCAGCTCTGCACAACCACCTGTGTCTCAGCCACCTGTTGGTGCACAGGGCAATTTTCAGTGAGTGAAAGCTTCCACAGACTCACGTGTAAAAATGGGCACAGCCTTACAACAAATACACACACTTCCAGTTGTTACCTGTGACTGGCAAAACGCTCTTTGAAAATGTAAACACAGTCCTGAGAATAATGCAGCTTTAGAGGTAAGGACCATTCAGTCTCCAGGATGTCAGCTGGGTCAAAAGCTTTCCTTTAGTACACATCCCAACACAATTAAAATAAAAGCATGCTTTCAGGTTAACAGCTTAGGTGGTACACCTCAGTACACTTCTCCCTCTTTTTATCTTCCCTTCAGGAGGAAGATCAGCTTTTTTTTGCAGGATGTCTATAGTGCAGCCTGGCTGACAGCATCCGGGAGATCTGCTAGGACACAGATATCTCTGTTCTCCGGTGACCTATCCTGTCATCACCACAAAATCACCTTCTTTCTGAACCATGCCCTTGCTTGTTTCAGCAGGAACCTCTTTCAGCCTTGGAACAATGTATAGAAATGTTTTGTGTGGTCACTATAAACAGGGAAAAAAAAAAAAAAAAGGATCTTGCTAGATCTTAATTGAGGAGAACCAGATACAGAACTCTTCATGATTTTAAGCTCTTTCAGGCTCTCTCGACAAGGCACTAGAACTGGTGGTTTCACACTGAAAAAACAGTAACATAATGTACCATAATTTGGGTCCACCTATCTTCATCAGCCTTGCCTGAGATACAGGTACATTCATACAACTGGTTTTACCATTCTTCCTTAGTACCTTGACAGAAATGCAATTCCTACTCTGCTAAGAGAAAAAGGAAATGTTGTCTTTTCTGATTTTCTAGATAAAGTGCTGGTTGTGGTACAACAACATTTGCTCCATGATTAACAACACAGGCCTGACTGGCAGCTCAAGTGTGTATTGCCAGGGCAAGGGGTGTTTTAATATAGAAAGGTGCCACGTTTATCAGCAGCTGACACACTTGCATTATTGTTGGAATGAGGTCCCAGGTGGGAAACAGAGACTGAGGGTGGCTATGTGAGACTCCAGCTCAGCAGGAGCTTGTTACTGAGCTCACTCCACTGCTCCCACTCCAAAAGAAGCCCAAACTCCAGTTCAAGGCTTGGCAAAACCGGAATTGACACTTTTTGTGACTCACACTAAATTGGCACACACGTCTGCGAGCAATACAGACCCACCAACTCCCCTTGCAGCAAAGGTATTTCAAAACAGACACATGTTCTTGAGAAAAAATAATCACAAGGATGATTGTCTCTACCTCCATACTAGTATTGGGGTCAAGGTCATCACACTCTGATTCCTCTGAGCTGTTTGTCTCCTTGTTTGGCAGCATGAAGAGGAAGAAAGAGAACAAGAGATTAGAAAAGAGATTGGTTAGTCAGGGCAGAGCAGCACAGTTGGGAGCAGCACGAAAATGGGCAACAGTAGGGAAAATGCTCCTGAAACACAAACAAAAAACAAACCGACAACAAAACAAGGGAAGCAAAGGCAAAGACATGCTTTTGCCAGAGAAGCAGCAGTGATTCTGCAATTCGTTCAGGTAGTGAAAACAAGGAGGAAGCAAGAGGAGGAAGAACTGTGCCACCATGCTGGAGCAGCCACTTCCCTCGGGCCCAGTCCTTCCTCGTCCAGAGGGTGCGAGGGCGCCCGGGATGCAGTGTCAGGGTTCCTCCCTTTGCACATGCCAGGGCTATTGCACCAGGCTTGTAAGGCACAAAGCCTCTGCAAAGGAAAACACTTAATCATGGGCTCTCCTGGAGAGGGGTGGATCCAAAGGACATGCTCAAGTGCTTTCCTGAATCAAGGCTGAGCTTTGGTTGTGTCAAAATCACAAGTGTTTGCTTGCCTCTGTTGGGAGGGAAAGCCCCAGATTAGTCCTGAGCAGGCCTCATGGTCGGTTTATAGGGATGGATCCTCTGAGTTGGAGCACAGTAGTCAGGCACCCAGAGCAGAAGATGGAGCTTAACCCCACAGTTCTGAACCTTTTCCATACTGGGAGATCTCAGAGAAAGAGAGAGAGACGCAGACACACAGACACACACACACACACGCAGACACACACGAGACCTTCTCCTGGCAAGACAGAGTCAGCATCTCTGCCCTGTCTGATAACATGGAAAGAAAAAGGTCACTGAGACCATCTCCCTAGACCAAAAAGCTTAAGAATCCCCAGGTTGGGAACCCGTTATCTTAATATCTGCTAAAATATTGACCTAAAGAAAACTCAGCAACTTCAGCAAGGCCATTGGTTCACCCAGTGGCTTTCTCACTGCTGCAGCTGCTCTGATGAAGCTGCAGACCTGGGCTAGATCAGAGGTCAGTAAATCACTGGTGTCCCAATTTGAAGTTATTTAACCATGTATATAGTTGGGTTTCTTAATGAAGATTACTTACTTGCATGTGGGATGCCAGGAAAAAGAAAACAAAAAACAAAGACTGCACTTTATCTTGCATGCAAAAATCCTGCTAAAATGGATACTACAAAAAAGGAACAAAAAAAAGATAACTGAAGTTGAAAAGAAGAAAAAAACCAACAAAAAACCAAAACCCAAACTCAAAATTGCCGCCCCCTCCCTCTCTCAGGAGAGGATGCTACAGGGGGTGGAAAGGATGGGAAGCAGGAGAGCAGCACAGCTTTCAGATGGCCTTACTCACTTTAACAGAGACTTTGTTCCCCAGAATATCCTTGGATTTACGTGGCCCATTGGCTTCATTTTTGCCACTGCTCTCCTTTTCCGCCCGCTTTCTCATGCGCAGGGTATGCCATGAACATGACTTCCTGTTGTACCAAAAAACGCAGCAGTCAAATGGCAAATCATAGCAGGAAGAAAGGTTTTGGAAAGGGGAACCAGCATCCACATTTGCAATTACTGCAGTTCCCTAGAAGGTGAAAGCCACCGGCAGGCAATCTGCCTGTCTCAATCTCAGCAATGACAGCTGAAGTTCAAAACCAAACCAAAGAGTTCTGCAAAGCAGATGTTGTGCCACACTTGCTGTTTAAATGCATGGAGCAGGAAAAAAATGTCCATGATGGAAGCACAGGCAACTAGAACTTGGTCATCTGGTTTCAGGGACTTTGTCTTGCATTGCCACAAATAGAAATTTATTTCAATTTTGCTACATTTAAAAGACCAGTTTAGTCCTCAGTCTTGTTGAAAAAAAAAGCAGTGTAACAAATATAAAGAATGGTCCTAATGTATTACTCAGTACAGCAAATTAAAAAAAAATTAAGAAATTCAAGTGGTTACTCACTACATGTTGCTCAGAACACAAACAGCTCAATAAATAGGAGCTGCATTATTAATTTTCCAAGAGATAAGTCATGTCCTAGAATGACAAGCTCTGCTGTGCCTCTCAAGACCAAGAATTTCCCATTTGACTTTGCCAATCCAGTTAAAAAGGACAGCAGTCAGCTCATGGGTTTTGGCTAGCATCACAGCAGGCACCATTTCCAGTAAATTTTTCACCCCTTATTACTGCTCCTATGACCTTATTCTTGGAAAAAAATAATAAAAGACCAATGTCACCCTTTGTAAGAGCAATGCTGTGTTGACAAGAGAATTGTGTATCAAAGCAGACATAAGAAATTAAGAAAAAACCAAAACAGTTCTTGATATGGATTTCATTTGGTTTAAATAGTGAAGAGTGGACAGGTTGGGGGGGAATTTGGGGAGGGGTATGTTGTCCAAAGCATAAAGCTCTCAAAACAGCAGTGTGATGAGCTGGGATCCAGGTTCAAAGCATCTGCCCACCTTTAAGTCATGCAAATTTGATTTGCATGTTTAAGCCCAATGTTTGGCACATGTCACGTCTACAGTACCTTGATACATTTTACAAAGGAAGTTGTATGAATTCCAGGGATCACCTGTGATGCCAATAAAACGCAGTATGTTAGCAAGGTAGGACCCAAAGGATGCCCCACACAGCCGACGCTCCCCCATGAACACTGCGTCTGACTCCTAAGCGTTTCCTGCTTTTACCTCAGCACCTGATGGGAGCTGTACAATAGCTCAGTTAAAGAACAAGCAAATGCTGCCACTGCCACAAGAGTGAATGGGGTCACGACAACTGTTTTTGCAACCAGGATTAGAGTCTGCACTAACTCAGACTGTATGGGCAGTGGTGTCTGAGCACAGGGAGCACCAGAGCATCCTGCACGGCTCAGACAGGCACTAAGTGCTGACTGGTATTTGGGAGTTCCTGGAGAAGGTCCAAATGAGAAGTGCAGAGCAGGGGAAGTTATCCAACACTTCAGGACTGTTACGTTTTCCTTTAGGAAAAGTAAGAGTCAAGAACACGGCTGATGGGACTCCCTGACCGATAGGTGAGTAATTCATGGTGCCAACACTGCTGGATCGACCATATATTTTGTGTACAGTATTTGTCACAGAAGAAACAGTTTTATTACTCAAACTAAGTAGTCACTGTGATCTGGCAGACCAGATAGGGTTGAAGATAACACAGCTCCAGGCTGTTTTTCACTCATAGGACTCCTATTATTCAAGTGTCTTTTTGTTTTCTGGGTTGTTTTAGCTGTTTGAGTCTGAAAACATTGTTTAGGACTTTAAATCTCACTGCAGTGAGAAAGAGAGAATTGCAATTCATGTGTCTTTCAGTTTTGTTACACCTTCCTGGCCACAATTCATCCACCTACAGAATTTGATGCAGAATTTTACTGTACAGCTGCCATGAAATCAGTCTTCACCAGGAGTCTGGTACCGTGGATGATTCTAAGGGCATGTGGTTGCATATTGCAGCTAGAGAGGAACCCGGGAATGGCTGTGGTGGATGTGCAAGAGATGTGCCAAGCAATTCCTTTGGCTTAACATGCAATGCCAGATAGCATTCATTACTGACTGACAGGTAAAGTCATCATTTCTCTTAACTGAAACGGCAGCAGAGATCAAGTTATTATTTTTAGTGAATCTGTCACAAAATCTTTCCTCGTGTTTAATTCTGCGCCTCGAGGTATTTGTGTAAGGTAAAACACAGTTTGTAGCATACATCATGCATTACCATCTAGTCATTTTAGATGTTAAAAGAAATCAACAGGTATTACTGAAAAGAGGGTTGTACCTTCTGTATTTAATACCAAAAAACCACTTTCTTGCATTAGTCATTTCAGACTGACAAATTTCTAAAAATCAGAAAAGAAAAATATATATCCACACATTTGTTAAATAAGCAACAAAATATTATAAACAAAATTAAAAACAAAACAAAATCAAACAAAACAAAAAAAAGAAGGGTCCAACTAATTCTTTTACCTCATTAAAACATGCTCATGGTGAAAATTTATTTTACATATTTAAAATAGTACATTTAAAATTAGTTACATTACAGGTACAATGATGAACATTGCGACTATCCATTATATTGCACAACCTGACTTCATCAATATGAGTTTGTTTCTTCTTTTTTTTAAATAGTGCAAAATACTTTATACAGGAATGTACTTGGATGGGGGTCTTGCAAACCAAAAAATATATTACAAAAGTTACTGCAAACAGAAAAAAAAACCAAAACAAATGAAAAAAAAAAAAATACAAGCTGTACAAGGAAATTGCCATAGACAACAAAATCTCTCCTCCTTGAGAAGCGAACCTCAGTCCAACACAGAGCCTGGATTTTTGTGGTTTTTTTGTTTATCTAGATGCTGTTATAACCAATATATAGATTAGCAACTTAATACAACATAAATATAAGTCCAGTCCAAGCAGGTCCATGTTGGTGTAAAATGGTGTCATGTAAAGCATATCTTTAACCGTCTATGGTTTTATTTCTCTCCAAAGTATAAACAAAATCCCACAAAATGAAAATAAGCAAAACCCGAGCTATCCACCATGGCTGCCCGATGCTGCGGATTGACCACTCAGCTTGTTCCAATGGCACTGTAGATAAAAATCAGCAGGATTTCCCTACCATTTGGGTTTATTTTTATTTATTTATTTATTTAATTTCCTCAAAAAATCCACATAGTGCTCCCAGCGAAGCCAATATGGCACTTACTTGATGCTTCCATCGCTATTATCTGTAGTGGATTTAGGGAGGGGAGCCAAGATACTGCCAGGGATCCATCCTTCAGCGGCTGGAGAGTGGTCGTTTGCGGGCTGGTACACCAGGAACATGTTCTGCTGGTTGATAGCAAGGATCTGAACCACCTCTCCTTGATTCACACAGATCTCATCCTCCTTCAGTGCATAGTAATCTTTAATCACCACCATGGAAGAGGTCCCATTGCACCCTCCCAAATCAGTCTGAAAACGGACACAACACAAACCGGTGAGTGGCCGGTGCGGACGAACCTGCCCTTTCCGGCAGCGATCCCACTACTTCATGTCCAGCCTAACCAGACCAGGGAAAAAGACACAAAACACTTGGAAGTTCACATTGGCAGAAAAGGATTTGAAGGACCTGAAAGGTGGCAGTAACAAATACAAACCAGTTTCCTATTTCACATCAGACTTCAAAGCTACTGACAACCGTGCCCCTGGGTGTTCTCATCTGCGGGTGTTACAGATGAAGGGTCTGTGCTGAGCCAAATAGGGAGAAAGACCAGTGATGCTGAGTGAATACTCGCAGTTAAATATAGGTCATATTGAAAGTGGCTTTGGTCAGCCTCAGCCAGCAGCAGGGTCCAAACATGGTTGGTGGCCACTGACTCTTTGGTGGTTTGTGTGCAGCACACATGTACCCAAATTACAACCTTTAGCTGGCACCCTGTGAGCTGTTATATGGGAAAAGGTCTAAACTCTTCCCTACCATAGACTTTTTCAGGAATGGGTGGTTAATGGCTATTAGAGAAGCCTGAATATTGCTTCTTCCAGTATTGCAAATGGATATCTAGTTCATTAGATCTGCAAGCACAGTGCCCTGAAAAACACTGGGACCAGTGCTCCAGGGTCAGGCTCTGTCTCTGTTTCCTAGATGAAGTGCCCTCCATGTGGATGCCAGGGCTTTTGCATGAGCTGTTTAATCCCAAATCACACGTTACCCCATTGCTTCAGTTTGTTGATTCCTGTTGACCTGGTTAGATGCTAATCAAAGCTAACATCATGGATCACCTGTGGTATAAGAAATGGGCTGTGAGATCATGTTTTATCAGATGAGCTCAGTACCTTGCTTTGTTCATACTTGTCTCCGGGCTGTGAGTGCTCATACCCTGTGCTGCCGTTGGAGGTAGATAACTTCAGGGGTGGGAGAGATGGGTTACGGCTTGTAGCCTTCAAAGGCTTCTCAGACCCTACTGGAATAGAAGAATGGGGCCTGGTGTTGGGCTGAGGGACTCTGCCGGCCTGGGGCCGCAGCACCGCCGAGCTGCTCTCCTTGCGTTGGTACTCGATGGGCGACTGCAGTGCTGCAAGAGAGGACAAGAGTCAGCCACAGGCCCCCAACAGCCTTGCCAGGGGCTGCAGAGGTGTTCAAACAGGTGGGATGGTTCAAACAGAACAGACCCATATGCTGCAAACCAAACAGGAACGGGACATGCCACCCATGGAAGCACACGGTGCGTTCATGGCTAGACAGGACTCAAGCATGTTACACTGTGCTGTGCATGAACTGAACACAGCACTCCGTGCTGATGGGAAGAACAGCTTCTCTAACCTACACAGTGAGTAAGCTAAAATGTTTGCCATTTATAGCATACATAATTGCATTCATTTTCTTTGGAATCGCACAAATTAATCATATCCTGTAGTCAAAATAAATGAAAGTCTGACTAAGAGGTGCACAGCACATTTACAGTGAATTTTGCTAGCATCAGGAAACACAGGTCAAGACCTCTAAGTCCCATGTGCATATTCCCAAGAAAGTGTGACTACTAAATACTCTTCAGACAAGATGCACTGCAGCTTGGCTCTCAGTGTGCTTTCTACATTAACTTTGGTTCAAGGAAACTGCTGGAACTGGCCAGCAAGTGAGGAAGTATAGATGGCACCAAGATATTATTCCCAGCAGTACAAACCTCTCCAGAAAACACCCAACGGGCAACACTTAACAGTTCCATAAGCTGTTGTAAAAAACCAAGCAGTTGTAAAAAAGCAACTACTTGTGAGAGTAGATTTTATCGTCATGGAGAGAGCTTGCACTGGGAAAAGGAAGGATAAAAATTCCAGATTGTAAAGAAATAAATAATTTGTTACGTTCGGAGGGGAAGGGATCAGGGCTGGGACTCGCAGTGAGCAGATTTGCTGGGCTCAGGCTATGAGCCCCAGACCTATGGGCTTGGTTTTTCACATGTCATGTGGCTTTAACAGATGATTTATAGTCAGTTAATACTGTGTACATGCACCAGACTAAACCTACTGGAATGCAGAGAGACTAGTCTAGCAAGAGGCAGACAGAGGACATAATGTCACAGCATCAGCCCCACCAGGGAACCACAACAGAAGGAATGTCTTTCACAACAAGATGAAAAGGAAAGAAAACCAGAAAAGCTCAGCACCATACAGCACTCTCTAGCATTCCCCTTCCAGAGAAAGGCAGGGCAACTCAAGAAACCACTTTATACTAAAGAACAAATGACTTAAAGAAAAAAAAAATCAAGGAGGATGCCAGATCACCATTTTCTTCAAAAGGACACAGACACAGATCTGCAGCAATCTGAAAGATTACTTGTCTCTAAAACCCGACCCTTGTCACAAAAGCAGACTGTATTTATGCCACAGTGACTGCCAGTTTCACTTGCTTACCTCAGCTGCAGCTGGAAATGGTTTGGTCCTGCTGCAGACCAGCCACAGAGGGCAAGGAAGGCTGGGGAGAACTTTGACAGTGATTTTGACAGTGACATTTTTCTATTGTATACAGTAGATTAGGCTGCAAGGTCTTTAGCAGTAAGATCTGAATGGATACTTATCAGTCTAGCTTGAAACAATCTACTGTACTCAGAGCTTTTAAAGGGTATTTAGTTGAGTGTCCATTTCTGACTGCTAATTCCACCATGAACTATCACAGTGACGCCTGGCTTCCAGCCTCCTGTTAAACATCTGTCAGTATTCTTAGAGTGTCAGTGTCCATCTACTTGCTGCTTCTTGCTCTCTCTTTCTCTCTCAAACTCCCCCCAAAAACATGATTAAAAAAAAGGTACAGATGAATGGCATTTTCCTTATGAAACATGTCCAGCAGGGACATATTTTTTTTACACCTTGCTTCCTAAAGGTCAGAACAGCTCATCATTTGATGCACAGCCTGTTTCTCAAGCTTAGCAGCTTTTACTTTTCCATGGAAAAATATGAAAAACTTGAATATTACAGTTTTACATTAATGAAGTTTGGATGCAAATCCCGTGCTTTGTACACAGCCCCAACTCTTTAGGACTTCCCTGGTGAAGAGAGAAAAATCAGAGACAGCTTGGGCAAGAACTCATGGGGAATATTCTGTTATTAAGTTTATGCAGCATTGGCTCAGTGTGGATTTAATATGATTTTTAAGACAGAAAACATCTGCTTTAATGAAATGCAAAGCTAAAGAACATATTTAAAGATTAGTCAGCCTCAGTAAGATTACATTCTAAAAGCCACTTAAAATGTTCTGGACTGGACAGGCTCTACTGGATACAGTATAATTTTCTTGGATCTTATTTATAGTTTTAAGGTAAATCCTTAAGATTGTGTTTTAATATAAATCTGTTTTTACTTTTGCTTTAGAGATAGTGATGATTATGTTCCTAACCCATCAAATTGCTTGCTGGCCTCATAGAAGATAGGCTGAATAGGGGCTATGAAGATGCCTCAGTAGGAAAAGAGGCTCACAGGGCAGTAAGTCCTGTGAAGATAAGAGGGAATACTTAAAAAATAAAAAGAACAAGCAAGAAAGATGTGGAAGGGACAGAAAAACCCTGCATTAATGCCTGTGGAGTTCTCACAAGGCTTTTTTAAAAAAGTCTGTAGCTAACTGTTAGTGGAATTTATTTTTATTCCAATAATTCGTCAGTCAAAGCCAAGTGCACTGACATAAACCCACCAAGTTTTGGTACCAACTGGTCAAACTGGAGAACTTAGACTCTTCATCTCACCAATGTATTCAAGGAATCATTTTTAAATGGTTGCATGAAGCCACTTCTATTCCAGGTCATGAAAACCCAATACCAAGTTGTGGCATCATGGCTGAAATAGATTTCCCTTCATCAGCTCAGCCATAGATTCTGAACTGTCACAACCTTTGCATGTAACCCCTTCCCACTTAACTTCTGAAAAGTAAAAGTAAGCTGAATTAAAATTTTTAAAACCTCCACATTCAAGAAAAAGGAACCTTTGCTTTGATGTGAAATGAAAGAGCCTCTTCCCATTTTGCAAAAAAAAAAATCCACAAAACCAAATAACAAAACCCAAAAATAAAAAAAATCTAACGTATTGTGCCAAGCCAAAACATCTTGATTCAAGCAAATATGTTTTATTATTGAACATGTATTAAGCTATTAAATATAGAACTCTAATATAAACTCCATAAAATAAGCTGGTTTGAAATGAATAGTGCAAAGCTATCGTGGAGACATCCAAAGCAACTCTGTTGCTTCCAAACAAACAAAAGAGATACTATTTTTAGATTCTTTCTCTAGTCCTGTTCCCCTCACTTACCCTCATCCACTTGTGAGCAAGAACAAGCTAAAATTGTTAACTGAATTTGACCCCTCTGTATTTCCAAATTACACAGTTCTGCTGATTGTGTGTGTGTCTGGTTTTTGAGAGTTTTTTTTTTTCAAAACATAGCTTTAATTTGAAATATTATTTCAGACCACCTCAAATCTATTTCTACAGCAAAGCTGATACTTTGGAAAGGCCTCTGTTCATGCACAGCTCCCATGGTTCCTAGGAGAAACAAGCCCTTGCCCTTGTTTCCTTGCCCTTTCCTTTGGTTATTTTTTTTAATTGAAAGCTGCTGCTGCCCTGCAGAGCTGGGACCTGTAGGGGGGTGCACGGTGAGGCAGCCTTCCTCCCACCTCACATCCTCAGCTGGCAGCACGCGGTGATGTCTAACAGGAGGTTCTTGGGGATAAACCTTGCTCTGAGCACATGGGAGATGCTGTGTAGATAAAGTGGCAACCTGGCTTCAACATGATCTTGGGATGGCATCAGATTTAAAATCTTGCTGCACAATGGAAAGCACCAGGTGACAGAGCCCTGCAAACCCCAGGGCAAAAGTACCAACAAAAACACCACCCACAGCGGGACCTGAGATAGGAACATGAACCCAACTGACACATGCACAAGTGGCTCAGTAATTTTTTCACAGAGGAAACAAAGATTCTAAATCCCATTTAGCGTCACAGTTTGGGAAACAGAACAAAGACCACGTACGTACCATTTAGGAAATCTCTTTGTGTGTCCAGGACCTGGTTGATGTCCTGTACCCAAGCCTGTTGAATTTCTGGATTAGCTGCCTGCAAAATGACTCTCTCTGATGTTTCCCGGCTCATTAGGGCAAACTTGCAGGGATCATTGTCCACATTTTCTTCAATGATAAGGTAATTCATCTGAAACAAGCCAAGGTAAGCATGTTACAGGGAGCATGAGTTAACATTACACAAGAATCAAAACTGTTGTGAAATGTTCCTGAAAATAATTGAGTCCAATAACAAACTGTTAGACCATAATCAGAAGAATTTGTCTCATCTAGATTTACCCAGATAAATCTAAATCTTAAATATGATGCTTAATAAAGCTCTGACAGATGTACCAGACATCCACCCTCCTTGTCTTGAATTACAACTTCTATTTTAAGGTAACACAGACCTGACTGGTGGGCTTAAAATTTACTGTAACCCATAAATAGAGCAAAAATGTTCCTATTAATATGTTAATGAAGTCTATCATTCCTCCAATCTAAATAAGTGTTTATATTTCTTGTCCTCTGATAAGAGAGTCTCAGTCATTAGCACATTTTAAAAATGGAATGGACTGTAAACAGGGATATAATGAAAAAAAAGAGCAATTCTCCCGTGATGCTCCAGCAGATCTTATTTCTAGCAGATTAGAGTCATCTGTGTGCAATCACTTCACTCGACTGTAGTCACAGATATTCTTGCTGGAAATCACATGGATGGCAATTCTGGCTGCTGTCCCGCCCTTGTGAGGCTTCTGTTTTAAGTGTACTCATAACTGTAGCTTTTCCTGACATACTGAGGGTAGTAAACAAGCATAGGTTGGCATAGCCTCCCTAAAAAAAAAGAGAGGGAGTGTCTTCATGTCAAAAGCAGACAGCTCTGAAGACTAAGGCAGTAATGTCCCCTAGAAGTCCATCTCCAATTGCTCTGAGTATCTGTCAAGGTATGGAGAGATCCACTCCACACCAGAATACTGTCCAGCATTCAAACTGCCAGATGGAATTAGCCTCTTCCTTTGCTTCTGGCAGTCCCTGTGAAGTTACACTGACATGCAGGAACTCCCCTGACATGGGGACAAGGAAAGGGACTCACAGTGAGCCCAGACAGTGCTGTTCCTCCTGATCTGAGCTCATTTTCCTCTGGTTGATAGTCAAACCAATCCTGGTATGACTCCACATAGAAGGCTCCTATTTGCATCTCAGGGAGATGCATTTGCCAAGGCTCCCACTTAGGTATTTTGGGAGCCTGAGGGTGTCCAGCTGAGAAGTATCTGAGAAGGGATGTGCCATTTCTGAACACTAAGGACCTTATTGTGTAAAAATGGGTTCTTCGCTAATGCAGGACAAGATGCTGAAGCTTCTTCACGATTTGAGTGGGACAGACCTTGGAGAAGAATATTTGGGAGTCTCATCTCACTGACAGACCAGAACAGCTGCATTTGAAGTCATATGCACTTTTTACTCTGTGGCTGTGACAGAGGAAAGAAATGGGACTTGTGGTGCTGGCTCAGGTGGAGGCCCCACTGCGAGGTGAGGCTGCCCAGAGCCCAGAGAGGCAGGGATGGTCCTGCTCCACTGAGAGCCACAGCTCTTCTCTGTGGGAAGCAGACATGCAAAAGCAGCCTGAAGCTGAAGTGGGGGCTGGGATGGAGGGTGTGAGAGCTGCTGGCACACAAAATCCATGCTGAGGTGGGGGAGACACACATGGAGCCATGTGGGATCCCACACTTGCTGTAGACACTCAACAGGAGAATGAGCTGTTTGCCAAGTGGAAGAAAAGCGGCTGGAAAATTATCACATGAAAATTTTAAACTCAGGCAGTGGGAACAGCCTTCTCTCTCGTAGGCTGTTTAACTAGAAAAGCAACTCATACCCTTGAGGCAAGCTAATTTTATTGACATTAGGAGAGATTTATTTTTCTCTCTTTATCTACAATATACAATTCAGGAATTGTTTCCTGCAGATAAAAGCCTCATTGTTATATATACAATAAACTGAAGTAAAAATGATTCATACTATTTCCATCTCCAATTTTAATAATGATTTAAATCAGCAAAAACATAAAATCAAAGCTGATCATCTAAATCAAGATGATTGTTTATTTGTACACTTTAGGTTTTCCCTTTATAGCCTATTATTTGGTTGGAAACTATAAAATACACTGACTTGCAAATGGATATAGGCTTTTCAGTAAATGCTGCTGTTTCCATCAGCCAAGAAGACGACCTCATTTCAGTAAATATGCTGTTTATCATAAATTTGTTTAGTTATATTTGTTAATATGCATTATTTCAGCTGATAGTGTTCTATTTCATATTAATGCACCATTTAAAATTTAGAGCAAACACAATGCATTCTCCCATGTCTCTTAACCTGTATCTTTGAAAAGGAAATCAATGCCAGACTGGTTTCTGAGCTTTGAATGACCCAGAAATTTAAATGAATCAGTGATTTTGCTCTTTCTGCAGGCACAGCAAAGGCTGCTCTACCAGGAGATGTGCAGCACTCATTCACCTTCACTTACTATTTCACCAGTTAACTTTGCATTTGTTAAACAAACATAACCCCCCCTTAAACAAAAAAAGACACGAGTAAATATTTGCCCTGGTTACTTTCAGTTTTTACTTTTAGCCCCAGCCCCATAATCTGGATAGATTATTTAAAACCAAAATTAGTTTCTCAAAACTCTCTTTATAGTTTAGCTGGTTTTGTAATTTGTCACAGCTTTATTTTTAGAATTATATGTGGTTTTATTTGTCTTTGAAACATTCTTGCAACATCCATATTTGTACTAAGAGCCTTCACACAAATTAGGGGGAGTATTTCCAGTAATATCACATAAAGGCTTAGTATTGACTTATAGTTTGGCCTAAATGACTGTTTTGGACACTGTACCTTCATCTACCTTTTACGATCATGCTTAAGAGCAACTACTGTAAACTTCCTTTGACTACTGCAGGTTTTGCAGCAATATTTGCTAATTCAGAGCTATGAATGATAGAGGACCTGCCCTGGCTGTGTTCCCTGTAAGAATTACCCAGTACATTTAGACACCCAGCAATTTATTTAGAGATGGTCTTAAACAGCTTCTGATCCACTGAAAAGTAAATGCAAATGTTTTCTGCACACTGCTGTCCCCCTATGACAAGATGAACCTTACACAACCATCAAAGAGAATATGCTTCTCCCTCTACATTTCTTACCTTTATGCTTTTCTTGAACATGTAGCCTGGTGTTAGAGATCCTTTCCTAAGGAGTTCACTGAAGATAACTATTTGCTCAAAGAGAAACACCCTGCGCTCCTTGGGTCGAGACTGAACCCCGGAATCCTGCTCCGTCACGTAGAAGGTGTCCTGCTGCAGCAGCTTGCCTTGAGCTGTCAGTTTGCCCTGAGGAGCACAAGGCACTAACATCACAAACCCTGACCCACCGTGATCCCACAAGGTGATATGCTCTATTTCATGCAGCCCAAGTTTTCCAGGCAGCCCTGCATTCATGTGAGACATATGCCCTCTAAGATACCAAAGCAGCAACCCTGTAAACCTCAGCTGAAGACAAGTAACAGGTTTTTCTTGCTCTCATTGCCACTGATGGTGTATATAAAACCAAAAGCAAGAGGTCTTAATCAGACTGTTTTGTACACTTCATTTTAAACCCTGCTCCCATTATGCAGCTTGTTACTGTAGTGCTCCAGGCAAGAGCTCTCCATCATGCCCTAAGCCAGCAGCCACTGACACAACACCTCTGAAGGTGCAAAAGTCAGGACCTACCTGTTTGCAGTGCATAAGACAGTAAGACAAATCTTTATTCATTTTGGAGATAAGACCTCTCACCAAAGCCTACACTGGCTTAGTTACAAGCCACATGCTGCAACTTGTGGGGTTGTAACTCTCAAGTCCCCTCCTGGATGTTGCTGAACTCGGTGGGAGCAGTTAATGTGTTAATGCCAGGTGACCTTACCAATGGGCAGAGCAGGCTGGTTCATCACTTATTTTGCTCTGGATAATAAGTCTCATTAAAGCTTACAGAAGCTTTTACAGACCTCACATTTTGAAGAAACAATAGATAGATTGCCTCAACTTTAGAGTGAGAGGTGTGTCACCCCCCCACCTTTGGAACCTCACCAAAGCATGCAGCTCAGCACCGCAGAGGAACAAGCACTAAATAAGCAGCTTGGGTAGATTGTAGAGACAATCATAGGAAGACAAAATAATTTTCCTTGCCTAGTTATTATTATAAGACAAATGCAAATGCATACCTCAAAGCCTTGGAGGCGACCCAGGTTCATCATGTCATTGCAACGTTTTGGTACAAGGCACATTAATTCAACTGCTTTCTGTTGGGGAAAAGGGATGTTGCGTTATTACAAGAGACCCAGAGGGTTCCTAAAAGCACAGTGTCAAATAATGAAGTTCGATAGCACAATTGCTGCAGTGACTCATGGCGAGGCCCTCATGAATAGATGTCTAAAAGAGGATGGTGCAGGACTAAAATGCAGGACTGTGCCATCATCTTTTAATTCTGATTTAAGCTAAGAGAAATACTACATTTAGACTACCAGCAGGATCTTCAACTATTGTCAAAGGAATACTGGGGTTTTCATTCCTCCATACAAAGTCCCATCAGCCCTATTGTCCAGTGCATGAAAATGTACCTCTATCTCGGAGCACTCCAGACCAGCTTTTTCACTGTACCTCAGGAAGTCCTGGAGAAAGCAGAAAGGTTTGCATTAAGGCACTTCAGAAAAGAGAGTACAAAAGGCACCAGTTTGAAAAGGGAAAAGCATATTCAGCATGTGATTTTCTGAGAAGAAACTTGCTACTATTAATAAATTCATCTTCAGAGATTGCTGAATGTCATAACCACTTTAGAGATATGGAAAAGGGGTGTGGAGGGTTGTTGAAAAGATCACAGAACAAAAGACAAAGCTGGGGTTAGTCCTTGGGAATGCTTACTTGGTCCCTGTCTTAAGCCACAAGACCACACACACACACACACACACACGAAGAGTTTTCTTTTCCTTTTGGCATTTTGGGGAACACGCTGCTGTGCCTTTGCTAGTGTGCAATTCCCAAACCAGGGCTGATGGCAGCCTGCTTGGGTATAGCTCAAAAAAGAGAAGAAACCAGCTCAGAGCCCCAGTGCTGCTGGAGATTACAGGGTGGGTTCAGACATGCCTGCTTTTAGATATTGGCTTCAGACCCCTCATGATGAATTTTCAAGAGTGCTGAGTAATTGTCATTATGGATAAGTCAGCATAAACCAAAGTGGTCAGGCTCCTGGGGAAGAAAATTGGGGTGAGCTCCCCAAATTTTAAGACAACAGAATATTCTGAAAATAAGTTTCTTCAGCTAATTTGAAGACAGATATTCAGAAATGGAGGCTATAGCACTTACTAGAAGCATGCCTCAGCACCAAAGACAGACTTTAGCAATACACTTGTGTATCTTTGTTCCAATTTTAAAAAAACTGAGAGTTTGCTCTGAAACCTCAGAGGAAAAAAATTCGTATTTGAAGTGTACCCTTCTATTAAAAAATTCCAAAAGAAAATGAAAAAAAAAAAAAATCATCTGTTTACTATCCTAAATTGCAAACCACTCACACAGATGTGGCCTCCTGCTCTCTGGACATATTCCATGGGCCTCTGTCACTGTATGCCCAGAAAGCAGACCCCTCTTTCCTCTTAATTTGATGAATTTATTCCTCAATTAAGTCTAAGTCTGATTTAAAATAACAGCATCTAACCCAACATGCAGACTACAGTTCAATCCAAACTGTATGTTTTCACTCACCTTGAGAAGAAGCTGGTATTTAGTTATTCTTTGAATGGGTTTAATCAGAAAGTCACTGATGGTCAGCCGCTGGCTTATTTCCTGCTGAACCTCCTAAAAAATGAGGATTAAAAACAATTGCAAACAATCACAGAGTAAGACAGACAACACGATAAAACGTCTCAGCAGAGACTTATTTCCACAGAAAGTTGGTCTGTTCTTAATCTTTTGTTTGCAAGACGGAATTTCTGAGGATTTAAAAATCTGGCATATCCTATTTAGGCAAGGCCTGGGTTAAAGTCATGGCCGAGCTGAAGGCATTGGAAAGCACGGGATCCCTCCCCCTCTGAGCTGACCGAGCAGCCCTGCAGGGTCTGAGGGTCACTCTGTCCACTGCAGCGGGGATTAGCTCACAAGTGAGTCCTGCAGAACAGGCCTCCTGCCCTGGGGTGAAAGGAAACATCTTTCCCTTGTTAAACACGCTTCTTTCACATTACTATCACAATGTGTCTGGTCCCAAAGCCTTCTTGAAACAAGATTGCTGGGGATTTATGAGAGGCACCACCCAGCTCCAACAGCTTTTACCTCCCCTGCTGTTTGCACACTACTGATTTAAAAGTCTTACTTGGGACAGAAATGAGTGCCTTTGTGGTACTCTGCGGGCCACACAGTTAGTATTGAATTAAATATTTATTGTAAATATGTAAATATTTATTGTAAATATGTAAATATGTAAACAACATGAGAATTTGAAAGCAATTAAATAGTAACACTTTCTCTGTATGGCAGAGACCTCAGCAGCACGTGCAGTATCAAAATCTTCAGGAGTTTGTTTGAGGCAAACCCCACAGCTTACAGAACAGTCTCCTTGACCTGGACTCACAGCTGCAAGCAGCAGTAATGCATAATGAGCCGTGCTTACCTCAAAGTACGTTTCATACTCAGCTACTATATACTCAGACCGGGGCTTGTTTTGGCAATACACCACATACATGTGCAATCGCCGCTCCTGTGAAGGCAAGAGGCACACCAGCCACGTGAGATATTGGCCACCCTTCTGTTATTAAAAGGTGGCAGAAAGCTGCTATGATGTTCTGCTTATTTTTGGTTTAACCAAAGACTTAGTTCTCTAAAGCAGGAAAGAAAATTGGTAACTGGTTCTGTCCTCCACAGCTGCACTTAGGCAAGGGGAGCTTTCTGGGTTGTGGCCAGTGAGAGATGTTACACCCACACTGACAGGTCTGAAATTTCCTCTAGAGTTATACTCTGGCTAATATCACATGAACATGTAAATTGTAGCACCTGCCATAATTGTATTTTGGCAGATGTCCTCGGCCACATCAATTTTGCCCCCCAAGTAAGTTGTCTGCAAAAAGACAATGATTAATGCTTTAGTGCAATCCAGCTGCCCACTGAAAATGCTTAACTGTACGGATACTTTATGTTTAATTTCAGTTTAGACATGCAAAAGCATCGAGTCGACACAAACAGGTGTTTTTGAAAAGGAGCCATCACACCCTAAAAGACAATTGTACTAGATATAGGAAACAAAACAAAACTTACATGCTTAATAAAAAGCTGTGCTAAACGGTCAGGTTCTTGAAGACATTTTTCCAGTTCAGCCAGGAAAAAGCTGAAAGAAAGGATATGAACACTTCAGAATACTTCTTTAGGTCATCCCAGCAGCAAACTAGTCATCCTTCAGATACAAGAGTGGCACTTTAGCTCCAGTATCCAATAATAAATGAAAAGGTAAGCTTGGCTTCAGCCCTTAATGGTGGGATTTCTAAATCATTAGATGAGAGCTGTGAAATGTGGAGGTCTTGTCTTGCAAACTGTCTGCTCTTCTTCTGGTTTGAATTTTCAAAAAGTGCTGATCACTGTCTAATTGCAGGAGTTGCTTTCCTTCACTGAGAACTCCCAGAGTAAAACTCTCCCATATACCAAAACGCTTGTGAAAACTCAGCTTATGAAAATTCCAGCTTTGACCAAGAGTTCTCAGTTGCATGAGCAGATTTGGAGTACTGGTCAACATGAAAGAGATTGCATATGTTTCCACCTGAATAAACAAATCAATATGTTTTGCTGGTGGACTTATGATATGTTCTGTTTGTCACTGTTTTTAATTTCATAATAAATAGACATGTTATTCATGATAGTCACAGTAATTCATAAACACCATCTCTATCTTGACTTGCAGCTTCAAGGAGGTCATTCATTCTAGCTCAAATGCCCTTATCAAAAATATACTGGAATGCCTAAAAGTGAGGTGAAAACATCAGACACACTGCTAGATTTTTCTGTCTGGTAGGCAAATCCAAACAATTGCCCTGTCCATGATCTTCCTCTTTTTCATTTCAGGATTTCAGTCTCAAATGCCTCCATGGATTTCCTACAGTAGCAAGATTTTGTGAGAGGACATGCTTGCAATAGTCTGGTCCCAAGAAATCCCAGAACCTCAAAAAATGATGCAAATTTGGCAGATGTCCCAATTAAAAATCACCATTTCTACTGTTAGATACAGCTGCTTCCATAACCCAATCCTCTATAAATGCTACATTCATCTGCATTTAAATACACTACTTGACCCAGATATACAGAACTAAAAATAGGGAATCTTTCCATTTGTGTTACAGAAAACTCCTATCCTCACACTTAATCAAGGAACAGCACTGGTAAAAACACTCCATTCTCTGGTATCAACATAAGGTGAAGCTTCCTCTGACATTTTTTAGTTTGTGCTCACAAAGTCATCTGTCAGCACATAAGGACAGGCTGAGGCCATGAGATAAGCACCTGTGGGACACATGACAGCAAGGATACTGTGCTTCCTGGGTGAGGGAAATGCCCAGAGCTGAAGGAAGCTCCAGCCCAAAGTCCATTGCTCACATCTACACATACATGCTCAAATTTTAGTTAATTAGAGCTGCAGAGTATTTGTGAGTGGCAGAGCTGAAATGATGACCATATTGCAAGACATTGTTCACAGTTACAGAGGAAATGGCCCAGGGTTTGTGTTTCCAGCAGCTTTTCAAAATCTACTTGTAGGAGTAGGATTTTCAAGGAATTGAGCTCCTAACTCAGAGCCAAAAGCATCAACTAGGCCAAAGCATGCCAGAGTAAGAAGGATCTTGAAGGAATTTGTATTTTATCACCCTTCTAGCCAAATACCACCGGTATGGTCAGCCTTAATGATCTAATCAGCTGCATGTGAAGATGTTGCTGAGATCCACGAGACACAGGAAGGAAACCATGACTTCCCAGCACTGCTACTGCCCATCAGTAGGATACATTGAGGCTACAGCTGTGACCCAAGAAACTCAATTATGGCAGCCCCAGTAGCTTTTCTGAAGATTCAGTGAATATCTCACAAGCAGCAACTCTCCGAGAGCGATGCTGGGAATACTTATGAGCTCAGGAGCTGTGGATGGACCACAGTGGTACCTCTCCAAGTGATGCCTCTTGTTGGGGCTCCCCAGCAAGAGTGGCAGAGCCATCAGCAGCACAGAGCTGACACAGGGCAGCGTCCTGTGTGCAGCATCCTTGTCACACTGACCAGCACTGCTGGCACTGTGTTTGAGCCAGCAAAAAGCTGTACCTGTGATCACAGACAGCATGACAAACACCCTCCCATGATGCCAGGCAGTGCAAAGCTATCCCACACCAAGGTTCTTTTTTCACTGGGAAGAGTGATTTAAGGTAGGCCTGATGCCTTCCATCAGGCAGTTGTGCTGGTTCTGGCTGGGTAAACAAAGCCCTGTATCAGGATTTAGGGTACTGAGAAACTGTGGCTAAAAGCACATAAGTCAGAACATCTTCTCAGGATTCAAGGTAGCCAGGATTTGTGATGTTATTAAGCAGCCCTTACAAACCAACAGAGATAATCTAAAGAGAGGCAGCATCCTTTGGCAGCTCAGCCCTGAATGACCTGATGATGTTCAATTAAAAGCAGTTTAGACATACAAACACCACATAGCCCAACCCTCTATGGATAAGTGGTTAGAAAGGTGTCTAAAGAGGAACTAAACCAAAACACTTACTCTTTGTGCCAGTCATAGATCTGGTGAATATTGCCAAATACAATCTTGTCTTTCCCTTTCATATCTTCAGAAACTCCTTTTTCTTCCATCCTCTTCATGAAGCCCTTTAGGATTAAGGATCAATGGTCAGCAAAGGGTTCATTTAAGGGGGAAACACTTTTTTTTTAAAGAAGCAAAAGTTTAATGCCAAGATATTTTACATTGAAAATGCTTAAAATATCTTTTGAACAATTTAAAACCAGAAAAGCAAGTAGATACTTTAAATTACACAGTTTTCTTAAAAGAAAACTTCAAAGGATTTATTTGGAATATCTGCAATACTTACACAAACCATTATTAGATGCAATTGAAGTGACAAGTGCAATTGTAAGATAAAAGTTAAAGTAGTTTGTCAAGCTCTTGGCTTCTCTGGTAAAAGGAAGAAATCAGACTCTGCACAGATTTCTTCCATTCTTCATCATGAGTATCTTGTGGGAGCACAAAGCCAAGCAGTGAATTTAGAGTCACAAGAACAGGATTTCTCACACCTCCTGAGAGTTTCTGTGTAAGCCTTTGGAGCATGACAGCCCTCTCAGGTTTGCCAGTGGTGCACGATGTAAGCAGAACATTACACAAAGGTTTCCAAGTTTGGAAGCTGTTGAAAATCCCTGTTAGATAGACTGATAATTCTCCCTGGACTAGTGAATGCCACTAGTGAATCCCACGTCTCCACTTCTGAGTCCTTGCTGGGAAAAAAACTGAACCCTGCACTGAGTTAGACCTGACAGGTGATCCCTA
The DNA here is from genome assembly GCF_017639235.1 of Corvus kubaryi. NCBI lineage: Eukaryota > Metazoa > Chordata > Aves > Passeriformes > Corvidae > Corvus > Corvus kubaryi. The sequence continues at coordinate 9,533,870 of NW_024581135.1, forward strand.
GAGATCAGCCAGATCTTTACAAGTTGAAGCTTATGAAAAAAAAGACTGGTTTTTAATGCAAAAAAAGGACTGGTTTTTAATGTAAAAAACCCCCAAATTCTCTTTTATCTCAAGCTTTTCTGCAAAACAATAATCCATGGGTCACACATGCAGCTCAACACAGTTCCAGGCCCAGCTTCTAGAAAGGTACACAGACAAAGGACAAGTCCAGGTGCAAACTCAAGCAAAGTATGTGTTCACATTACCCACTATGATGGGAAGAAAAGCATGAAATAAGGGGTAGGATGATAAATTATTCTCCACCAATGCCTCCAAGGCTCCTTACAGCAAAAAGAGTTTGTCACAAGCAGGGTAGCCAAGAAAAACCTTTGCACACTGGAGTTGAACCTAAAATACAACATTTACTAGATGGAAACAAAAATAGTTTCCAAAGGCATTTCTTTTTGTTTCTGTCAACATGAGAAGGGGACCATGGAAGCAGACTGCAAAATAAAGCAGTTTGTTTCTCATGCTGTATTTTTTGTTGTTGTCACTTGTCAGCATGGTGCTTTTTAGTGGGAAAACATTTTGCATAGCAGGGTTTGCTTCAGCTCACCTCCACAACAGTTCCCAAGTCTTTGACGTAGTCTTTTTCAGTCTGCACCAGCTCATTTAAGACAAACCTAAATTAAAACAGAACACACAAGAATTTGACCATACTCCTTGATGTTACCATTTGCTCCTTTACCACATATGATCTCACCATAAAACCCCATCATCATCCAGATCACGTAACACAATTCACCCTTAATTCAGAGCTCAGTGGAATGTAAAAGACAAAAATGTCACATTTCAGGTCAGAGGAATTTCAAATCTCTTAACCACTCTTTCCTGCTATCCCTCTTCCCCCACCACATCCCAGGATGGTGCAAAAGCAGCAGCACAAACAGCTGCCTGTACCTTGAACTACCCCTCCCTGATCTCCTCTCCCCATCCCCTATGCAGCCCCCCTGAGAACGATGGAGACATGTCCTGACCCATTTTGCAGCAAGCAGAGAGGATTTCTTGCTCCAGTCCATCTGGCTTTGCCCAAGATTCATCAATTACATTTCAGTTTGGAAGTTTCAAACACGTGGAAAACAAAGCCCCTCTCCCGTCATAACTAAGAGCTTAATCTTTCAGAGTAGGTAATCTGTGTGTGGGTGTCGAATGTTTTAACTCTGATTTCAGAGCTAATAACCCCGGGTAGGGGAGTCATCTAATGAAGGCCTGATGCATGCAAACAACAGCAAGCTAAAAAAAGCCCCTCCTTTTTAAGTCAAACTGACTAATCACATAATGTTCTTTTGAGGACAATTTCAAAAAGTTACAGTTTGCTGCAGACAGTTTGTCTCTCAATTATGCCAATACATAGATTTGGCACATGACAAATAAAACTTCATCTGTCGTCAAGTTTGCTACAGCAGTAACAAGGCTAACAAGATAGAGGAGTGCTTTCATGTCTGATATTTCTCTGTCCACATCAATCACCAGACTGACCCACTTGAAGTGATAGGGCTGAGGGCAAACAGTGCTAAGATAAAGCCTGGTTTAAAATACCTGGAGGGCGAAAAACCAACCAAACTGGCAAGGAGAGACTTAGTTATGAGAGGCTACTGAGAAAATAAATCCTGCTCCTGCTGCGCTCGCGACGTGTCCCTTGCTCAGACAAAGCAGAGGCGATACTTTGGCCATGTGGCAGAAAAAAGTCAAACAGCTTCTTGTTGGTTTGAGAGTGAAATCCAGCCCCCTTGGCAGCAGGCAGGGCTGGCAGCAGCCACACCAGATGCTTGGGCTCTCTGGAGCGCCCTGCCAAATTGTGCCTGGGCAGCAAACACGTGTAGGGCAAAAGGCAAGAGGCTGCTCCTTCCCAGCAGCATGTGGCCTGAGCAGGCATGTGCTGCACAGCCCCTCAGGCTGCCTGACCCCCGTGCCCTTGGGACAGGCTCCACAGTCCCCTCTGCCCGGAGAGGAAGGCTGGGAGGGGACCCTCCAGCTGGCACCACCTCTGTTTGCATTGCTCCCCACAAGCACAGAGAGCTGCAGAGGGAATGGGAGAACCTCTCCTATCTACGAGGTTACTGCAAGGATACACCCAGCCAAGTTCTGCTCTAAAAATGAAGCAGCGGGTACCTGTAGTACATAATGCTGCAGGACATGCAGGCAGGTGTGTGTTTGTTAGAAATCAGTGCAGCAGCCAGGTTTCTGGTGAACAGACAAAACCTGCCAATTTACACCTCTACTAGGACTCAGGGTCTGCACCTCCACTGCTTACCTTAAATTCAGCACCAGGGTTCCCTCTGCTCCCCTCTTCGTACCAAGCAGGAAAATCAACCTTGACCATCTCTACTCATTCTCTGAAGCCTACCTGATGCAGCACCTTAGAAGTACTCCCAAATTTAAGGTTTCTAAGATGCATGTAGACAAAAATTCAAGTTCACTCATCTCCTGCTCTGATAACAGGGCAGGGAGTTGCTTGCAAATTGCACTGGTCACCAGCAGTTATTGACTACACAGATGTATTTAAACTGGCATGAACAGGAGCAAGGTTAGAGCCTCCTCACTTCTGACTGAGTCTGAATATCTGGATATCTTGGAAACTCCCTATTAGACCTATACTGAACAATGACACTCAAGGAGACACTACTGTCTTACTGCTCATAGAAATGCAGCAACCAAGCCTGATGGAATAAGGAATTTCCTAACCCCAGGGCTAACTGCTGGCATGCATGTGCTGCCAGGAACACAGGACATTGCTGCCTATGCCTGTGCAAGGGTTCAGCTGCTGTGTTGTGGGGATTGGAGGGTCACAGCTCAAGCTGGGAGATCAGCTGCCTCACATGACTGTGGAATTAAATCCAGCAAGCTGGAGAGACACAGAATGAAGACACAAAGGAGCTGGAGGGGGAGACAGATGTCTAATGCTGAAAGCCACTAGCAGGTGCTCCTAAACATCCTGGTGTTCAGGAATTCTGGCAGCTACTAATTGCACGTAATAGGCTGCCAGTCCCTGCCAGAAGCGTTCCTCTAGCTCTTCTTACACTGGCAGAGGTCTCTGCACTAAAACTGCAACCTGCAGTTAGCTGCCAGTCACCTAATTAATGAACTGCCACCAGAGGAACTCCAGATCCTGCAATATTGAGGAGCTTTCAGGAGACAGTCATGGGCAGAGATGTTCCCTGTGGGGAGGCTGACAGCTGCCTTGTAGAAAACGTCTCCCATTCAGAAACACATGCAGGAGTGTCATGTCCTTGTCTGCTACTGGGAGTTGCTCCAGCTCCTCACTGTATCCCTCCTCTGGCTTCCTACAACAAACTGCAGGAGCAAATGATGGCTTTCACAGACCTGTGACACTGCTCTTACTTCCTCTGGTTCTCCTCTGACTTGGCATCTTTCCTAAAATGGGATGCTCTTCTTCCATCTCTCACCTTACCACACTCCCATGAGATCTGTATGGAATGTTACTTCTCCCCTCAATCTACCATTTGATTAATCATTGCAGTTCCTGTTGTTGGTGTAAGAGGTGATACAAAGAAAACAGCTACTTCAGCTTTCTTTCATAAAATTCTTGATTCCGTTGCTCCAATTCTCTGTGTTCTTCAGCTGAACACACATTTAAGAAATGCTTTAATCATTATAGGCTTTGAAGGAATAAGCATTATTTTTAAATTTAAGGGAGTGTACAGCTAATTTTAAAAAACAACTTTCATGAGCTGTCACCACTTCTTTTTTCTCTCATTACCACAGACATGAGGGTTTCCCAAATGGAACTTTTTCTTCAGTGGCACATTTCCACCACAGATGGATCTGAATCCTGTCCCTTCCTATGCTAATAATGAGGGCAAAAAATATCTCTTTCAAAAAATCTTAGAGGGATTCACTGTTCTTTTTCTCAAAGGTACCTAATAAGGTCAACCACATATTCCCCCTCTGAGAGCTTTCACCTCTGGCAATGCAGTAATTACCAATGCACACATCTCAGTAATACCTGCTGAGCTCTTCAGAGGCTTTTACAGCAATAGATATTTGCTATCTGGTGTAAAAGCTCTACATTTTAGATTGAAGATGAGCTTCCTGTGTGTGGAAGTGCTTTTATGAAGTGTTTTTGCATGTTAAGAAAAACAGATGCAATCAGAACACAGCTTTACTCTCAGTTCCACACTCACTCACTGACTACAAAGTATTCCTGCAGTGCTGCTGTGTGTCCCCCTTGGGTACATATTTTGGAAAGAACCAGTAATACAACTTACATCCTGCCTCTCATTGCTTTGGCTTTTTGTTCCTCTTCAAGGTTTCGTGGGGGAGTTGAAGGTGTCATTCCTTCATTTAAGCATCCAGTGGCATCTTTTAAGCCTCCTCGGTAAGATCCTCCTTCAAGGGTCTAAAAAAACCCCAAAGAACAACAGAATAAACATTTTCCTTGAACTCCAGCATCAGTATTCAAGTCAGTTCTGCAACCACCACTACAGAGTATTCAGAAACACTCTCCTGCAGGACTTCGTGAAACACAACCAAACTAGTTTTAGGTTGATGTAGGACCCCACCAAAAAATCCTTAAAGCAGAGTTGTCATCCTCTTGTTAGAAGGTGGAAAAAGATGTTCCAGTAGATCTGAGAAAAGAAAACTCTTCCAAATTATTACAAATCAACCTGGAAATATCTTGATGTCTCAATCAGGACCATTGTTAGGCTACACATGGTTAGAAGTTCCTCTGCCAAAAGCTGAATGGGGGATTCTTGTAGTAAAATAAAACACAAAAAGAAATAGATGGACACATAGCAACATTCCACAATAATTAAAGTTTGCCCCAAATCCCTTGAAAGTAGTTGTAATAGTCTAACAGACTGCATGTGGGGGAGAGAAAATAAAATATCATCAAAAAAATATGTCTAACCGGATTAATGAAATACTTTTCAGTTTGTTAGTCCCTCGATGGAATAAAACTATTTAAAGTGAATTTTCTGGGAATAGCCTTCTTGGTTTCCCATGCCACAAAGAGCTCCTTTACCACTCATGCCTTATCAAGCACCCTATGAATGCTGACTCTCTTCCTGTACCAACATCTCAAACCGAGAAAATACCAAAACCTTCTGAAATTATTCACTAGATAAAGATGCTTGCTCAGAGTTGCAGTAATTTAATGATCACTGTGGGGATTTAAAAATTTTTTTTACTCTCTTCATTGTTCCAGTAGATGTAAGGAAATGAACCTTTGTAGGCTCATCACATCCCTGCTTGTTAATTATGTTAAACTTGTTCAGAGAAAGCATTTAGCTAATTTTAGAGGTCCTGGGACATGTAGAAAAAGGTTTAGCTTTGACATTAACATTTTTGAACTGCTCAGGGAAAACTTAAAAGAAGCCAAGATATGAAACAGGATTTACTCCTTGTCCAGCAGACATGGGATCAGCAGGGAGAACACACAATACTGAAAATTTTGACCAAATTAATCCCAGAGCATTTTTATTGCTTATTCCACTCCCTGCAAGAAAGAGTTGACAAGGCAGATTAAAAGTGACACATGAATCTTTGTACAATTAAAGCACAGCTGTGGTACTTCAAGCAGTTCTACTCTTTAGAGGGTCTTTTTACTGAAACCAGAACACCAAACAAATTCACGTGGGTAGTAAAACTCACTGTGCCTCAGAACAATCTTTAAAATAAAACAAACAAAACATCCCACTGTGTAACATTTGAATACCAACAAGACCCCAGAAAGTGTACAGTACAGTAACTCACGCTCTGCAAAGCCTACTCCAGAAGTGACTTTTGACTATGCAGTGCAGAGCCTACGTGAGATGTAGGCTTCATCTCACAGGGGAGCAAAATACTGGGCACTACTGAGAAGCAGAGCACACAGGGTTAATAAAAGCAGAGCAGATGAAGGTAGAAAGCAAGGAAACCAGAACAAGAGGCAGCCTTTTAAAGCCCTTCCTTAGAGTCACATCGGGCCTGCTGTGTACACAGTTTTCACAACACTAAACTTACCAGCTTAGTTTTGACCAACTTTTCTATTGCACTGACAAGATCCGCAGCAGTTGGGACATCGGAGGAGCTCTGTCGAGCAGCTAGCAAAGAAGAGGACTGCAAGACACCAGGTGGCAAAGGAAAAGCAAGTTAGCTTGAGAGGGAGTAGGGAGAGGGAGAAGGGAGAAGGGAGTAGGAAACTCAAGTGCTCAGTGAAGAAGCTTCCAAGACAAGAGAAGGAACATGGAAAGGGGGCTGGAGGGTTAGAGGGACACATGCAAGTCAGGTGAGCGAGTGTTGCTGTGTCAGACAAGCATGGAATTGCCATCCACTTCTGGCTGCACATCTCCCTGCAGCAGTTCCAAGACTGGAACCAGGGAACAGCAGCAAAGACCTGAAGTTCATTTACAAACAGGTCACAGTACTCTTAAAGTTGGTTCCTCCTTCTGAGGCTGTCTAAGGTCTTACAGGCTCCAGAAAATTGATTTTCTTACTGCAGATGTAAGAAATTACCCCCTCCCCCATACATGCATATTTAATAAAGGCAGTTAAGCACAAGGTACACATGGAGTTACAGGCAATAGGGGAGGGAGGCAGGGGGGAACAAATCACCTCCATCCCTTCCCCACAGATCAATTGCAACTCCAAATGAACTTAGATGACACCTCCCACTCATGCAACTTCAGTTATCTAAAATGTGTAACTCCTCTGTCCCTTCTCAGCAACGAGTGGAGACAAAACATCCCTACATATCTCATCTCTCCTGGGTACCTGGCACAGGAGGGCAGGAAAAACTCAGTTTTAGTTTAAGGTTTTTGCTCTACAAGGGCATATCACCCCTTGATTGTTGTCCTAACCTCAGTCTGAACACCCAAACCCACTTGATAGCTATGGGAATTGGGATTTATTAGCTCACCTGTATATACATTTCTTCTGAAGGCAATACAAGCACTGACTAAAACTACAAGCCCTTTTGTTGTCAGGCTGACACAGACTAAAGCATGGCTAAAATTTTATAAATTATGAAAAAGTTTATTCATCTCTCAGCTGCTTAATGAAAGTCTTGTGGAGGGCAGCTATTTCAATGAAGTCACTGTGCAGGTGCCAGCGAACACACATCTGAGATTAAACAGTGCTGGGGAGAGAGATGTGCAAATGTGATGGCTGGAATTGGGCAGCTAGCCACCTCTGTCAGCAGCCCTTTGGGGAGGTTGCTCCTGTTGAGTGACACATCCCCAGGAGAAGAAAAAAAGAGGCAAAGGAGATTAATCCTAACCAGAAGCCTTGTGACAGAACAGAAACATGAACACACTGCTACTCATCAACTTGTCTTCCACAAATAATACATCTAATCAACAGTTCTAATTACAACAACAACAAAAACTACAGGAAATCAGGCTGGTAATTGAGGAATTAGGCTGGTAATGCAGGAATCTCATACTAATGTAAAAACTCAGCCTGCCTGTTTCACCTGCAATGCAGACAGATGTGTTTAGAAAAAAAAAAAAGACTGAAAATAAGGACTTTGAAGAGATACTGGACAAATACATTGATGATAACTGCCAAACATAACCTTCTAGCAGGAGGAGTCCAATTTTTGGAGGCACTAAACAGCTGTTGCTCTCACTTATTTTAACTGAAATTGCTCAATGTCTCTGAAAAGTAAATAACTGCAGGATTTTGAAGGAAGCATGAAAACATTTGCTGCCTACAAGAATTCTGGGGTTAAATAAAACTTCTGAGATCGACAGGAGTCTGGTTTGAGTGGGGCAAATTGAAAGATGGTATTTCTATTTCTCATGAAGCAAATTAAGAATTTCTAATACAAAGAAATCTTGTAATTTGTCTTTATGAGAGCCTCCAGGAGCAGTGAGGCACGATTACTGCTGCTTGGCAGATGGACTCAGGGAAAAGTGTCACCTCCCATACATGCACACCTCTCCTACTTACCACAGCTACTGCCCCACACTGCTGCTGCTGGTGCAGCCTAAGCCTGTGCCTGTAAGCACACAGGGAGGACATGAGCAGGCCACTGTGCCCAAACTGACACCATTAAGGAGCTTTCAGCTCCAGCATGGCTCAAACACTGCTAATACGGTGCTCCTGTGCCAGGAAATTCAGGACCCTATGGGCTTTCGTTTTTTACCCCCATGACAAAGGTTGAGTAGGGCAAGAAAAAAACAGGGAAAAAAAAGGGTTTCAGATGCATCTTGCTCTATTTAATCTTCTGTTTTAGAAGTGGGTGAAGAAACAGGATGCCAAAACACTGTGTAAAGCTCAGACATCTGAAGCAGAAAACAGCTTAGTTCCACAACATTTATGCTGTCAGAAATGTATTCACGAAATACTGAAATCACATGGCATGTTGGACACCAAAAACAGTGACCCGAGCTGCAGCAGTTTTGTTTTTCTTTAAAACAAAACACAAAATAAAACCATATCCCCAAAATCAAAAAGCAAACTAAGCCCCAAACGTTTAGCTAAACGCCATGGGGAACAAGCCAGGAGCAATTGCTGTTGTGCTGGGCATGGATCCACCAGGGCTCTGCTCCGCCGACCTTTCGCCTCTGCCCCTCGCCAGACAGCCAGCAGCACACAGAGCACTCTGAGGGCAGGAGTCCACAGCTCCAGCTGCTTCCTTCTGCTCCTGCTGCCACCACAATGTCATAACATTTCCTGACAGATTAGCAGCAAGCCCCCGAATCCTTTACTCCATCACTCTGCTCCTTGAGTCCCAGAAATATTTACATCCTCCTCTCTCTGTATTTCCAAACTTCTGCCTGAACCTTCCCCAAGAACATTCTGGGTTGTTTTGGTTTTTCTTTCCTGACAATTTATTAATCTCCCCTATCCTTGCCTCTTTGCCTGCAGCAATTACAATCAGAGGACAGCGATACAGAAGTGGCAGTGCTAAAAACAGATGCCAGCAGGAAAGCAGGAAACTGCAGAACAGGAGGATGGTTTTCTACAAGGGAGATGACAGCACCAGGAAAGGGTGGGGGGACACATGCAGACAGGACTGGCTGTGAATGCAAACCACTGTCTCAGCCATATTCACAGGTTCTTACCCCGAGTCCAAGACAGGACTCTGCAAGCCACAGGGCCAACCACCACAGCAAACTCTGACTTCATGTCAGACAACTACCACCAGCAGCATGGTGCCACCAAACACCATTTCTACTGCTACAGACAGACACCAACAGCACTTTTCAAACAGATGTAGAAAACACGCATTATCGATCTGCAGGGGCTTTCTAATCACACACAACACAGGCACACCATCGACCTGTCATGAGATGGGATGCCAGGGCTAAATTGCTTATCCAGCAAAATCCACTCGTTTGTAAATCCACTTGGAGAAAGGTATTAGATTATGATTTGCATATACGAGACTCTCATAACCACAAGTCTAGGCCCTTGATACTAGAAGACCACTATGAAACCACTGTGATATAGCTATGTGAGAAATGCACTTAAACATAAAAATTATATAGTAGGGGAGGCCTTACCATCTCATCTTGGGTAGGATCATTGTCAAAAATCTTCATAGGAGGAGGAAGAGGTGTGTGAGACTCTTCATCTGGTTCATCTTCTCCCCAACCTTTCTTGCTCTTCTGAAGAAAAGTTAAATATAATTAGAAACAGGGACAGCATATTTTATCTTTTCAGCTCAGTATTTTGCTGGATGGAGGGAATTGCAGGTAATGGAAGAGAAGCAGTAAAGACATAAGGTTTTGCTGGTTAATCCTGCTGCATCTTAAGGCTTACAGAAATATGGTTTATAGGTCACTTATGCAGCTAAGGCAGCTACATCTGTGTGCTGACAGAATAGTAGTTTTTTCATTTAAGTAAGAACTGTTCGATGTACAGTTTTAAAAATGTGTTTCTCTATTTATGTTCAGTTAGTATCTTCTGCATTTTTGGCATTAATTCCTCATTCACTTTATCAGAAACGTGCCATTCTGGTGGAGAACATGCCTGCAGAAAAACTGCACGTTTAACTGTATAGCAGATTTAAAAGAAACATGGCTATTTCTCTGAGTATTTTCTTTTATTAAGGAATTACACTGCCATTGTAGCATAAAGGTGATATGAAGCTCAGCAAAAAGTGGTAACAGCTGCTCAAGAATAACTTCCTTTCTTTCCCTGGCAGCTTTCTAATTGGCTATTAAAAAAACCTAGTCAAAGCACAATAATATATGCAAACTGTGAAATACTGTTCCTTATATATTCCACTGCTCTTTGGATGACAAAGCTGTTTGCAACAGAGCTTTAAACAACGCAATTTTATGTACCACGGGCTGTTCCCTCCAGACCCTAAGGGAATTGCATTTACTCAAGCATGACTCACACCCCACAGAGGAGAATATCCCAGATACACGGTCTTTCCTGCAATGAACACTAACAAACACCAACACACACCTCATCTGCGCTGTCTCCTTGAGGAGTGGTTTCATCTCCAGTCTTTGGGGAGCCCAGGTCAAAGCTCTTCCTGCCATCTCGCACCTTCTTTTGTTTCTTGATGTGGCTCTCGGTCTTCCCACTGTTCAGGCGGCGCACGGGGCTGGTCAGCCATTTCTTCAGGGTGTTGGTTGAGCGCTTGGGGCCCGGAGAGCTCTGGATGGAGTTGAGGGATGGCTGGGGTTGTAAGTTGGCCACTGAGTCAGACTTGCCCCCGTTGTCATTGGAAGAGACTGAATATGCTTCTGCAAGAAAACGGCGCAGGTGAGAGCTCATTCCAGCACCCCTCTGCTCCCCAGGGCACGTCAGGCGCTCGCAGCACTGAGCATGAGAACACAGCCTGCCTTGGGGAAAGGGTTTGTGACCTATGGACTTTATGCAAACTTTATTGCACACCAGAGAGAGGAATATGCCCTGCAATGGGCATTTCCCACAATCTCACACACCTCTCTTATTTCCTACCACACTATCTGTCCTTATGAAAGATCACAGATGGTGAAGTTTTTTAAATGCAGGTTTTTATTCAGGTTTTTTTTATGGAAGCCTGATTTTCATGCTAAGTGCTGAATTTCTCAGCTTCCTCCCACAATTTCATTGTGAATTGCCAGGAAGAAAATAAGCACAAAAAGTAGATTACTACAGGAGACCTGACAGACACCAACACATTGTCAGGTTCCAATTCCATAATTGTTTCTCAGCTGGTTACAGACCCCAATGACATGATTTAGTTAGACTGATTATTAACATTTGAAGCACCTTAAAATTATCTCTTTTGCCTCTGAAAGCAATCTGTCAGAAGAGTTCACACATTCCCTAGAACTAAGCAACTGGAATGAACAATTACAAAAGACGACAAACTGTTCAAACCAAAGGCAACTCTTAATAAGAAGATACGAGACAGGCTTAAAACTAAGAAATAGTTTCATTATATGGAAGCAGGAGGTTCTGCTGAACGACATCCACCCTCAGTTACTGATACACATGTTCAGACTGGCACCTTAGAAAGGGCTGCAACCCTCCTTACTCCCCCCAAATGCAACAGACCAAAGATGTGCCAACGTCAGTAAGGCTTTAAAACCAAAACAAACAAGTTGCTCAAAGATTTCCCAGTTGCCCTTCAGGAACAAGTGACGCGCTTTCAACTTTCTGAAACCATGGCAAGGCAACTCCCTCCCCTCCCTATCCGGGACTGAGATGTTTAATCCCACACAGTTTAGGATAAAGATTTTCTTTTTTTTTTACAAAATTCAGACACTGTTGCACTCCTGTAAGAAACATCTCAGGCTGTACATCAGAAAGGAGCCAGCTGATGTTATCAAACATTTTTACATTGTTATCACTGAATCTTTTATCTGTCCCAGCAGGAACCAAAAACCGAAGTTACAATACATGAAAATAGACTGGTGCATCCAGATATTCTCAGTTCAGCAATAAATACAATTAGAGATGCTGGGTTGTACAGATGTTGAGCGAGAGCTACTCTCGTAGAGAATCATTACCTGTATTGTTTTAGAAGCCAGTTCCTGATACCTGCATGAAGAAATCATATCCCCTCTGGGCACAGCTGCTGCTTGCAGCTCTCTGTGCACGGAGCAGAGATTGCATCCTGCCCTGTCTGCCAGCTTGCACAATGCAGACTATTAGAGTCAGAATATTTTATAGCCATACACAGCATCAGTCAGAAGTTGAACCAATAAATTATTACATACCTGAGGTCAAAAGTTAAATTTTAGAACATACAGGAATAATTTTAATAAGCTAGAGAGAAAGTCAAAAGTTTATTTTCCAGACAGGAAGAAAATCTCAATCATCTGCTTTTTGACAACAGGAGTGAGAGCAAGAGGAACTGGGAGGAGGACAGATTCCAGGTGGAGCGGATCCCAGGTGGAGCTGCTGGGGATTTTCTGGCATTCCTCTGTAAGGGCAAAGTAGCAGACTTATCTCCAAAAGGCCTGGGTTTAGCCAGCTCCTGCTGATGTTATTCCATGTACACAAAGTAGCGTTAAATCAACGAGTGCAAGATAGTGTTTGTCAGGGGCCAGCTTATCTCCCCCTCAATAGGCTTTGGATAGCTCTCCCTCGCAGGCTCCACGTGATGCTCTGTGAGTTTATCAGCGCGCCTTGCGTCAGCAAAATTCAGGGTTTCACGATGGTGGGTTTGATTTTCCAAGTGCCCTCGCACCCCTGGCAGCACTGAAAGCCCCTCAGGCGGTGGGGGAAGCTTGAAGGTTCCTGGCCTAGGGGCTTTGCTGAGAGGAGTGCCCGCAGGTGCCTGCGCTCCTACCGCTGCTGCAGGAGGATTAACTTTGGGAATTACTGCAGCAAAGGGATCTGGGCTGCAGTCAGATGGAGAAATGCTGGAAGCATTGGCTCTGCGGGGCTGCCACTCCCAGGGATGATTTGGGGGAAGCTGCTGTATCATGGACTCATTGCCTTTGCTGGGAACTGGGCTTGGTGGGAGGTTGAGGAGAACCAAGGATGAGCTGATCTCACCACATCTCAGCTGATGTACAGAGAGGTTTTTACTACAGCTTGTAAGTAATGCAGTCCAACCCCCCACCTCCAGTTGACAGCACCTTGCCAATTTAACGTTTGGTAAGGGAAGGGAGCTGATAGAAGGCTAATGAAGCCTGAGACAACCCCAAGGGTTTGTTCCTGAGGTGGCAATCCTATCTCAGCCTGGTGGGCTTGAGGCAGGGCCAAATCCAGGAACCCCGATGGCTGTGAAGGGGCAGGGACCTCCCTTCCCAGCAGGGTCAGGCCCTTGCATTGCTGCTTCCCTCTCCTTTCCCCAGCAGCACAGCTGCAGCTGGGGCATGGACAGACACACAGCACCTCTCCTGCCACCGCACTCTTTGCTCAGCTGTCCTGGGGAAGTGACGGTCAGTAATGCTGTCATTCCTAGGAAGACAGCATGTGGGCAGAAACAGCCCCAGTCCCAAGCTGGCCCACAGCCCACCCTGCCTGTTTGCAATAATTTTGACACCCAGAGCCAGGAACCCCCTGCAGACTGAACATCAGGGTTTCAGAGCCATCAGCCATGACAGAAGCCAACCCACAGCTTTCCAGAGGGAGGCTGTTACACCGTCAAATGATCCCACCTGAAAAAGGCTCTGGATTTTCCTGCTCAAGGTCATGCCTTTGGTGATGAAAAAGGCTGTTTACCAAAGAGTTACTACATGTTGGTCATGCCATGCAACTCTGTCAGATATGAAGTCCCGTTCTTTCTCCTTGTTTGCTGAACTGCCCTGGCTCAGCACGGTAAGGCATCTGGGACAGAGCCCACGCTTTGCCTGGCCTATGCAGCCCAAGACTGGAAACACGGCCTTATGTTGCCTGGTAAGGCAGTCTCTGCTGGCTGGGCAATAGGCAGGGAGGTGGGAGAGAAAGGCTGGCATCAATCTCCCTGCTCCACAGCCACCATGAGAGCCCTTTGATGGTAGGTGCTGATCTCTGCCCACACCCCACATTGGTACAAAGCACTCCCATCCCATCATCCCAATTCCCTCCTCTACCGAACACGCAGTATCCAAAAGCCACACTGAGAGTCCACACACAATATTCATAACTTTTTCTTCTTTTTCAAAGGAACTGCAAATTTGGATACATTTGTGAGCAAGTCACATTTGCCTTTTGCCAGCCCTGCTGAGAATGATCTCCTTGGCACATAAAGCAGGTCACAGCGACATGGTTGCAGAGGAAGGACTGGAGCTCAAGGAAGAGCAGAGCTCACAAAATGAGAGAAAGAAACATGAAACACAAAAAAATCTGCCAGGAAAGACCTTGCAGACAAACTCCTCAGCCACATGAGCTCTGCTTCTGCGGCACATATGGCTACAAACACATTAATCATGACACTCGATACTGGCCCGAGACCCAGACACCAGGTGGATCAAGCGGAAGAGGAGGACACGTTACCACGCTCTTCTTGCAAAGCACTAGCACATTTGTGCTTTTCAAGTTGCATTAGTAGAGCTCTTTGGAAACACAGTTTGCTTAAGAAAAGCCAGAGAGCTTTTGGGAAAGATGCAGCAGCTGTCCCCACACTGCAGCGGGTCTGCCCTGAGGAGCTGTCCTCCCACCAATGTCCCAGGACACACATCTAAAAAAAGGTATTTGGTGAAGCAAAATGGGTGTAGGGAGATCAGCAGACTCGTGTGGCTAGATTGATTTCCTGGCCAAACCATTCATTCAGACAGAAGAAATGATGGTTTCCAAAACACTCCTAAGAAAACCTCCAAGAAACCTCTGGCAAGAGGACTGTGAGAGATACTCAGCCAGACCAAAGGGCTTTAACATTCAGAGCTTTTGCACTGCTGCAGCCATGAAATGTTTGTTGTTGTTGGTCAAATGAACAGACATCTGTAAAAGCACAGCTCTTGTACTTGAAAAATAGAAGGTTCCAGTTCTGTGCAACCTCGGGTGAAAAGAAAAACAAAAATTTCTTAGACCTGGTTTTAGAGGCACAGTAATATTCTCATTTGAGTCAGTAGGAATTACTGTTGGAACATAAATGCAAGGCATTTTATTTTTACCTCCCTGTTCCCCAGAACACACATGGGAGGGGAGGTTTGTCTGATCAGGCTCAGGCAGCACCAGACTCCTTTGCAGGACCTCAGATCTCTAACAGGGAAAGGAAAGGCTTCTCAGAGCAACTCTGAAGAAAACATTACTCTTCTCTATTAGATGCATAATAATGACAGATCATAAAGGATAGGAAAGAAATATGTGTCCATAACCAGAAGATAATACAGAATATAGCTATGAAAACAGGAGACTAGAGCAGGGCACAGTCTTGCTTTAAGTGAGGTGAATCCTCTTCTGATTTATCTATGGCTCCATTTACATCCCAGAAAAACAGCCTGAGAGAAAAGGATTTTTCCACAGACATCAAAGAAAATGAGCCAGAATGGGAACTCTGAAGTCCTAGTAGCATGTGCATTTAAATCAACAGGTTTTTTTTACAGAGATAATTCCACTTGTGAATGAAAGCCAATAATGGCAATCTGACTGATGGGCACATAAATCAGCTCTGCTGCACTCAACAGAGCCCATTTTCCACATTTAGTGGTTCCTGTAAAATAACACTTGTGCGAAGACAGAATTTAATCAGATGTGGGTAAAAGACTTGGTCTTTACTTGAGTAAATTTCCTAAAGAATGGGAATCTCCATCCCAAAACTTATTGGAAAGCAGGAATCTTCTAGACTCATCCTGTGCACAAACAAAGCCTCTGTGTTAGTATTTCACGCTAAACAAACAAGATCCATCTAAACCATCAAATGCACCCTCTCCTGTCCTTTTCAAGAGCACCTCCATGATCATCCAGGCTGCAGGTTCCAGGTCACAGTTCTCAGCCTCTTGAACCTTTATACTACCCCTTGGGAAATGCTGCTTTGAGAGCCCCCTTGGATCTGCTCAAGGGATTCAGGACTAAAGCTCTACCTGATGGATGCAAACATGGCAGAATGAGGTATGAACACTGCTCCTTTGGTCTTTTCTGTGCTTTTGTATTAAATGTCCAAAACATGCTCAGTGAAAACGTTTTTATTGGCACGAGTCAGAGTTACAAAACTTTGTGGCTGAGGCAGATGACAGTACCGATCCTGGCTTAAGTGTTGGAGCCCATTCTGCCTGTAAAACCTGGCATGGATTTTGTTCGGGAGGCAAGAACATTAGGATAATACAAAGTCACTTTACAGCTATTCCTCTAGTGAAAACGCTAGGTTTTAACAACGCAAATAATGTATCCTACAACCTCTAATGTCAACAGATAAGTTGTCTCCTCAGACACTGCCTCTGAAACAGGCTCTGGGGAAGAATGTAAGTGAAAACAAGGAAATTTTCAGTGCCCATGTCAGACAAAGGCAGAGGACAACTGGCTTGAAAAGCCCTTTAGATTAGAAGTACATTAAACTTTCGCAATGGAATTGCAAAACGTGCCCTGGAGACTTCCATGGCTCCCCATCTGCTCCCAGCTCTGCTCAGCCGCTCCACACGTGTCCAACCACAGACCTGCCCCGTGCTACAGCTCGAGCTAAAAATGAGATGGGACCGTGTAGGAGAGAATTTCACACCAGAGGGTAAAGACACGTTCAAACTATGCCATTGATATCTAAATGCAAATTTTGTTCAGAGAATCAAATGCTCTCCCTAACTTCATAATCTCCTGGAAATGAGCAAATTGAAAACGTTCAACTGAATTTTCTGTTTGTGTCTTGGGAGTATTATTTCAAGCTTCAAGCTGGAAGTAACATCAAAAGGTACAAATCAATCTGGCAAGATTCTCACAACTCCATTTACATGGATGAAATTACTTCTATCCAAACTCAAGAATAATGGTATGGAGTTAAATATTTTATAAAAAAGTTTCTAGTCCAATAGAGAAAGCAGCAGACATATTGGACAAAGTTTCTGATCACTGTAATGTAAAACCTCAAAATCTGACTTTCTGTTTCACTGCCAAGCATGCAAACATGACTAACTTCCAAAAAGAACAAGGGAAAAAAAGGACTAGACTCTAAATTAATCACACAACATTCAGAACACACTGTTTTGCTATTGAATAGCTGGCATTTCTTGGAAATATGAAAGAAGAGCTGCTTCGAGATAGAGAATGATCTCCAGAACTCCCTTTAACCACACTGCGAAGCAGGGGATGCTCCTGAGGGATTCTGCATACGGGTTTTGACTTTGGGAAACAGTCACAAATCTGTTGGCTTCAATATTCACCTTTGTGATCATCACTTCCAGGTTGAAACCTAATGTGAGGAAAACAAGCACTGACCCAGCTGGGGTGAGTAAACACTGTCACTTGGAGCCACTCATTTTTGTGGCAGGCAGCAGCTTCACCTCCTGCTCTCGGCAGTCAAGGAGCTGTGCACGCTCTGCCCCAGGGCGATGCAGAGTGGGACACGCCCCGTAGGAGCCTCTCTCTTTCCATTAACTACAGAGGGAGTCCGAGGAAATCATACCCTCAGCTAAATTTAGTTATTGTGAATCCCCTTCCCACGTTTGAGTATGCTTCATACCAGGCCGATCTCGCAGCAGGGAATGATTAGCTGAAGTTAAGCATCTGTCAATTCACTTTAATGAGCAATAACTTGTGGCAACCTGCCATTAGCTTCAGTTGAATAGCTTTTATTTTTAGCTGGTGTTGCTCAGATGCAGCTTCCATCCAACATGTGCTGGGAAAGCTGACATCCCAAAGTAGTCTCCAGGTCTTCATTGTGCCAGTCGGAGTGTCAGGGCTCAAGAGCTGCAGTTCCTGGAGGTCAGAGAAAAGTCACTGCAGTTCTGGGAAAGTTTCAAAGAGAGAGATAAAACCAAAAGCCTGGAGAAACAGCACAGAGGCGCGTGGTCCCCAGAGACCTTGCAAGAAAAGTTACTGAAATCCTGAGAGCATGCTGAATGAGTGAGCTGGGTCTCCAGGGAGAGAAACAGCACAAGGGGAAGGCACAGAGAGAGAGAACCTGCTGAAATAAAGCATGACTTCAGTACTGTCCAAGAGTGCTTAGTGAGAGGAACAAATGCAGAAGTTCTCTATTGTATCTGCTGCTTCATGTGGATCTAAGCTTTTATCAGCGGTGACCGTACGGAGGGCAAGGAGAAAAGAGCAAGATGACTCCTCAAGTGAATATAGGGCAGGGTCTCGTTTCCTACAGATGAGCATTTAACTCAGGAGCTGCTGCACCTGAAAGCAGAACATCTCTTTGTGCCTCCAAAGAGACCCTCAGGAAAGTGTTCAACTCAGCCCCATAGCACCAAGCAGTTGAAGAGTAGCTGAGACACCTGCAGTCCCTCCCTCTGGGTGTCCTGCTCTGAAATGGGTTTCCACAGAACAGCTTACAACTGTTATGGGTACATTAGAAGTACATTAAACTTTCGCAATGGAAACTTCACTGGTTGGAGGTTTGAGCCTTTTTGTCTCCATGTATCAGCCTAATTCATCCTGCTTCAGAGCCTCATCTGATCCCCCACATAAGCTGCTGTGAGTTCACAACAAGAATAATAAGAGAACAAATATTCAGAGTGAATCCACCAACCTGTTGGTAAGATACTCCTAGACAGCTCCTATCCTGAAGTACTGTGAGACAGAAGTCAAGGCAGGGCAGTAACATACCTTCAAGGGAACCTTGAAGCAACAGCTTTTTAGAATAGGCTTTTTCTGAATAAAACGGTGTGGAAAAGCTCAGAAATAAAGCAGTTGCTCCACACAGCAGAGCTGGAGGCCAGACGCAGTTATCTGTGCAGACTTGATTTTATTCACCCATTCTCTTGCCTCGAGTTTGTGCCCAGCACATGTCCTGGCCCAGCCCCGAGCACAGTGACAGCAAGTCCAACATCTGCTGGGAGTGCCCATCGGAGCAGCCTTCCCGTAATGCCTCACAGCTGGGTGAGCAGACTGCTGAAGTCAAGAGGCACGCATTTCTTTAGCAAAGAAAGGAAATAAAAAGTCAAGACTAACAAGATCCAGAAAGGGCATGCTTTTTTTTTTTTTTTGAACAAATCAACATTTATTTCAATGTAGTGAAACAACTCATTGAAGCACTTCTCTCAGTTCTACTTTACATTTTGTATTTACACTCTCCTCATTCTGTGACAAAAATAAAATAATCTCCGACCCTGAAGTTTCCAGAATAAGTGTCGCTAGCAGCAAAAATAACAAAGCTCCAAACACAAAGCAAAAATGCCCCTTGAAATATTTTGATAGGAGATTTTTGCATGTTCCATAAAAAAGTTTTAACCCTGAACCTTTACGAAAAGCTGTATGGGATGACAAGGAGGAAAATGTCATGTTTGAAGCTGAACGAGAGCAGCATTTGCTGGCCTTTGCAAGTACACTGTTACTTTTAGCATAAGGAACTGGGAAATGCTTAGACACCCACATAGAAGCAGACTTTTTAACTTTGATCAAAGCAGTTCTGCTCTTCTGGGAGCGTAAGGGTACCCAGAGTTGGCAAATGCCATCTTTTATCCTGGATGTTGGGCACAAAAACAAACTTTATTACACATGGTTTCCAAGCAGCTGTTAGTAAAACACAAGCCTTATTCTTTTGTGAAGTGTCAAGGGTCAGCTTCATTCAGCAGCTTCCAAATTGAGCTACTGTAAGAATTTTGAAGTAATTCTCAGTTAAATGACATCATTGCTAAGGTCAACTCTGCCTTATACTTGAAGCCAGCAACCTCTATGACAAGGTGGACCATTCTGCTAAACGGGGGGAGAGGAGGGAAGACAGTGATATTTGAGTATCATATTTAAGTCTCCCTATCTCAAAGCCAACTGTGGCTATGTACACAAACAATTCTGCATGGAAACAACAGAAGAGTATCAGTGACAAACTTGGAATTGGAAAAATAAAAAAAGCAAGAACAGAACCCAAAGCTTTTTGAGATAGGAAGAAAAACTGCATGTTGAGAAAGAAGGGATTGGTCATTAAACTTTCCAGGCACACAGAGGGCTCGGAAAGCACAGAAAACAAGCAGAACAAACAAACACAACTGTGTGCATCTTAGCGTCAGCTTCTTTTGCCAAATGCAGTAGCTTCCAACATTCAGCAGCTGTCTCTTGCTTTCTAGTGCTGTGGAGTTCTCTTTGGTACTTGGAGGCTGTGAGGAGCTCCGGGCAAAGAGAAAGTCTTTGTCCATTTACCAACCAATTCCAAAGGCGCTGATCTTGAATAACTTTACTAAGCAAGAGTGACACAGATGTCTAGGAAAGGGGGCTTTTCTCTTAGTAAAGTTGTGGTAGGTGCAGTGGAAACCCAAGGCAATCTACATGCTTGTCAATTTGTGCCTAGGTAAGAACAGAGTCCTCCATGAACGTCTCTCATTTGTTCACTCTTAAATTATTCAGGCTCTGACAGCCCCTGAAAAGAAAAGAACGGAATAAGGATAAGTTGCAAAAGTGGTGCAGGGCAGGAGCGGACACCACGTAACCACCAAGAACAACGAGGTTGGGGTGTTTGACGACAGACACACTGCAGCTGCAGCCTCCAAGGCTGGTGCCCAAAGCAGCTTTCTCCACGCCCTCGTCCTCCAGAAATAGCAGCAGAAAATACAAGCTCACAGCAAAGGTACTGGTTGGGATGAATTAAAAGAAGTAATGAATGAAGTCAATGCAAACAGCGGTTTGGAAATAAAACACACAGATAAGAACTGCTGGTGCTTGTGACGCTTTGCTCTTTGAACACAGCACAGGGAAATGGCTAAGCAGCTCAGGGACTTTTAACTGCACACTCAAGACTATCAGTTAGGCTTGTGGGAAGCTTTAATTAATTCAGCTTAAGTAGCAAAACCAGAACACCACTTGCTGTCCCATATAACAGGCTCACGCGATCTGCATCTTGGTTCTCGTTTGACAGCTCAGCAGGGAGCAGCTCTGTGAGGAAGCTTCCCCGTGATGCCAGTCAACAAGTTTATCAAATTTCAGGTGACAAAGTCACTACTACACTCTATCTGCGTCAGCAAGAAAGATGGACAGGAACTTGAAGTCTTAGGAACCATCTGCTACATGGGAACAGGAGAACTCTCTGCAGCACCCTGCCGAGGTCTCAGCCTTCTGAAGCTGTGCCACTGCCTTGACCTGGACACCAGCCTTCCCAGTGAGGCTAGTCCTAAGAAACTGATTGATTGTGACTTCTGAAGGGCCACACAGAGCCACCCACAGCTTTTATGGTGCCTACATCATTGCTCCTTACCAGCAGCCTCCTTATGGAAAAAAAAAAAATTTACATCCAGCTTTGCAGAGATGTGGAGAGGTGCCCTGCATAAACGGCTTCATTCCCTTCTGCATTACTGAGTCTCATGGCAAACAGCTGCAAAAATGCTCTACCAACAACA
The DNA here is from genome assembly GCF_017639235.1 of Corvus kubaryi. Classification (NCBI taxonomy): domain Eukaryota; kingdom Metazoa; phylum Chordata; class Aves; order Passeriformes; family Corvidae; genus Corvus; species Corvus kubaryi. The sequence continues at coordinate 9,555,157 of NW_024581135.1, forward strand.
TGCCTAATAAACTTGCATTACAAAAGCCATCTTCGCTATTGCTGGGTGGTTGCTTTCTTTTGGCCCCATCTTTCAAAGGAATCAGGAAAAAGAAACACTTGAACACAACAGCAAGGATTAGTCTAGCAGCAGAGGCTCTCTGATTCCAGAAAGGCTTTGTTGAATACAGGTGACCTGTTACTGCATTTTAAGATATCTAAACACAGGCATCACCTGCCTGATAGTTTAGTATCTCCAGGACAAGTGACTGCAGTGAATACTGAGCAAGCACCAGCCTTTGGATGTTTGTCTGGAGCTTGCCTTGCTGTAGACTTGTTTTAGACACACTGCCAGATCAAATTTTACAGCACCACAGCTCTGAGCAGCTACTGCCCCACCACAAGCAGCCTGGAATGTTCGAGCCTGGGTAATTTCTCTGATACTAAGACAAAGTCAAGTAAGATGCTGCTCTCAGCTCAGCACCTGTGCCCTGGCAGGAGCTGTGCTCTGCTACTGTGGAGCAGAAGTTACCACTAACATTTGCCTCCTTCTTGCCTAAAGCTATGATTTTTCTTCTGCTGTCCTAGAAAGAATCCCTGTTGATTAATATTTATTCCATTTCCTAAAGAAATCTATTCAGCCTCCACATGCTTCAGCTGAAAGCGATGTTTGAACATTGTGTTGATCCTCAGAGTTCAAACTGCAGAAGGTACAAAGAATACCAGACTTGAGGCACTTCAATGGTATTCACTGTGAATCATCATTTTACATTGTACCATTCAGACACATTTGGATCTAAAATACATTTCCATTTCTAATTAAAACAGATTACCATCAGTAACTAAAGAATGTCTTAAATCAGAATCCCTAGGCCATAAAAGCTAATTGCACGATGCTAAAACTGGATTTCAAAAATATACATATTATACCCCCTGCAGGATTAATTAGGCAACATCTCTTCAAAAGAGTTCTAAAAAGTGTATTTATTCAGCATGTGGTGAAATTATACCGGTTGTGCAACACTTCCCATGGCCTGCCTTGGCTCATGCTCCTGGGGCAGCGGAGAGCTGGGGCCTTGTTCATCAGGGGTTCCCAGCATGGACAAATTGGATTCAGGACTGCAGCTGATGAGCAGGGACACATACAGGAGCAGGAATGGCTGCTCTGGCCGCAGTCAACCGGCACAAGGAACAACGTGATCTCGGGTATGTGCATGATGTGCTCCCCAGGACATGCAGGCCTCCAAAAAGGCTGAAATCAACTGGTCCATATGAATCTGGAAGCTGTAACTGCTGATGATCTGATGCTCAGTTGATCACTGGTTTCCTATGTGACCTCAGGAAGGTTCTGAGCACCCACTGAGCTGTAATGTGTTTTCAGAGAGGTTGCGGCTGTACCGCGTATCTTGGGGATGTGAGAAACCTCTGCTCACCAAAGCTGCACGTGCCTTATGAAGGGATGAGAAAAAAACCCAACAGAGCCTAAGAGGCCCTTGGCTGCTACAGTCTGTAGCTGTTACTGTCAGCAAGCCTCAACTGCATGAAAAAGTGTCCTCAGAGGATTTAGCTGTAGCTAGGCATGTGCCACTCCCAGCTTTCTTCTGAGCTGCTTGCTCCACGTGAAAAATGGACAAGGAAAAATGCTCAGAAAACATAACAGTAGAGATATCTCCATGGTCACTAAATCCAGCCCCTAATCACCACAGGCCACAGTCCATCACTTTCCTAAACTTTACTTTAATGTTTTCTTGTGCAAGTGAACAAGAGATCTCTGCTCAAAACTCACGTATAGACTGTACTTGTGCCTTTCCTGTACACAGCAACTTCAAGTTTCCATGTTTAATTTACAACCTTCCAATACAAAAGATAATAATCCCCACCAAAAACCACCTACTGGTTCCCCAGGATGATGTTTGCTAATGGGTTTCCAGGACGTCTGGCTCCCAGGCTTCACCCCTTTATGGAACTTCACGGCCTGGAATGTCATTTTGCAGGGGATCTGAGATTTCAAAGCTATTGAGCTGTGCCAGGACTAGCAATAGCTATACCACATTGGATAACCAAGTGCACTATGGGGTGCAGTAGGGGCAAGAGAATAGCAGTTACTAACTCCTCATGTGGCAACACAAAACAGGAGACACACTTTTTCCATTTTCCAAAAGTAGCCACGGTTTCTGTATAGTAAAGGAGCACCCACAACCATTGGGAAGTACTGGAAGGTCAGGGAGTAAAATCCAGTCAGGACTTTCTGTAACATGATCTTACGTGTGCTACATTATCAAAAAATAAATGACAAATACATGAACTGAAGTGTGTGTAATGGGTCTCTCCCTATCAAAGAGAAGAAACCCCATGGCTGTTCTATTATTAACTGCTGTAATTCAGCTTGCAGGTTCTATTTTTCATCTCATTAGAACTTCACTGGAGACATTTTCATATTTTGTCCTAATTATATGAAAGGAGCCCAGGTGATGGTGTGATTCCCAAGTTCTCAGCCTGCTGGGGAGAGCATTGTGGGGCTGGTCCAGGACAGAGGCTGAAGGACTGCGAGGCAGGTCGAACTCAACAGAAGCCCCAGTGGGATGCACTAACTACCTTTAATTCAAGGACTGCTTGGTGTTTCAGCATGAACAGCCACATCAAACGACAGGAGCTAAGAGCAAACACATTAATTTTTGTTTTGTGGTTTTCCAATGGCAAGGAATGGTCAAGGGAGATGATTTCAAGCTTATCTCATTAGAGGTAATCTCATTATTTTCTAATAATTCTTTACATGTCCTGAAGTCCTACTTGTGATCTATGCATCTTTTTTAAGAAAACAGCCAGATGTGCTTCTATAGTTATATTAAAAGGTAACACGACACAGAATTGTGTGATGCAATATTAGCAATTGAACAGTTCTGCAATAGCAACTGATGCAGTGGCTAAACTGGCAGAAAATTGGATTTCCTTACTGAACTGAAAACCACAATATCTGTAATCACTACTGCTGTAATCACTAACTGCCCAACCAATTCCTCTCTTTGGAAAAGAAATTGCAACTTTTGCCAAATATGAAAATGTTTTCATAAAGCCTGTTAACAGACCAGAATTAGACTGAAACGTAACGGTGTTCTGGTGTGCTTGAGAAGTATCTTGATGCTATTTTTAGACTGAAAACTTTGGGAGTTTGGGGGTTTTAAGTTTGAAATGATAGATTAGTTTTCCCAATACACACACAAGTTTTAACAAGGTGTGTGCTGAAACATAACAGTTTGGGAAGAAACCCAAACAAAATCCTTCTGGGGTCATGTGAAATAACTGCCCTTTTTGTTTCACTTCAAAATGGATAGATTTTATTTCAGCATCCGTGCATTGAATTCCTGAACAATACATCTAGCAGGCACTTATTTTATAGGAAAACAGCATGTTTAATTACCTCATGTCTTTGCACTGAACAGGGAGTTACCAAAGCTATATTTTTCACAATTATCTGCTCTCTTTTCCTTAGAATAAAGTCTCCCTTCTTCAGGTTTTTGACAAGAGAGTAAGGCTTTGTGGGTTCTTATATGCTCCTTGGAGTGAATGGGAAGTTTTGGAGCTTTGCCTGCATAAAAGCAAATCCCATGTTTCTTTAAAGCTGGATGAATTTATAAAAGTAGAAAACAACACAGCAATCTGAATAATAAGGGTTGCCACCATGTATTCACCCCCAGACCAGCGACTGAAAGCTGGTGTTTATAGAAGCTCTTGCTATCTCTTTCACACATGAATTAATATCTGAAAGTTTATTTTCTGTACTACTTTTTGTTGCATCCTCTATATAACCACATGTCAAACGACTGCAAGATTAGTCACAACAGGGAGACATGAAGCCAGAGGATGAGGAGGTAGCTTGTATCAGGAGAGTTAGAGCTGTCTAGAAGTGCACGTAAGTTTCAAGAGAAAAAATAGTAACAGTATTATTGCTTGGATCTTGGAAACTGAGAAGAAGTTGCTAAAGCATCTCAACACTGGCACTGACATGACAAACATTCAATTTACAGAAAGTGGCTGGTGGCAGATGAGAACAATGAGCACGAAGTGCAGCAACCAGCACTTCTGAAAACCTCAAACCTCCTGCGTTCTTGGACACTTTATATTTGACAGTAATACAGACCCACTGAAAATGTGACCTGTTGTATCAATGAACAAGGTTCCCATCCTGAAGAAACCTTCCTGCAAGCATTAAAACTAAGTAATCCTAAAATGAACTCACTGTCCCCCCCAGCCTGCCATGGCTTCTCCTTTGACTGTCCATATTTAGAGGTTACTCATCAGCCCCAGGACTTCTCCTGAAGTCCTCCTATGTGTCATTGCCACACAAATGCTAAGAGGTTCAGAGTAGTGAGTCTATTTACCCCAAAAGACTGGCATGGGGACTGTCAGTCATGCTTTTGGGACATGCTCAACCGAGGACCATGTGTCAGGAGGGTGTAGAGCAGGTGTGAGAAAGCAGTTTCACACCAACAAAAAGAGTGACCTGGTTTTTTTTTTGCTAATAGTATTCACCTTGTCACGTTAATCCTGCTTGCTCAACTGAGCAGCATTTTCATCAACTCTTTTGTCCCTTTCAATAACTCTCTGCTATGACCTTCTCTGACTCCTGACTCAGCCTGCAGAGGTGGGAAAACTCAGGACTTGGAAGAGATGTTCCTGTCATGGGCTAACCAGTTTTCTCTTAATAGAACTGGAAGGAAATAACAACAACTCTCACAAACCTCTCCACAGCCATTTGCTCATGAATTTGCCAGGACAAAGAGCAGAGCTCAACTCTGGCATGAGAGGGAGAGAGACTGCCTACAGAGGACCAGTACACTTGATCCTCTTGACTTTGCTGAGATTCAACTAATGAGCAACAGATGGACATCACCCAAGGACTTTATTTGGGGAACCTAACAATTTCCTCATATTTTTCATTCAAGAAGGACCAGGAAACTAAGCAAGCTTTGGTTGACACCCTTAATTTTACTATTGTTTTCTCCTCTGCCACAATTTTGACAGAGCTGCTTCGGCCATGCATTCCATTATGCTTTACACAGTGCAACCATGGTTCAGCCTGAAGCACTAAATAAAATATGTTCAAATTAGGAAATGTTATGGGCTTGAATATATTACTGCAGATCACTCTCTTGCTACCACTCAGCACAAAGGTACCAGTTCCCTTAGCAAAGCCCTGCAGCTTCCTGTAACAGTGTCAGCACCTTCTATAAAAAGCACCATCAGGTCTTACTTGTTACCTAATGAAGAAATAAGTTTTATTAATGTGCTGTTGACAGCCCTTGTAATGATGCTGGTTTTCCTAACTTCCAGTTAAGGCTCTGTTTCTGCCCAGCTAGGAGAGATGTACAGGGTGTCTGGCTGAACCCGCATCACTGCACAGAAGTCACCAACACTCTGTCAAGACAAGCTTTCTTTGTTAAACTTACAGCAAATACCCAGTAACAAAGATTTAGGCAAGAAGAGGAAAAGGAAGGAAGGCAAGAAAAAGAAGACAGTAAACCAGAAAATTGCAGAAAGAAGACCAAAAGTGTAGGAGATAGGACAAGCTGGAGAGACAGAAAATTTAAAATAAGAGGGTTACCAGGAGCTTAGCACAGACAGAAACCCACTCAACCTTTCAATTTTAACACCCTGAGATTTAAGGTTTGATGTTCAGATTAAGTTTCTTTTGTTCTGAAACTACAAGTTTGGATAAAACCTCAAGCAACTGCTCGAGGAGGCAGAGGATGAGTTCTTTATTGAAGCCAATACAGTGCATCCATTTAAATCCATTCTCCTGGTTTCTGGCTACCCTCAAGTAGAAAGTGTACTATATTCTCACCTGAAGCCACACTGCAGCCACGTAATATTACTCAGCTGAACTCTTAAGTTTTTCTGAAAATTGGTGACTTTTAACCACAGACCCTTTTCTTTGTCTGTACCTGGTACACTCACAGCCAGCATCTCAAGTCTAATAGATGTGCTCAAAGAAAAGCATTTCCTACACCTTGTTTGTGCTTTCCACCCTCTTGGTGTCCCTTAGGGCAGTGAGACCATAGCACCCTTCAGTTTGGGTTAGAATTGAGTGAGTTGAACTACTGCAAAAAAATGTCCTCTAAATAAGGCCCCAGGTTTAAGGCAGCACACAGAATTTAATCTTCAGGTTAAATCTGAGTTACTGGTTAGTCTTTACATCTCCCTGTGCATCAGAGCCTGGAATTTAGTCTCCACCCAATGTCCATGTTCCCACTCACTGATGAGCTTCAGACCCCTGTGCAGAAGGTAGTGCAGAGGAACAGCACTGACACACTGGACTTGGCTCTGTGCTTAAAGGCAACAAAGTTTTGATCTTCTCACTTTCAAGGCATGCAGCTGACCATTTGCTTTAGAAAAGACATTTCACAAAGCAGGAATCCCTCCCATCTCTTTATTTTCCATCATTTCCCCACTTTTAAAGTAATCTCTAATCTGAACCACACAGATAACTGAGGAGATAAACTTCGTGTTAAAAAAGATAGGGTATATTCAATTGCAAATCTTAGGCTGATTTCTAAGGAGAATTCAATGGCTTTCTAACTATCAGCAGACCATCAGAATTTGAAGCCTCTTCCCAGGGACAGTTTTGCAGCGTTAGGAAGCATCCTGTTACACTAGGTGACTTTGTACTTCTGTGTTTAGGAGATACGGCAGAAAGCCTTGCTTGCTCACTCTTGGCTTAGTAAGGCCACTGGCCTAAAGGCTATGCAAGTGTACTGCTCCTAACTACCCCTTTTTATGGCTGGAAGCAAGTGACAGACTCTTGCTCTGAGGCACTCCTATATTAGGATTCGTATCTCTCTATACTGCAGAACAGAGAAATAGTCCTTATTTAGTTCCTGCAGGCAACTGTCGGGGTCAGAGTAAAATTGCAAATGGTACTAAGTGTCACTTGCTTTCTCTGGATGAATCCCAACAGCTCTGTACATGGGCAAAGCTGACAAAATCAGAAACTCACCGAGAGAAGCAAGCAAAAAAGCAGCATCAAGATCTCTACTGCTGCAACAGACAGTAGAATACTAATGCAAAAGAGTTTGAGTCATCTGTCAAAATCCTTCAGAGAAATGCCCAGTTACACAAAACTTACGTATTTCATTATACACAGGGGACCTCGGGTCTGGGTTTTTTCAGCTCTGCATTATTGCTGCTATTTAGGAGATCAAGCATCCACATCACTTCCAAGCTCCATGAAAAGCAATGATGCAGCTCATACCCACTACGTGAGCACAAAACCTGTGTCTGACAAAGACTGCAGGTTCATTTTCCCTATTTCTCTCACTGGACTGCTCTTATTCACACAACAAAACCTACTCAGTTATTGCAAAAGATCAAGATACATCAGGCACTGACACCAAGAAAAACCAGAGACAAATTTCCAAAGGAGAAGGCAAGGTCACCTATGGGGCAGCACTGAGAATAGTTCCAAGGTGCTTCACACCCATCTTAAATACAAACTTCAGTCACCTACTTGCACTGCAAGCCTGAGACCAGTGCGAAGCCCTGGGATGAACAGTGTCCCCTCCCCCCGGTGATCGCTGACAACACAGAATACACGAAGTTAAGAGCTTCAAAGGTCTGGTTGCCACATTAAAGCATCTCCAAGCCTAATGGCAGAAGCTGCCAACAAGGGCACACTGATGCTGTAATCTGGAGCACCTGAATCCCTTGTCAAATGTCAGGTTTGATACCTGCTTAAATTCAGGGAGTATTTCCACCATCTCTGGTTTTCTTTAATAAATACAGCATGACAGACAGCCTTTTAGAACTTTTCGCCCAAAGTTTACAACCAAGAACAAGAAAATAGTAAATCAATCTGTATCGCAAAACACCTTTTGTTACCGACCCAGTAAACCAGAACTGCAAACATAGTTAACATTTCAACCCGAGAGAGAAGAGCCAGCTGTTTCCCCTTCCCCCTTCCAGAGACGTCTGTAGGCAGGACAGGCAGCAGGGAGACTCTAATCCATTAAAATCAACAGTTTCAAGACCAGAGCTCTGTCAGAGAGCTTGAATACTGCTCCAGCCTGATGCATGGGCCAACACATTAAAGCACAGGCTGTCCAAGAGACTTGGCTTTCACAGTGGTTTAGTACCACAGCCTTTCTGCAGGCAGCCCTAACCCTACAACCAGATTACATGTTCCTCCTTAAAGGCTGCAGAACAGCGGGGTGTTGTGCATTGACCTCAAGAATCACTTCCTTGGCATGAAGTGGTGCGTTCTCCCCAGGCTAAAAAAGATCACATCTTACGAAGTAGTGGCAAACTCCATCACCAACTAGTTTGCTGCTGTCACCACATAAGCATGACTAATTCAATAACTGGGGAAAGAGGACTCCTGCATTGCAAACGTGTGCCCCAGGAAACGAGTAGTCCCACCCGTCCTCAATGTCATCTTTATCTGCTCTTGATTTGGGTTCCAGAGTTACAAAAAATCCTGCATTTGAGAGAGCTTTAGTTATTTTTTAAAAAAAGAAAGACACAAAACAAAAGCCAAGTTTTGTTCAGGACATTTTGCTTGGCCATTCAGAGAACAGGAAACATCGAAATACCACAAGCAGATCTTTGAAAAACCTCACATTATCCAGAACAAGTTCAAGAGCCATATCGCAGCATAAAGAGTGCAGGCTGCGAACCCTTCAGTCAATGCATCTGAGCTGCGCTGTTCCACATAAAAGGCAGATTTTGATTTTATTTTTACAAGGCACTCCAGCTGCCCTGGCTTTCCCACATCCCTCTCAGCATTTCAGCTCAGCCAGCTTCCCCAGACCTTCCCCCATCACCATTCAGAGATTTGTGAACTGTGAGAAACAGATGTTCTCCAAGCATTTTGCTCGTACTCGAGCCCAAGAAAGACTAGAAAGGAAGAGGGGGGGAGAAAATAATTTAAGCAAATATTTCTCTTGACCCTACAGTCCCAGGGTGTTTCCTACCAGCAATGACAAAATGTAAAAACTATAACTGTAAAACTGTACCAACTCCAGCCCTCTCGCTCGCCGTGCCCGTTACCGGCTCACCCGCCGCTGTCCCTCCGCTCTCCCGGGGCCGAGGGCACCGCTGTCCCTCTCTGTCCCCGGGGCAGCTGGCGGAGGGACGCTGCCCTGCCGAGGGCACCGCTGAGCCCCCAGCCCCACAGCAGCCCCCCGGGACAGGCTCCCCACCCGCGAGCCCCACTGACCTTTGCAGGCGCAGCAGCAGCAGCACTTCGCCAGGAGCCATCCTACACCGGAGCGGGCGGGATAGCCGCGCCTGCCCGCTTTCATGCTGCCTTCGGGCTGCTCATGGCAAGGAGCCACCGGCCCGCTTGCGAAAAACAACAAATCAAATAATAATAATAAAAAAGGCCCTAAAGCAAGGGAAAAAAAAAAAAAAAAAAACAAATTGGAAGCAGCCGAGCAGCACGGCAGAGCCGCTGGCGGCCGCCGGCAGCCGCTGTCCCCGCCGAGCCCGGCGCGCACCTCCGGGGGCGGTGCCTGGAGCGGGGGGCGGCGGGGGCGGAGCGCGCCCGGCCCGGCCGGGGAGGGGGGGCTGCGGCCGGACCGAGCTCTGCCGCTGGCTGGAAGACGGAGTTTTCAGGGAGAAGAAATGCAGAACGGCGGTATCTGCGCCCGGGCAGGCGGCATGCGAGATCGGGAGCGAGAAATAAAAACTGTCTGGGAGGAAGTTTGCTAAAGCTCTGATACGTTGCGGAGGGGGGGGTTCCACCAAAGCCTTTAAAAGGCAAAACTTGTATTGCTGTGGGTTTTTTTTTAAACTTCACAATGTTCTTGGTTTCCCTTCCCGCTCCCCGTGCCATTCCTTAACTTAAGCATCTGACAGCTGAAACTCTTTACAACCAGCTGAAAATACTGCCCAGCCGGCTGATCCCAAGGGTTCTGTCTGCTTCCTGCAGCAGCAGACCTGCCTGAAGCACCGCAGAGGGAATGCCTACCCTTCTGACACACAGACCAAGACACTTGAGATCCAGAGGCACAGCTTGCTTTGGAAGGTGCCAGCCTGTTGTGTTAGGATTTCCCACCTAAAGCATAGAAAATTGGAGGTGCCAAAATCATCCTGAACCTTGCTGGAGGCAGCTGGTAGGAGAGGTCGGGCAGGATTCCAGAGCAACAGCATCATAGTTTTGCACTCTTGCATCAAAAGCTGAACAAACCCAACAAGCTACTTCTCCCAGGCAGACATAGGAATTGAGAGGGAGAAGCAGAGGGAGATGTGCCACGCTTTGTGCCGCTCTGTGCCAGGGCTTCAGCCCAAGCAGGCACGGCTCTACTGGTGCCGCAGACTGCTGATCTGGACTAAGGCTTTTGGTAATGGCTTCGGGGTAAGTGCCACTCCCAGGGGGCCAAAGGCCATTTCTGGAGACGAAGGGAGCGTTGTGGCCACAGCAGAGTGCTCACAAACCCACCTCAGGTGGCACCTGTGTGGTTGGGTGCTGTTGTCCAGGGGCAGGCCTGGACTGAGTGATTCCATGGAACCATCAGGTGGGATCATGCAGACCATGGAGGCCTCCTGGCAGAAAGACCCCAGTACCCGGTGCCAGGAGAGGGACAGAGGCCCTCCCTGAGAGACTCCGTCCACCACTGCGGCAAATATGAAACCTTCCTGCATTGCTTCTGGTTGCTCTGCAGGAATTGTTCTTTGACTACAGCCTCACTGGAAGGACTGACAACCTCATAACGATCCTGAAGCATGCAAACTTTTCTGCCAATGCCCTTGAGCACCAAGGTGTTTTCAGTACATGAGAACAAAGGGCACTGTAACTGTTTCCCATTTGCTGGGTGTTGTGTCTTTCTTTGACTTGGGCCTTTGCCTATCTGAGAGCTGCAAGGGAATGTCTCGGGGGTGCACTCAAGGCTCTTGTGCCTGTAGTAGGGAGATAATAAGTCACACCACACATGAAGCAGAAACCGAAGCTGCAGCCAGAGAAGGAAAAGGTGGGCTAGGAACGAGCTGGGACACCCTCACCATCTGTACCTCTTCCTTTCTGTGGTTGTCCCTGCCATGGCTCTCCAGGCAGCAGCTCTTCAGGTGGCTTTTTTGGCCACCCAAAGTGCCAGGCAGTAAGAAGGCACCAACTCAGGTCCTCTGAGTGATTCAGGAAACTTACACCAGGGCTCTTCTGAGAAGGCAGCTCCTCACCTCTGCTTTTTACTTCGAACTGCATCTCTCTTTTCTAACCCACCCTCACATAGCATGCCCACCTCTTGCCCCATGGGCTGGCTGCCTCCCACCTGATCTCAGCCTGCTGTGTGCAAACAGAAAAGTGGTAAGGTGAACATGTTCTTCACTGGCATTTCACTGCTCATGTGGCATCTGCCCAGACCAGCGATACAGGACCTGAGGCAGGAGCAGGCCATATGCAGCGCCTGATTTGCCAGATCCCAGCTCTTGGTGGGTTTTAAAAATCATCTTCAGAAAACCTTTAAGACTCCTCATTTAAGAAACTAGGAAACAGCCTAAGCTGCTCACCTCTAGCATTTCACCTCTAAATTCCCATGACTCTTGGAAGAGGTGTCCATTATGAGGAGCCTTGTGGGTCTCTTCCAGCTCATCATGTTCTGTGATTCTGTGTGAGCCTGGCAGCAGGACCTGGCATGGTGGGGAGGAGCCCGGGGAGGCAGGAGGGAACTGGGCTGATCAGAGCCATCAGCTGAGAGCCAGAGCGGTGGAAAAACACGGAGAGTGTGCTGGTAGAGGCACCACAGTAACCCTGCCGGGGGATGAGGCTTCGCTAAACCAACACATGGACATGGAGTCTGAGACTGTGAGGAGAGTTGGGAAGCAAGGTCATAGCTCTTGTAATTGCAGCCAAGCTTTAAAACATAATTAAGGTGCAATCTCAGCTCTTAAAAAAACTCCATCCCTAATTAAAACAGAATTGAAGTAATTATTGTGGGAGAAAGCAGGCTCTGCCCCTCCCCGATCTGCAGTTCCAGCAGTGTTGTGAAGGTTATCTCTATAAAGTTGCTCTTTAAAAACACATACATCTACACATACTCACTGATGAATTATACATGGAATAAATATTTCACAAAATAAGGCTGAAAGCCATATTCTTAATAACCACACCATATCAATTAGCCCCCATAAAGAAGAGGAGGAGACATGCTGTGGGCAGTCTAGTTCAGCTCCAGCCCTAGCTGGGAAAAACATCTGTCAGCAGTAGCAAATAGGCACTATGCTGCCAACTGCATTGACTCTTTAGCTTCAAATAGGGAATTCAGCCTTTGGGATGTAGAAGTGCTGCAGAGATTGCGTGGGGGATGGAAATCTGTACAGCCCACTTGCCCTAGGTGCAGGGCAAGGAGCTGCTTGTCTGTGTCTAGATTATTGGGCAGGATGAATTAATGTGTGACTGTGGTCCATATCTCTATGGAATTATCTGTATGTCCCCTGAGAAGGAAAACACCCCTATCCTTGCTCTAACCTGTGCCTGAGTCAAAGAATAGAGTCATAGAATGGTTTGGGTTGGAAGGAACCTTAAAGGTCATCTTATTCCAACCCCGCTGCCATAGGGAGGGGCACCTTACACTACATCAGGTTGCTCAAAGTCCCATCCAGCCTGGCCTTGAACACTTCCAAGTATGGGGCAGCCACAATGTCTCCAGGCAATCTGTTCCAGTGCCTCACTATCATCACAGTAAAGAATTTCTTCCTAACATCTAATTTAAATTTCTCCTTTTTTACTTCAAAACCATTCCCCCTTGTCTTATTACTATCTGCCCATGTGAAAAGGCAACCTCCCTCTTTGCTATAAACTCCCTTTACTGGAAGGCTGAGTCACAGGAGTTCTTTGAGGAAACATCTCCTGGCACCACACTCCAAACACTCCAATCATTACCTGGAGTGGAGGGAGCAAGAAAATTTTATGGCCCTGACTAGCTGCATCTGAAGCTCAGGCCATTAGCAGTGTGCCTGCACCATGGGCCATGTGTGCTGCCCTGCCCAACACAGATGACGGAGGGGAAGTCATCTCAGTCTAATGTCAGGATGACAAGGGAATTACTTCTGTCTGCTCTTAAATACACCTTTAGGAATTCCCTGGGCATATGAGTTCCCCTTTCATATGACATCTGAGAACGTCTGTTAAAAGCACTGTTGTTGCAGAGGGGAAATAAGTTCTAATACTTTTACCCAGCCTTCCTGAGAAAAAGTTGGGGTGAAAGATGGAACACAGATTTTTTCACTGCCTTCAGTGCTCCCTCACACCTGCAGTAGCTATTTTATTTTCTTAGGTTATAAACTGAGGGATCTATCTGAGGGAAACACAGGACAAAATAATGAAGGGATGTAAACTGGCATGGCTTCATTTTGGGTCAACACAAATGCAGTGAAATACGCCTGGCCCAGATTGCCCTGGAGGTCTGTAATGCAGAACAGCGGTGACAATATTTCTCCCATAGTAACAGGTGCTGTTTCCTTCCCCCCAGCACATGCATAGGGAGATGAATAATGTAATAGCTGTCAGAAGCATCTGTTCATTACTTATGCAAGTCAATTCCACATTGTGCGTTAGGGTGTAAAGAGATCTCTGCAGAAAATCCATCCCTATGGACATCACTGTCACGGAATAAGAGGTACTATGGTTGATTTATTTTTTTAATCCAATGAAGCTTAAGTATTAGCTACCCATTTCTTAGGGAGGAATAGCAAACCAACTATCTAACAGAAATAACTCATGGAGGGCAAAAGGAAGATGGATTTGTAGGGTTTTAAAGCTGTCAGTTAAATATGTGGTGTGGCTTGCAGAGTCAAATTCAGATAGCGTAAAGACATGCATGAAATTTAAGTTTTGTTAATAGGGAGAGGTAGGTACCTGTACAGAGCAGTTCAGAGGGTGCAGACAGGACAGTAAACATGGATGTTCTGAAAACCAGCCAGTGAGAACCACCAGGAATAAGGACTTAGCAGAACTTGTTTTCAGATTACGGTCTTATTTCAGTTCATGGAGAAATCAGGAGTTACACTGCTGCTTCAGGAGCCCAGTAGATGCTGGTTTTGTTACTCATTCTGTCACTTGCTTTCTGGGTGACTTTCGGGGAAGAAATGACCATTTCATGCCTCAATTTTCCAATGTGCAATAAAAGAGTATCAACATTTCACATTCCCTTTAAAGTGGTCTGAAACAGAGATTAGATATCCTACACTGAACAACAAGAAGAGCTGTCATTGTTAGCTATGTCTTTAAATGAGTGTGGCAAAATGTGGCTCTGGCACTATTGGCCTTTAGAATCAGCGTTAAAAGCACCTGGATCAATATGTCTTGCCTGCAAATGCTACTCATGAAACCAGGTAAATCTGAACAACTGGAGGGAAACAGATTGGCAGAGTGAAGCAGTCCTTGCTCAACCAACACATTTCAGTACATTATTCTTGGCTCTGGCTCCAACTATTTTCAACAGCACTAAACAGTCATTAGATTAAATCAAATGAACCACATTCTTTAAAAATAGCCAGAGCCTTGTCATGCCAGTTGGAAAAAACAACAAGTTTATTGGGTACTAAAACAGATAAAATAAATCTAAAATAAATAAATAAACGGAGTCATATTCCCTCCTGGCGCAAGAGAGCACAACTCCAAGGAGAGGTTTTTGGCTCCTCAGTTCAGCGCAGTGGTAGGTAAAAAAAGAACATTCTCAACTAGCTAAACCAAACAAATTAAGAAGAAATATAGACAGTCCAGAACAACCTCCACGCTGAACTGCAATGTAGGCATATGTTCAGCAAATGTTAGGATATATCATTCTTATCCCTCTGCTGTGGATGTCAGCACGGAATGGATTTATGGCAGCTTAGATGAGTTGCCATGACCTAACAGCATCCTGGCACACCAACTCTACTGTAAAGCCAAAGGCCACAGCCAGATCCATCTGCTCTGCTGTGATGGACCTCACCTTTACATACTGCTCACCCACCTCTCCCAAACGTCCCAAGTTTTACTGACACCAGCCTTTCTTTCCTTATTTACAACCTATCTTCTCTCTTTCTCTGCATTCTGTAAAGAAGAGTCTACGGAAGGAGAGAAGTTGCTTGGAGACTTATCAACGAAAGTGTCTTAAAAAGATCTTCAAGTAAAAGTGAATGACTGTGGAGCACACCACAGAATAAGATACACATATTTGGTTTCATGTGTCTCAGTCTGTCTCAAGGGAATTTAGAGTTGTCTCCAAAATATTCAGGTAGGTACAACCTAGGATAGTTTCACCCGCTCTCGGGAGCAGAACATGTCTGCAGAACACATGTGCCCCTTCAACCTCCAGCTTAACTTTGCCTCTCAGAGATCTCAGAACAGATTCCTACATTATCCAGTTCCTCTGGTTTCCTGGGCACAGGACCAATTCTCCTATATATACAGCTTCTTCCTAAGCAGTAACCATTTGCTGACTGAGTTGCTTAAGAAAACCAGTTACAAGCTGGTGCAAAGTACAGCCCCGTTACCATCCTCCCAGACCTCAGTGTAGGCTCACCTGCCCCTGGAGTGGCTCTACTGCTTCAGCAAGGTCTTGTGTGAGCAGAGGGGACTTGTCTGGCCTGCCAGCAGCACCACCAGATGAGTTATGCTCAGATGATTCTGCAGCAAAAAGCCTCACCTCACAAACCAGTGTGACCTGGGAGGCCCCGTAAGCGAAACCACACACCACATTGTGTTGGTACACTATCGATTCGTTGCTGGGGAACTGTGCTGGAAGGTGGGCACATCCTGAACGAGCTACTGGTCAGAATAAAAAAACCCCAACCCTTTAACAGAAAAGAATGAAATAAAAATTTAAAGCAGGTTTTGTGTTTGTTTCCTGAAGCACTTATCTCCATTAGAACAGAGACATATCTTTGGGAGTTACAGCAATACCCAATGACAGAAGACAAGGAGCATTAAAGCGCTGCCTTTTGGACATGTTTTGGCTCCTGTCTTACTGTGTTGGGCCTCGGTGGGGAAATCACGAGCCTATCTCAGCCCATCATGGTCTGCTTTCCAAGACAAACAGGCACCTCACCCACTTGTGCATGACAAAGGTGAGTTGTTCCAGCAACTACAAACTAACAGTGTAAGAAAAATATTCCTGACCTGCTTGTCCCAACTTGCCTGAGGTTGTTCTATTTGGATGGTAGAAGCCACAGCTGATTTTCCTTTAAATGCCATTTCTCTTTCTTTAGAGTAAGTTGTTACCTGTTTTGGTTTGTTTGTTTGTTTAATGGAAGAGTATTCAGATTATTTTCCTGAGATGTTCTGCAGCAAATTGCAAGTTCTTTCATCACCTCTCCCCCATCCAGTACCCAACACAAACAGCGTTGAAGGCAAGCTAAAAGAAAAATTTAAAAACTGGCATACACTATTTGTTACTTAGAGAGAAAATTTTCTCTGCTTGGCCAATCTGGGGGAATTGCACTGGAATTAAAATAAAATTCAATGTCAGTATTGTAAAGGCTTATATTTATTTGGGCCAAATTACTGCATTAACTGTATTTTCCACTTCCCTTTTATTCTAAGGTAAAAAGAACGCAGAGGAGTTCTTACCAGGCAATGTTTAAGATGGCAAAGCTTTCTGATTTACAATACCAGATCTAAGACAAGCATAAAAGAATCTGTAAAGCTGCTATTGAAACTTATGGTGGGTATAAATAACAAGAGCACATATAACAGGCAGCCTGCTGCGCAGAGAATTGAAAAAAAAAAAGTAGTTTTAAAGCTATTTTTATCAGCTGGTGGAATGACTGGCTAGAAAACAACCCTTCTTCTTTTTTCAGTGTGGAGAACCTCTGCCTGCTTTCATTCTTTGGTGTCCATATAGCAGCAGCCAGGATATGTTGAGGATGTTAGCTCTCTGACAGGCAGGATTTCTGCTGATATCTTGTACAGAAATGCTGCTCCTGGGAATGCCAGTGAGTGATTGCCAGTCTAGCATCGAAAACTCTGGAAATCCCCCTTCTGCTTGGTACCATCAGACATTGCCAAAAGCTGGATTTCCACGTGTTGGAATTTCCAGTCACCACAAGACAGAAAACCCTCTTGTCTTTCTGTGAGAAGGACAAGTACATGATGTCATGGAGCACTTTTTAATTCCTATGTTCAGGCAATCTCTTGGTATGTAACAGTTCCACATTACATGATAGTTCCATGAGTACTTTGAGTTGTCAAGAGCCAACAGTCCTGCCAAATCCTTTTGTTGCTTTTTCTGTCTCTCCCAGGTGCCTACTCCTTCCTCCTGCTTCCCCTGTGCCAACAGAAATGTTTGTGCAGCCTCACAGTGAATCTGATCCGCAAGTGGAGCCAGGTTAAAATTAACCTAGTGGTCAAAAAAGGCTTTGTTTTAGCCCAGATCAGTTCCTTGGTTTGCCTTAGCTCTCCTGTCAGTATTGCTCAGATTTCACCGCTAAAGCCTCAAGCTGTGTGGCTGTTGCATCACCTGTACCACTGTGCTGTCTCCTGGTCTGGGTGATCCCACTTGCTGTGGTAGATCCTGGCTGCTCAGGCAGGCACAGGACACATTCCTGATACTCAGGGAGGTTAAGCCTCCCGGTGTGAGACAAAATCACTACTTCCAGCTGGCTGACAATCTTCTGCTCAGCTGGGAGAAGCACCAGCCCCCGGTGCTGCTGAGCCCAGGCCTCTCTGTTGTGCCTGCATGTCCTGTTTTATGATGGCAATCAGAAGCTGATGGGAGAGGGATGAGTATTTTTGCATTTTTACATGCAGAAAGGCACATCTTTGGAATAATGAAAGGCTGCAGCAGATTGAACATTGCAGAACATGTCGAGCTCACAAGTGAAGGCTGTGTCCCAGCAGTTGTCCTGTGGAGCAGCACTGTGTGTGCACAGCACAACCACAGCAGATCTGTCCGAACAGATGTGCAATGGCCATGAGGGTTACAGGGTGTAAAGCCTGAACTACCTTCCCCAGCCAGCCATGCACAAAGCTTTTTTCAATAAGGTTTTTCACAGGTCAGATTGGCACCGAGAGCACCCCGATTCCTTCACACCGCATGAAGCCTAATTTGACTTTTGTAGTCAGTGAAAGGAAAAATGTTCTTATTCCACTGAGTAGGAGTCCTGCAGAGTTAGTAAGTTCTTTGGTGCTTTTCTGAAGAGCGTCATTTGGTTCTTAAAGCCAGAATCTGTTCTCTGGTACCTAAATGCAATTCCCATACATTTCCAAAGAAATTGGATATATGTTTCTTGGCAAAATGCAGCTATTAACTTAAAATCCTGAAAATACATGAAATCTACAGAGAAAATAAAGAGCTGGGTACAGTCTGGAAGAAGTAAAATTGAAATGCACAAAGACCTAAAAATACCTTTTAGAAGTGTATCTTGAGTTCAAATATTTCAGTGTTCCTCCCTAGTCTAGGAAATAGAAAAGTGCCCTTGAAAAATGAACACTGGGTGCTTCTGTTGAACTAGTAATCTTTTTGGTTTGCAAAAGCAAGGGGCAATGAAACCCTGTAGTCTGGCATCAGGCACTTTAATGTTATCAGAGAGAAAAATGGAACCTTAGGTTCACTTCATGAAAACCAGAGTCACCAACACTCATGAGCTGCAAATTGTCTTGCTAAGGAGAAGAAGCCAGCGCTGCTTTATCAGTTAAGTGCTGGACAGTGTAAGACTACTGTTTTTATTGGAAGGCACACCTTTAGGGAGGCTGGAGGCCATCCCAATCTTTCCTGCAATATGCAGGCAAGCTATCTCTAAGCTGTGTAAAATTTAATTTGTATTTTGCAAACTCTGGAAAGAAAAAAAACAACTTATATGTCTGCATTGCAATTCTGCAGAATCAATGAATGTTCAATGCATTTATGAAGAATATATGATACAAATATAAAATAGCACCTTCTAAGAAATGCTTAGGACATCCAAGGACAAGAATGGCTTAACTTCTGTTATCCTGTTCTAGATTGTGAGAGACTTATTTAAACATATTTAAGGAAAATACAGTCAAATATGGACTCTGCCTTAAAGAAAAGTACAGTTCTGGAGCAAAAGACAATATTTTTATGAAGAAATAATATTCTTTATGAGACCAGCTAATATGAACGGAAAAAGATACACTGGCATTTTTGTAGATGACCTCCTGTTCTAGACTTTTAGACCATCATAGTGGCAATAACATTAACTCTACTTTCTAAAATTTGGGATTAATCTGAACTAAGCAAATTTGACATTGTTTCAGGCTCTTTTGCAAAATGTGTAACCTGGGAATAAGTGCTCTGACAAAATGCTTGCGTAAATGACAGGAAAATCAGGCATCTTGTGTCAGGATCAATAAATCAAATCTGTGCAGTGTGCTGAAGCAGATACACAGAAACATAATTTCTATTACTGGAAATACATTATTTAATAGACATGTGCTTCGCACCATAGTTTGCCTATCTCCTGCTCAGACCAGTCAGGGAAATGTGATTTTTTGCAGAACTAGTTCACTTCAAAACATGCTTGTAAAATATTTGTTTAAGATTAGCCATGAAAGGACCAGCCCAGCAGTATACAGGCCTTGCAGGGTATAAATACCACATTTAGGATTAGTCCCTTTAGCTG
The DNA here is from genome assembly GCF_017639235.1 of Corvus kubaryi. Classification (NCBI taxonomy): domain Eukaryota; kingdom Metazoa; phylum Chordata; class Aves; order Passeriformes; family Corvidae; genus Corvus; species Corvus kubaryi. The sequence goes on from NW_024581135.1 coordinate 9,574,692, forward strand.
TCTGGAAGCTGAAAGAGTGGGGAGGCAACATTTTGGGGAAGCCAAAATCATCAGATATTAGTATTTGTCTTACTGCAACTCTTGCAAGGACCAGTAGTTATAGATTCAATCTTTGTGATGGTGCTATTAGAAGGTACATCCACGGTTTAACATTAAGTTAGTGGAAATGTCAGGCCTGAACCTAGAATCAGCGGTTTACTTTTCCTTCAGGCTTAAACTTCTAAAAGTTCAGGGAAAAGGATCAGGAAGTAAGTTACAGAATACTGAACAAAGCAGAAAACCCTGAGGAATGCCAATGGGTGGTGGTGCACTGAAGCTGGTTACACAGCAAAAAGCCCAGGCAAACAACTCCCATCCGACTCTTCACCGCACAGTCCTACATGGATTATGGTTCAATGTCCATCTGTGAAAATGCTAAATTTAGTCTGTCCTCAGAGGAAACACAAGACACAAGTCATGCACATGCTCCAGCTGATCTTTGAGGATGACCTTCCTGTCAGCTCCATGGGCCAAGCGCTACAGAACAACCCCCCCTCCTCACCACACTACTGTATTTCAAGACTCACGACCAAATACAGAGCAAACAGACTTTACTCAAGGAGCTATTTTTATACCCTTCCTCTGGGTGCTTGTTTTTCACTGGTGGGGCAGAGGCGTGGGGATGCTCTGGCTGCTGGCTTTGGGTCAGAGCTAGTGTAAAACCTCGTGGCACAAACTGAGCTGCCTGCTTGCTCCGGTGTCTCTGCACTGCACTGAGGCACCGCAGCTCCCAGGAGGAGAAGAAACAGAAGGCATCTATAAGGTTCCTTTGCAGCTAATAAATGGAATATTCAGCCCATTTTCAGCAGGTGCTGGCCCTGGATAACTGTGCAGAGTGCTTTGGATAATCCCTGACCTGCTCTCTTGACCCTGAGTACCACAGCAGGAGAGCTGAGTCCTTTCTCAGTACAACAACCACTGCTCAGACTCTGTGAGCACCATTTGTACAGTCCCTTCAAAGCCCTCTCTCCCTGCTCTGATCCTGCTAACACAAGGGAAGGCTGAGCTCTGCCATTCTATGAACAGACACCTGCTGGGATCACTGGAGACCTGGGGACTGGCTTAGAGTCAGGAAGATGCCTCTGGTCTTCCCCAGGCCGTATGGGATGCTGCATAACCCCACATTACTCTAGGAAACTACCTCACTTAATTAATTACAAGTCTAGTATTTACTCAGTAGAACTGTCTTTGGTCTTTGTGATTTCCCAACAGCTGGGACATCAATATGTGAGCAATAAAAATTAAAGAGTCCTTTTCCAGCATGTGTTTGAAGACAAGTTGGGAAAAAAAAGACTGATGCAGTCTTGTTTGACTAGGTATGAATAGCTGAAGTCCTCTCAGATTGTCCCCTCTTAGAGGGCTTGTGGGGCCAGGAGAGGGCTGTGGCCACCCACTCAGCCATCACCTAAGCAGCCAAGGGCCAGCTGGAACCTCCCCTTCATGAGCTGCAGCTGAGCAGGGAGGTTCTCACTTCTATGCAGGATAGCAAAAGGGGTATATCTGGGTTGGCTTAACCTGGCCATGGAATGCATGGGCTGACCCCAGGAAAGCAGGCTGGGAAGGCAGACAGGAGAACCAGGAGGGCATGGGGAATTTATGACCCTGGTCTTCTCCAGGGGCTGTGGAAGGAACTGCGGTTCTGAGCCTGACACAGAGAGGGATACCACTACTGAGTTTCTCCACATTTTCCTTGCCAGACCAGGTGCTGAACTCTTTGTTTTTCTTGGTGAATCTCAGCAGTCCACAGCATTTCAAATTCCCTCAAATTTTCTTTTCCAGTGATAAAACCAACATAGACACTGTACAGTGAAATTTGGGGTTAAGCTAACAGCAACTAGGTGGATAAATTTTACCCCCTGTCAGAAGGGAAAGCAAAGACAAAGCAAACAAGAAAATTTGCAGGCCTTCTCTCTTTTAAACAAAGAATCCAGTGTTTAAAATAATAAAAATCCACTGTACAAAAGCAAAGCAACTTCCCCCAAAATAGCCTTTCCTGTTTTATCAAAGCATTCATCAAAATTGTCCTTCTCCACAAAAATAAAGTTCCAGGTAGAGTACTGGAGGCCTTTTGTTTTGACTAGATAACTGAAGCTGAAGCAATAAAGAGACTTTATAATAATAACAATAAGTGGCTTTACTGGTACCTGGTATGTCCTAAACAAATCCCCATGGCTGAATGTAGGTGTTAATATCTAGTGATGCCATACTGAAAATAAAAAATAATGAAACAGAAATACCACAGCAGTGATATAGGGCTGTTCATAAGCCATGGGAGTGTGGCTCCAACAGCCTGCACACTATCTGCACCTTGAGAGCATGGCTCCCACAGCCTGCATACGAGCTGTGCCTGTGACTTGTAGTGGAGGACACATATCTCCCAAGGATTTTTCAGTATAGTTTTGTTTTCTTGATGTACCCATCAGGTAAGATCCCTGGTAGAGCTACAGGCATAGTGATATGAATCCCCCTACACAGGTACGGCTCATCCTCTCAGCCTTGACTTGGCTCACCTCTTAGACACAATGAAAATCAGATTGCATCACCCATATTGCTAAATATTTGTTTATTTTTTATTCTTTTGGAGATAACTGAGCCCAGGAGAAGGTATAAGCTTAGATAACACTAAGGACGGATACTTTATGGGTGTCTGAGTTCTTCTACAGGGCGGCTGTGAAGTAGGAGAAAGCACAGAAGTGTGGGATCAAAATACAGCAGTAGGGAGGGGAGTCAGGCATCACCAGCTCTCCAGCACTGCGGCAGACACTGCCCGCTGAGGTAGAAGGGAGTGAGATGATGGGGAGAACTGTGAAGGGTCATCAAAGTGAAGGCAGACAGACATTGTTTGATGAGAGAGAGGAGGGAGACTCAGTAGAGAAAAAACAAGGAAAAGGGTGACCTGACTGAAATAGCAAAGTGGTTTTGAATTCTTTCATCTTTATTTTCCCATTCCTTTCACAGCTGCATGGAGTCACACTTGGATTCTGGGGCAGAGGAGCAGCCCTGAGCTGGGCTGTGGCAGGCCTTGGTGCCAGCCCACAGAGCTGCCATGTCCCACCACGCTGGTGACTGACTTGTTGCAGCTGCTCTATTGCAACCGAAAAGGGGTGAAAATGAACATTTCCTGATGGGATTTTAATATGTAAGCCATGTCTTGAACTTTTAACAAGAATGCCATGAGGCCCTTAATGCCAGCAGAAGGGGTCTACATGACCTCTCTTGAAAGACAGTCTGTACTACAAAATTTTGACTCTGAACACCCTTGTTGGATCAGTATTAGGAACAGAAGTGAGAGTTTGTTTTTTAATTTAAATATTGCATATTTATATTGACAATGGGAGCCTGAACACTGTTTGTTTAATAGAAACCCCATGACCAGCTTATGTACCAGTTAAATCAACCGTGTTACCTAATGAAATGTTTCCTTTAGTTCAGAGCCTTACAAGCATTTTAATCGACCGCTCTTCATTAAGACTTTCAAAAACAAAAACAATTTCTCAGCCTCCACAAGGACAAATGAAGGTTTAATGCAGCACACTAAAACTTCTGAATCGTCCTCACACGGCTCCCCTGGGACATCAGGAATCATTACCATCAAATACGTTTGCAACAGAGATTGTTTAAAACACAACCGAGAGAGTGCGTGAGCCAGGGCAGATCGCAATTTAAAGCTCAACAGGAACAGGGATATAACAAAAGCAGCCTAGACTCTTTTCCCTCACTAAAACCCAAGATGTTCTTAAAAAACAGAGATGTGGGAAGAAACAATTATGCTTTTCCCTACACAGAGGATTCTTCTGAGTTCAGGAACTGGAGGAAAGAGTCTTTCAAACATGGCAAGAGCTGGATTAGCCTCACCAGCTTTGCACACTAATGCATTAAATGACCTGCTCTTTCTCCCGTGGAGAAGTTACCAAAATGCAGGTCTCAGTGTGACTTCTTTTTCATTGATACCGCTCTTCTCACCAGCCTTGTTAAATCCTTATTCTGTTCCCTGCTGTCCCATTCCAGCCTCCCATGGCACCTACCAGCCCCAGGCTCTCTTAGGCTGCGGGTGACTCCTGAACACGTGAGCTGTGATTGGCGCCGCACCAAAGCTCTCATCCCTCCTGCCCAAAGTCTGGCACTCTGCCAGTGACACACCAGGACAAAGTGACCCATCTGGGAAGTGCAGGCAAGATGGGCACTCTGCTAACATACACCTTGGAAGATCTCTTCTGCTGGAAGAGAGCCAGCTGCTTCTCACTTTGTTCTGGTATAAGGACCCACCACTGCCACCAAAGCCCTGCTGTTAAGCGGCCTTCAGCCTGCACAGTAAGATGTTTGCACAGCATCTTTAAAAAATATATTCCTCATCTCCTCCAGAGATATGCACCAGACACAAGTATCCTGTGGGCAGGATCTGGTTTGGGGCCCTGAACGGGACCTTCCTCTCACGTATCATCAATCCAAAACAAATGCCATGAAACCCTACCTTTTTTTATAATGCCCTCTTTTTCTTTTTGTGATGGAGGTTGCTTAAAATTACTGCAAGAACTAGCCTTTGTTACTCTTTGAATTACTCCGTGTGTTCAGTGTTACAAGAAAAACACTGTGTAAAGGGTCATAAGACAAAGACTTTTAAGATCAAGATTTCATCTAATTGTTTCATGGGCCAAATTAAAATTTGGAATCTCTCAGTCAAAGTTAACAGGTTGACAGGAATATGCTTGGTGCAGTGTGCTTAATGAATATTGGCTAGGTCATTAAGTTACTTTCTATCCAAGTGGATTTCTCTCTCAATTTCAAATTTATAGCTTAATACCTTAGAGCTCAATTATATGGTAAAAGAGACAGAAATAACAGTCACAGCTTTCCTGTAATTAGTCATGTAGGATAGTTCAAACAGAGCTTCATTTCTGGTACCAGAGATCTTTCTTTTTCCTTCCTAGGAATGCTAGTCAGAAAAGAAAACATCCTGCAAATTCTGGAGTCCAGTAACAGAGACTGCAGACAAGTTCCTTTTTCTCAATCATCTGTGTATCACTTGCAAAAGGTTAATCCCAGAAACCTGTTTGCCTTTTTACAGAGGGTAATTGCAAACACTGTCAGCTCACATCAGAAAGGAAGGACAGGCAGGAGGATACTTGAGCTCTGAGCTGTAGTCAGGTCTTGAAAAAATCAAATGTGTATCCTCCAAAGGAACACAGCCAGGAGTCAGACAGAAGGCTGTGAGACCAGTCCTTAAAGTCTCTGCACTCTTACTGATCAACAAGAGAGATCTGTACAGATATTTCATTACAAAAGGTAGGAAATGTTCTCTTCTGGGTTTGTTCTGTTAGATTCACACCACATCTTTCCCTTTGCAATATTTTATGTTAATTCACCACCTATTTTCAAAGGAATAGTGTAAAAGAGTGAGGAAGAGCCAGACACAGCACATGTTCAGTTGTGAAGTTTGGTTTTGCATTTCCAGTGACTTTCAGTTACTGTTCAGAAAGGCTTGATGAGGACTTGCACTGATGCATTACAAAATGTTCTGGTGGTCCCACCAAATCTTTCAAGCCTTCATCTGTTCAGGTGTTGGTTGACAAGATTACTTTCTTTACTTTTTCACTTTAAGGACAATAGGTAGCTTCTGTGAGCCACGAATTACATTTATACTCCACCATTACTTACAATAGGACCAAACAGTAATTTGCAGTTTCCCTCTATGCAGATGTAACTATGTTTTGATACTTGGCAAAACTCTGTACGTTTCTAAAATAGATGCCAAATTCTATTATTAGAAATGTTAAGTTTTGAGTATAGGTACTTTCTGTTCTTGAAATTACAGTGCTTGTAAAAGCAAAGAATTATGTGCCTTGGTAATTGCAAGCAAAATCCAGCTATTAACCTGCTTTTCTGCAACTGTGTATGTTTACATACTTGAAGCAGACCAGGAACATCATTAATGTTGATGTAAGATGTGCCAGCCTTTGTTCTGGGTTGTAGAGAGGGCAAGAAATTGCGGAAGCCTGGACCAAGGGATTCTGCACATGACCTGTGCCTAAAGCTACTGGAAGTAGAGAAGGGCACAACTCTGAATAGTCAGAAACCATTTGTCAGGCTAATCTTTCCAGCACTTCATGAGACCAGCAGGCTCTTTCAGCAGCTACTGCATTTTCCCCTTTAAACTTACTCTTCTTTCTTTATTCCCAGCATCTGTTCATTCAGTTTAAACAATTTCCTGTTTTCCTAATAGAGGGAGAACTGATTAGACACAGAGCCTATTTGCTGTACTCTGGCCAAAATTGTGGATTGGGTGGTTATTTTTACTATTTCTAGCTGCACTTCTGGAGATCCCATTAATTCTGAGGCTCCCTGATACAGCTTTGGTATGTGCAGGAAGAAAACTGAGGCCAAGGGGAAACAGATATAAAGGAAATAAAGGCCATGAATACATGGCTGGAGCCAGCCAGCCCCAAACTCACTCAGCACTTGCTCAGAGATGCTGGGCCAAGAGGCAGCTCCTGCCCAGGAGCAGTGGCAGCATGTTAAGTGAGGAAACCTTCCCACAGGCAGGCAGAGTGTGCCAGCAAAGCCTCGGTGCTCTGCTGACACAGCCTGGTGGCTCCCAGCTCCCAGCGGGCTCTGGTCCGCCAGCCACAGCCCAGCACTGCGCCCATCCTGCCCTACCCGCAGTGCAATTGTGCCCTGAAACTCAGTCAACCATTCCAAAAGCAGGGTCCCCATGTGCCCTGCTAGCCTCCAGCCCCTGCACCACCGTGTCTTCATCCTCAGGATTTCCTGCCTCCCTTTTCACAGCCTACTCTTGCAACATTTAGTTTTGTTTCATTTAAGAAAAAGCTCTACAACCTGACACTCTCAAATGCAGTTTGAGCGGTGTCTCACAGTGCCCTTGAGCGGAGACACAAGCCCAGCTGCTGGACCATGCACACAGCAGACATGTCCCCAGCTTCCTGTGAGTCATGCCAGGCAGTGACTGCTCTTACCCAGACCAGGCTGATTTTCAGCTTCACCTTTCTGTTAGTTCACAGATAACTTGCATGTAAGGAACTGCAACATTTCTCAGCTGAGGGCCAGGACAGTCTCTCATGGCAGCAGCAGCAGGGCAGGGCCCCAGGAATGCAGCAGGAAGAAGAGGTGGCAGCAGGTCTAAGAAGTGCATGAGGAGTTTGGAGTTCACACTGCAGAGAGAGCTGACAGCTGAGGGGATCAAATCTGAGAGAAGCTGAGCTCTCCTCCCCTGGGTTTGGATCAGATCCTCTTGAAGGGAAACTCTGATAGCAGACTCTGGCCCTATGGCACTGCTCTGTCCTGGGCGTGTGTCCTGCCCCCAGCCTCTGCAGTGGGAGTGTAGGCAGGGAGTGAGCACAAACTACAGCTCAGTTTCAGTGCTTTTTCTCCAAACAAACAAAACCACCAAGCCTAATTTGCTCAAGCAACAATGGATGAAATTCTATTTCTCTTAATGCTGAGTGGAAAAAGAATTTAAAAAGACAGTTCAGGTTGCTGGCTTCCAGTTGGGAGTGGGATGATAGGAGCCTCCCTGGACCTTACTTGCATTGCGGATGGCCAGAAGTAGGGCCATAGCCAAAAGGAGAACTGTTCTGGCCACACTGAGCTGAACCAATCCTGGTCTATCAGTCTGGAGCATCTCCTAAGCCTGGGTGCATGGATGCTGTAAGTGGGACACATATTGCTTAGAACAGAACATCAACTAAAGAGGCCACAGACACCACAGAGACGAACAATATTTCACCATCCGTTGTGAGTGAAGCCCAAGCTCTCAGGATAATACCAGCAACATGTTTTGTTCCACACTGATTGTAAAGGATTCTTTCCCCATTGTACTGTGCCATTACACACAATGTCTCCAGTTCACAAGGTAGTAGAGTTTACCAGTACTCACTGGTGGCCTCTTTGCAATTACAGACAGGATATACTAAAAGAACATGAACCAGTGTGCACTTTGGCAGTCATAAAATAACATATCCATAATTTGGGGCACCCTGGGTGTATAGACAGCATGGCTTTCCCTCCTTCTAGGCCTTTAGGCACTGAAAACAGTTCCCCTGTTGTTTAAAGGTCTTATTTTTATCCAGAATCTCAAGACAATGATTACCACATAGCAAAAGACGCACATGTACAAACATTGATTCATGGACATGGAGTCAGGCTGTGCTGTGCCCATGCACAGGGACCTGGGAACAAAACTCACCAAGGACTGAACAGCCTTTTACCCACCGACTGCAGGAGCAGCCCAAGCAGCTCTGCACTTACATGATACAAATGGGAAAACCCGAAACAGCCTTAAACCAGCTGAACTGTTGCCTACCTTTTCCTGAAGGGAAGAAGCAATCCATCTCCACACTGCTGCGGGAGTGGGAAATGCAGAGAGCGCTGCTGGGGACCAGACCCTCCTGAGGTGGGCTCCGCTCTGTGGTCCGGACCAAACACCAGCCTGGCCTCTCACTCGGCCTCTCCAGCAGCTCCACTGTCTGCCCCACCTGAATGCTCAGCTCGCTGCTGTGGCCCGCTGTAAAGTCCTGGAGCACCACAGTTAGTTCACACCCTCCAGACAACTGCCCAGGTTCAACAGGAAAGAAAAAAAAAAAAAAAAAAAAAAAGAAAAGGAATAGATGTTAGCGAGGGTAGGATGAAAGCAATCATCTTTGCATCATATTTACACTGGCAAAGACAGGATTTGTGTTCCTTAGAAGCCAAGTTAATAATTTGTTTTCTCAAAGTTCAACATGTTGTGGTCCTGGTTTCCTTTACTTCTTATTGATTTTGCTGGGCTGAAGTGAGACACCAAAGCTACCCACCCAGTAACCTTTTGAATGCTAGCTGTGGGGGAGTTTTTGAGTTGTGAATTTTCTAGCTGCGAGTGTCCGTCAGAAACCCTGGGGGTTTTTTGTTGCTTTAATTTCTGGGGTCACTTTCTAGACTGGCAATAGCCCAGGCTGCCTCAGTGCTGTGCCTCATGGTGGGACAAATTCCAGCTCATCCTTCTAAAGCATGAGCTAGACACATTCCCACTTGCCACCAGTGCAGTGAGGAAACAGCTTCACTTTTCTTGGAAGACAAGAAACATAGCCTCATCTTCCCAAACTTGCTCTAGGGACCTCTTGGGAGACTTGGAAATCCTGATGGGGCAGATCAGAAAAGCTCCTCCCATGCTCTCTGATGGAACCCAGAGGTGTAAATATATAAACACAGAGTGATTGATTATATGCTGACTTTCAGGATTTGTACCTAGGAATAAATGTATCCTTTTACTTCCGTACTGAGTGCTGGAACTGCTGCTTTCCTTCAGCCTCACACCCTGTGACTCTCGAAGAACAACACTGGTCTCTGTGTAATCACAGTCTCTGTATAGCCAGGGACAGGGAATATAAGCACTTGCGTGTACATACAGAAGAAGTATTGTACAGATTTGTTTTTAACAAAGCTTGGGGTTTTTCTAACATAATTGGATCTCAGAGTTGGATTCTTGCATGTCTAAAATGTGTGAGAATGAATCTAAGTTTTTCTGGCCTGTGGAATCTTTCTTAATGCTCCTCTGTAATGTGGATTTCTTGCTGTCTGCCTGTCATTAGGGGCCCTCCTTCTTTGTCCTGTGTGCTGCTTGCTTCGGTGAGGGATGCAGGAATCTTTGGGGTCCTTATTCCAGTGTTGAATTTGATAGAAATTTTGATAGAAATTAGTTCACTGATTCAAAAGTTGAGAACAGTAAACAAGCATAATACTATAAACTTTATTTTCTTAGGATATGAAGCTAAAACCAAGGATAATATACAATGATTTTAAATGAACAACTTGTAAAGCCAACTGAATTGGAAGAAATCTTGTCAGATGCTGAGCATTGTGAAATCAGTAAAAACTGGGGTCTGCTTTTCAGCTTGAATGGGGGAGCTCTCGAGGAGAGCACACACATCTCTATAGACTTCACTCTTGAGCTGGTACAATCTCAAAATTCCTTATCTTAGCCCAAGCACCTCCAAATACACACCCCCATGGGAACAGCCTGTCTCCCCACTCAGTGGCATAGGGGTTTTTGTGTCCAGTGCAGATGTGAAAGAAATCCCACTCACAGGGGTGATATTCACGATTACAGAAAGGGGTCAGTGGACAAGGACTGGTTCTCACCTGTCCTGTGTCTCTGCCGTAGACGAAATGCTAGATTTGGGGAAGAAGAAGGAAATATTTCTCTGAAAGATTATTTGTAAATAAATAGAAAAAACCAAACAAAACAAACCATGGCAGCTGTTTGAGGCCATTCAGACAAAGTGCTGGCATTAATCCTGGCAGAAAGAGCTCAGTGCACTGCAAGAGGTCAGTGTGCCCCTAGCTGGGCAGTTTAGCAGCAAACTCACCACTCGTCACGCTGACAATCTCCCCATAACTGGAGTACAGACATTGACAGGGGTGGTAAGGATGAGATATTACCATAATATTTGCTGAGGTTTCTTTGGTATGGACTAATTTGAAGAGTAGAAAATATCCCTGATCCAGTATGTTGTATGATTTGGCATGGTGTGGGATATTTAAGACACAAAGAAAAAACCTGATTACTTCTTGCTAAATACATAGACATATCTTACCAAAAGTGATGAATTTCTCCTAATTCTTCCACTATTCCATGCTAAGTAAACTTTCTGTTCTCCAAATTATGCTATCTACAATATATTCTCTGAAAATAATCAAATTTCTCCTTCTTTTAGGGGAAAATGTGAGCAAATACTCTGCTGTATCAGCTTCTCTCCCAGAGAGCTGTTTAGAGCATTCCATGCCCTGTCCCGGAGTACCACTAGGTGTCCGTGTTTGCCATCACACAGCAACTAGATTTTCTGTAAAGAATTAACTCTTGCTTGTCTTTGAGGTGCTTATCTAAGAATGAGGTGCAGTGTCTGGGCATGAAGGAGCTGGTTCACACAGGATCCCCAAACTCATTGCTTTCAATGATATGGTCACAGGATGCTACAGAATATTAAAAAATTTTCTTCAGATGGTTCAGATTGTATTTTGAGAAAGAAGTAACTTTTATTGCTTAAGCAGGAAAGGTGAAACAGCCCAGGAATATTCCAGGGAAAAAGGCCTGGTTATGATGACACCTGGGAAAGCTTGGGACAAACAAGGCATTTCCCAGGGAGCACCAGCCCGGGACGTACTACCCTAAGCAGCTCCCTGCTATCCTCACTGGGGGCTGAGGGGCAGCTGACCTTACATCAGTTTATGGCAGGCCTTGTCATCCCTTCCAAAATAACTAAACATCAGTGACACAACCAGATGCTTCAGTTTGGGCAACACCTGTAAATGTTATCCCAGAGGAGGCAGGTGTGCTCCATGACCCTTGGGTACCATCCAGCTCCGTGTGCCTGTTTTCTTTGATTCATTAAAAACAGCAATTTAATGTAATGAGAACAGGAAGTCATCATCCCCTGGAGGAGCTCCTGGGCACCTGGTAGGATCAAGTTCTTCAGCAGGGGAGATTCTCGCCCCACTGACTTCAGACCATACCTTTGAAGTGGGAGGGAGGGAGCTCACTTCCCTCAGCTCCCTGGAGGCCTGACTATCCCTGAAGACATATGAATTTATATCATCTGCTCCTTAAGTATCTGCTGGATGGAAATGTGGACAGGGTTTCCAAATGCTCCGACTGACTGGCTGGAGCCAGTGCTTCAAGGAAAGAGCCCCTCTTTGGCAGGTGGAATTAAGCAGTTTCCCTTTTACAGGTAGGTGCAGGTGGCAGGTACAAGCAGTTAGCTCAGGGAGGGCCCATAGATCATTTTTAGGTGCCAGCTCCAAAGAACAAAAAAGGAGCTCCTTCCTTTTGCCCAAGGGCTTCCAAGTATTTCCAAGGCCTGTTCCGTGTCTTACATACCACCACACCACATAGAACATTTTCTTACCAAATTAACCCACAGCAAAGTAATCTCTCTGGAAAACTTATGATAAACGAATACATATACAATTTGTAAGCCACTGAGGAATAATGCAAATACATCTGATTCCCGATGACAGAAATCATTGCACCTACTAAGTGATCACTCAAGCTGTTAGTTAGTTCCTCAATTTGTTTTTAGAGAACAATTTTCCAGCTTTAGAGAAGTATATCATGCTTCTCTCTATGCTGGAGCATGGAAATAGGAATACTGATGGACTGCTTGTTTCTCATATATATTGCACTTGTTTTGGAAAGAAAATAGAGAATGCCCTTAAGGTTGAACTTCACAGGTAAATGCCTTCACATTTTACCATGTAACATTCACTTTTATTATTCCTGTGATTAAAACCACCATTAAAGCCACTGACTGGATATATTTAGAACCCAGACAGCACTCTAATCTGTATGTGACACAACAAGACACATTAAAATAAAAATAACAATGCAACATGCCTTTGCAGAGCACAAGGCATAACTGAAAGATCTGACACAGGGACAGATCTAACAAATTACACAGCAAGCAACAGCCTTAAAATTAGGAAGAAAAGGAAATGGTAGAAGCAAAGAGCAAAATGCAATGAGGAAGCAAGAGGGCCCCAAGCTGTCTGGAGCGAATGTGCTGCATGTCCTGAGAGAAGCTGGCAGGAGCCCCAGTCTGTCTCCACAGTGCCTGCCATCAGCAAACCATCTCCCATCCTCTGCCTTCACGTGTTCCTGGGCTAGGAAACATCACTGTGTAAATTTACTGTGTAAATGTTTTCATCAGGATGTTCTAATCTAATGATCACATCTGAGCTGGAGTGGAGCCCTGCACACTCACGGGTGTGAGCAGGGACCGAGCCACAGCCATTGGAAACTCCCCTCTCTGCTGCAGGATGCTGCTCACAAACCTCAGAGCATCGATGTGAGCAGTTTACATCCTACACAGACTCTGGGGAGTGAACTTTGTCACTCACATGAGCCCTTCTGCTCCTGGGAACACCCACCCGAGTGCCCATCAGCCACAAGAGGGTGAAGTACAAGCAACCAAAATGATCCCAGGCATGGTCACATCCTGCTGTGGGGGCATCCAGGCTGCTCCAAGAGCAGGAGCCAGCTCAGTTCCAACAGCCAGCAGACGCTGGTCAGTGCAGGATTATCATGAGATTGTCCTTCCTAAATCACAGTGTGTGTGCACGGTCACTGTGCACCTGTTTCATTTTCAGCCACAAAGCAGCAGCCAGAGGAAGAAAGACTGAACACCAGAGGCATATTTATCATCATAGTGCAGATGGAAAACACCTACCAGGTCACAGGCTGTCCTTCCTTCCCTCAAACAGATCCCTAAAATAGATCTTATATAGTACTAAATCCACTCCAGGTGAAAGTAAAGTGGGCATGGTTAGCTCTCCACCAGGGTGAGCAGGTATTTGGGAGGTGGGTGTCTGAAGTCTGTTTGAGTGTTTTGAAATATGCCAACACTGTTGTGGAAATCCACACAAGCTGGTTATTTACATCTATTCAAAAGGACACAGGGCTTGGCTAGTTTAAACAAAGCATTCTGTGTGGTGCAGCACTACAGCCTAATATAAATTGCTAGTTTTCTTTTGCTTTTGGGCTTTCTGCCTGTCTGGTTTTGGAAGAAAGCCAGTTTTGAATAGAAGCATTTAGTCACCATAAACAGCCTATTTCAAGAGGGTGAGAGAGGCAGTAGGAGCAAGAATGGGATTTGCATTCTTATCAAGAGATTAAAAAAAGTGAATAAAACCACTTAGATGTTGGTTCTGTCTGCACTGAAATAAATCCAGAAGCTGTCACTTTAGCTGGGGGATGGACACTAGAAATCTTATCCCCTGTGGAGTTCTTTGTGAAAATTTCTGTAATTTCATAGAGATTTTCTTTTTACTGGGAGCTTAGAGAGTGAGAGATCAAATTCAGAAAAAGCCTCTGAGGAATTCCAGTGCTAGAGAATTGCTTTAGTTTTTTTACTCTATAACAGGCTCTCTTTGGAGTGTGAACTCTGAGTCACCCATGTTTCTCACTCTAAAGCCTCTCAGCTCTGAAGGATGCTGAGCTGTGAGCTCTGGCAGTGCTGGTGAATGCTTTGCTGCATCTGTTCAGGGCTGTTTCTGTGTGGACAGGCTGTATTTCAGGAGCCATGGGCTAACCAAGAACAACCTACTAGAGTCAGTAACATTGCTCTGGACTGAATTGCTCTGAACTGAAAATTCAGTGGAGAATGCCTTACTCATCTGAGTCCTTCTCAGTCCTCAGGCCCCACCACCCATCTTCCATTAGGATGGAGCTGGTGGTTCCCACTCTTTCTGTTTTGTCTGACTGAACAGAGAGGAACAGTGCTTCAGCTTCAGGGGAAGGCCTGTTTATATTTAGGCAATAAATCAAACACATGGCTGGGATAATGGTGACATCCAATGGGCCAAAGGTACCATCTTTGCTCTTCCAGAGGCATCTGGATATGCAGCACTATAAACAGAGACACAGCAAATCATTCCACAGCAGGAAGAAAAGACACAGATGGCACGTGGGACATGTAAATGTGCTAAAGGAAAGGAAATCTGGTGTTATGGTCTCAAATAGCACATACCTTTCCAGCATCTCTTGCTGGAGTCCCTACTAGACGACCATATCCTGACTGCTGGATTTTGGACTCTGGCATATGCTGACATCTGCAGAACAGCTTGAATGGAGCTGTCTGAATTATTTCTGGAGCCTTTTTTCCAGAAAGTAAGACTAAAGTCGATCCAAATGAAACAGCATTTCTAACTATAAAAAATGCTTTTGAAGATAAAGAAAACCAGATTCACTTTGTTTCACTCAACAAATTGAACCAGAGCATGCCTGTGTTTGATCTGAAGGTTTCCTCATGGCAGTTGGCTCAGAGAGCTGGTACCCAAATTCCATTCCTTTCCCTTCCTTGGAGAAGCACAAAACGGAGCAGATATCATCTGTGCTCCTCAGTGACACACAGCCGGAACAACTGGCTCCATAACCCTTTAGTTTTGGAGGGTAAGCAAGACAGACAGCTGAAACCCTCCAAGGTAAACCCTACCTGCTGTCTTTTGCAGCCACAGCCAACCCAGGGTTAATAAAAATGCAATAATAGACTGAAATCAGGGAGCTGACTAGCTGTTTTCTTTCATGTTTGGCACAATTTTGAACCAGGGGATCAAGGGTTCCAGTCACAGATGATTCATCAGACACCAACTCCCGAGACACTCCTAGCAAGTACACAAAATCTGATCATGTATTCTGGCCAGGAACTCTGTGAAACACCTTCAGGTATAAGCAGCAGAGGCAAGTGTGCACAGTAAAAGTCTTTCTTCACAGCTGATGAGTTTAAAATAGAAACCCAGCTGCTGGCATCACATACCTGGTACTGGTGGAAAAGGAGGATTTGAGTCTGATAGAAGCTTTAGAAACACAAAGGATAAGAAAATGAGCCCTTGCAAAGGCTGGGTTATGTGCACATCTGTCTTTATCTAACTGGTGCATTCTGCCCTGAGCAGAATTTTAAGGAAGAAACCAAAAAATCTTGCAGAAGCCTTGTTCCCTCCACAGTGCTCCCAGCTGAGTATGATCCCCCCACTATTTGTTTCTCAGCAAGAAACCTACAGATCCCCTGACAGCAACATCAGGAAATAATTAGGTCCTTAATTAACCACCTCAGCTTTTAAATGACACCAAAAGGTAAACAGTTACCTGAAGAACTGTGAACAAGGGCTCACAATAACCTGAGGAGAAACCTCAGATGCCCCCTTGGGAAGGGGACAAATGATACAACAATAAAAAAAAGCACAATAAGGCCACCTGGGGATGCTTTAGAACAAAGTAAATCTCAGTTTGTACACTAGATCAGATTTGTTTAATACACATATCCCCAGCTTACATTTCCCTTATAATCCAGATAATTATTTTGAACAGGTACATTGCTGTCTGCAGTTATACTTTTAATGGACTTATGAAAAGTGATACAATTTCAAACAATACCTGCAAGAGATCTCCCTCCCCTTGTCAAGTAAAAACCAGACATTTTCAAGACAAGAAGTTGTAGATTGCTTCAAAGCTACGCTTTCCCAGTCCTGCTATAAGAAGTGAGGGCTTGAAGGCAGAAAAGGGATAATCTTATATTCTCTTTCTCACCTCTGCCAGCATGCAAGAATCAGGATTCTGTAGCCAAGTACCTCTGTAGTTTAGACACAAATAAGACTGATTACTTTAGATAGATACCCTCTCCAGTGACAGCCATGCCCAGCTTCCAGCAGACACTCTGCTGACCTTCACTGACCTGCCTCAGGTGCTCTGGACTCTCCTAAAACACCCCCCCCTGCAATGAATGCTGGCTATCTGAAGGCAACATGGATGGGGAGCCCAGCACACAGAAACACAAAAGGCTGCCCTGATGCCTGGTAGCATCATAGGAAACCACAGCAGTCCTCCTTCAGGGATATTAGCCCCTCAAAATGGGTGAGGATCTGCACAGAGAAACCAAAACCACAATGAAGTACTTAAAATATCCCCTGATGGTTTTTTTTGCCCAAATTGATGAATTCACCGAACAGATGTCTGACATAAAACTGGCTTTGTTTTTAATTGGAGGAGATTATTTAAACTATGTCTAAGCTGTATGGTCCTGTAAGTCTGACTCCCCTTTGCCATTGCTGGAGAGACCAGCTTGGCATCCCTCTCCATTTCCAAGTTGTTTCCTTTTACAGATTTAATAGCTGCTATTTTTCTTTCTTATTATTGGCCCCTAGGTCCTGTTACTATAAATCAGGGCCTTAGGCCCAAAATTAACTCCAAGGTGGATTTGGACAAGTTGCTTTGCATGATTTTTAGTACTAGGTTGGTTTAATAAAACATAAAGGGAAATGCAGATGTGAATACAGAAAACACATTGAGAGGAATGGTGACAGTGAGTGGCGTTCATCTCCAAGCCACTAAAGGAAGACCTGGTCCTGGCTGGCACATTTTCCTGCGCCTTTTCCCCTTGCAAATGTCACACTGAAGACAGTGAATTTTCAGAGAGATTTAGTGCACGCTAGAGAAACCAGTGCAAGTGATCAACATGACTGTTAGAACGTGCTGGGTGCCAGGCAGGCTTCAGGCTGAAAGAATGTGTGATGGCTGAGGGCATCCTAATGATCTGCTTCAGCTCAGTGTTGCCATTAATCACCACATAAACCCAGGCCACTGCTGCTGCAGATAGGCTGAACTCTGCTTGAAGCACAGCCGACCTTGAGCAGGAGAGTTTGCAAATCTGTTGCATGCCAATACCCTCAGATGGTGTTTTACACTGAGGAAAAAGGAGACATGACCACTTGTGTTTGAGTCCTCCCTATTGCTTGCCTTGCCCGCTGCACCCTCTGAGCCTTTCCGGCATTGCTGCAGGATCTTCAACCCATGACGGGTTGCAGCTTGAGTGCCAACAGTTAAATCCTGGGGTTTTCTTTCCCTTCCCATAATACTGCCATTTACTTGAGGTGACCTCACTTGCCAAGTGATGTAACAGTGTGCACGATCGAGCCTGGCACGTCTAAGCAGATGTTTTCAGTGGACACAGAAACAGTATTATGAAATGAAAATATCGCCTAAAACCTGAGCAGCACAAGAGATTACAATGGCCTTTATGAACATCAGCTTACCTAAAAGAGCATTGAGAGGCCTTTGGCTGCAGTCATATGCTTCCCTTCTAAAATGAAAGATTGTTGCTTGTACTACTGTAATGTGACTCCCAAAGGAACCAGCAGCTGCAGGTTTTGAATTTTATCATTTTTGGCCGCTCTGTTTGATAGAGTTGACTGAAGCATGCCCAAAGGACACTCCTCCCATAAAATTTTTTTCTTTAACTACAATAATAAAAAATGGTTGCATACTTTTTTTTTGGTGTGTTTTGTTTTAGTTTCTAACAAGGTAATAAATTCTATTTCAAAGAATGTAAATCCAAAGAGTTTGATAGTTGATCTTACTTGCTTTGTTTCAACTGAAAGGAAATGCTCATTGACTCTGTCATTTACATTTGCTGTCATGTCACACTATCAGGGAGAGCTAAATATGAATCAATGAAATCCAGCACAAACAAGTAGAAGATTGAGAGGAGCCTGAAAGAACTTGCTAGGTTCATTTATCAAAGGCTGAGCAGAATAATAAGGTTTATTGATAAGCACATTCCCAGCTCCTGCTTAATTTCTTTCCCTGAAGACACTTTCAATAAAATGCTCTGGCTTGTGCAATCACTGTTACATGTAAATTGTTCCTGGATGAATACGTTCATTTCTGTTCTTCCTGGACTCAATTCAGCCAATATGGAGGTCTCAGTTTTCACAGAGTGAAACACAGAGTCTGCCTTTATCCACAACACTCATACATGTGCTCTTTTGTTCCCTAAACCCACATTTCTCTTTTGCACTCAATGCATGCAGAGGAGGGTGATATGACCTGAGCTTAAAACATCCTCAGGATATTTAACAACGTGTAATGCAAGATTGTCCAGGAAGAACAAAAGATTTTGGTAGCCAAGTATAACATTTTTAGCCTGAGATCCAAGTACACTTAATGTTTGTCATTAGCATATCCAGTGTGTCTCTAAAGCCATGTGGAGGACATGTCCAGGGCAGCTCAGTTATAGAGCTGCTGCTGGGAAGGGACAGAGCCTGAAGCCAGTGAAGTTCAGTGTGAATTGGACACTGCTTCCTTTGGGTTTCTTTTGCAAATCCTTGACTAAATCTCCATCTTATCCTGAATTGGCAGATATAAAGATATGTACTCAGGGGAACCACATTTGATTTTTTGCTAGTAGCTGGGAAAAAAAAGATAAACTGTAAGAAATTCTCTTTAAGAAAGACAGCGAATCCATAGTGTTTGACAGTGGCTCTGAGTTGTTTTATTTCAGCTTGAATGGCAAGGGGTTTTGTGGCACCCTATGTTCAGGAGAGACGGACAACAGGAGCCCATGCATGAAGGGATAGAGGCCCTGGAAAGGGATAGAGGCCCTGGAAAGGGATAGAGGCCCTGGAAAGGGATAGGGCTGCGGGAGAACTGGGGCTGCAGCAATGGAGGACAGATGGCAACACAGGGACCTGGGGCTAAACAAAGGAAGATGGTGAACACCAGCAGTGATAACCAGCCAGGCTGATAAACAACCTTGTAAAGAAACTGAGCAATTCCCACACACAACTTTAATTCACTTTGAGATCAGATTCTCAAACTGCATACTGGAGAATCTTAAAATTAGGGGAAAAACTGTTAACCTTTGTTGCACTTGCTTCAACTCCACTTCTTATTACTCTTACATCCACAGCCTGCCTGCCATGCTTGTGCCTGTAGCAATTAACATGGTATTATCCCACCTACTTAACCTGAATATCCAACAGGGTACTTCCTTGGCTGAATATTTCCTTTTTCAGTGACAGAATTAGGCTCCCTTAACAAATTCTGTTTTATGAATTCACTATTACATCATCTATGCTGTAAGACTTTTGGCATAAACATCTGTTTCCTTTCATAATAAAAGAATGATAAATAATAATTTCCTCTATCCCAAGCAATACAGTAGCAGAGCTGTGTGTTCAAACCTCATTAATCCCCACCCAATCTAAAGCAGAAACTGCTGAAATGCTCTGTTTGCCAGAATGAGTCTTAAGTGAAGGGAAAACACACTTGAAGTAGAAGAGAATGAATTAGCCTTTACGGGATGAAATAGGAATTTATTGTTGCATCACCACACCTAACACTATAGTTATGAGGTGGTGGCTCTTTCAATGATAAATTTCTGCAAGAAAATAATGAAAACACAATGTAAATAATCTTTCCTTCTCAGAGTTCACAAGGCCTTAGTAAGTAGTGACCCTATTAAAGCAACCCTATTTAATATACCGAACTTATCCCAGCCTGCAATGTTTCCTTCTCCTCTTTCTTGGTCCCCCTTCTGTCCCTCCTGCAAAAAAGGGACCCTTTATTGCAATGCTCCATATTGTACTGTAACTAATGTCTGAACTGATCCAAGGTGCAGATAAATTAATTTGCCTCTCTCCTATACCCAAGGTATTCTTGTCAGTAACATGCACCACTGAGGCATGGGAAAAAAAAACAAAGAGAGTCTGAAAAGCCCCTGCAGGAAACAGAGAGAAAACTCAGGGGACACAGTATTCAGAGGCAGGCTCACTCTTGGCAGACAGACAGAGGGTTTTAGTCACTGGCACATCACTGCCCAGCTGCAGCAGCAACAGCATCTGCTCCCTGCCTGAGCTGAGAAGCTCCTGGGCTCCCCAAGGACAGCCTTTCCCACTGCCCTGCTCCTGCTGCTCCCCACAGAGGGCAGGGGCAGAGGGGACACTTGCAGTTTGCTGAGAGGTGGCAGCAGGAGATGTGCCAGTCTCTGAGACTGACCCCTTCCCTGGGGGGCAGGTAACCTTTCAGTGGTAATGAGAACTTAGGAAGAGTCTCATTTCAAAATGTCTATAATGCCGTTTTCTGGCCTTCCAGTGAGAAAGTCACAAATAAAATTGAATGATACTACAGAGACTTTAGATCACATGAAATACCTTTCTGTCAGGCTGAAATCACCAGTAATGAGTGTAAAGAAAAAATATAGATGAGTGTACAACATTTTCCAAACTGAAGCCAAAGAGAATTATAGTTCTTCACAGATATCTCCAGAGTATTTACACATACCACAATGGCAACAATACTAATGTAGCTAAAACTTATTTCTTTCAAATGAAGGACGATTTCATCTTCTACAGAAAACAGCGTTTATCGCCCAGTATTATTTTTTCTACCTCCTTGAAACTTGGCAGCCATTTGACATCATCCATCTCCATTAGGATACCATGGGTTATCAACATTGGCTATTTGGACAATTATAATCCCAGATGGTTCCTTTGCAAAAAATTCTACAACTCACTGGCACCACTACATACAGTTGGATTCTAATTGTACAATAAATGTCATTTACACTGGTTGACTCAATTTTCCTTTTCTGATCCCTTTATGTCATTTTATGCCGTTCTTTTTCTCAGCCTTAATTCTGCTTTGCAACCCGATATAATTTGACTCATCATCCCTATAATAGGTCCTACTTCTCCTCTTTCAAGCTATATGAGAGGAAATATTTTGTATTATGCATACTGTTTAGCAATAACAAGGGCACAATTTAATTTAAGAGAATTATCATGTGTTACCATAGACAAGAAACTCAACTAAAGTAAATTCGTTTTTTACCCATAGTAATAGAACCTGCATCAACTATTGACACAGTGCAACACTTTAACTGATTCAAAGTCTTCTGCAAACACAACTTCTGTGATTTTGCTGGTAAACACGAACAGCGCAGAAAAGATGGACTGCTTTCCCTGTTTACACATTTTTCTCATGAAAATAAGTAAGCTTATTTCTAAGGAATTGTTAAAGAACTTTTTTATTACTAAAAATAGGAAGGTAGTCACACAAGCAACACTGAATGAAGCGAAAACGTGATCTAATCTCACTTTACAAATGAAAAAGTAGCCAGTCAACAACACTAAACACAAAAGCATAGCACCCACCAGAGAAACAGGCAAGAGAGCTGTCATTCCAAAAACGAGCTACAGTGTAATGCTATACATCTACAGGTATAGATCTGGCACAGTAAATTTGGGGTTCACTTTTTATAGAAGTGTTTCTAAAAAACTCCTTTGGTAAACACCAGCAGAGCCTTCCCTCCCAAGCAAAGCAAACACACTGAAGGAATTTGGTGCTGTTCTTTTGAAGAACAAATCTGCTCTCCCCACCCTCTAAAAGAATACCCAAAAGAGGAGGGAATGGCACTACTTGAATAAATGGCTTTTAGTAGGATTTCTCCTTGAGTGAAAGCTCCAGCATCACCTGCTTACGGTAGGAATCTGCTACAGCTCAGGAAAACTGCCTTGGGACTTGAATAACACTTTTTAAACCTTCACCAAAGTTGTTTAGAATCAGGGACGGAAAATGCAAAAGCCAACATACCTTCCCCTCTGGCAGCTCAACAGGTGTATGCTACATTAACTAACCCTGTCTCTGTGCCACTGCCACCTTGACGTCATTGTTACTGGGTTGACAAAAGGTTTCCATGACAAACAAGAAAGCTGATCTGTTATCTCCTCTTTGGAGGAAATTGAAATGCCCTCTCTCCCATGTTCTGCTAGACCCACCCACCTTGTTTCTGGCACGAAGCGCAGAGGGTGCGCTTCCGTGATTGATTTAGATTTCCCTCTGCTCTGAAATAGAGAAACTAACTTGTGTGCTGTTTTTCCCCCTACTTAAACTAGAGGGTGTCACCCTCATCCCACTGTGATCCCACCCACCTCACCCACAGCACAATCTTATTTGTAGGCATGCTGACTACCATGCTCAAAAAGAGAACACATAACGCTGAAAGAGGACAAACTTTGAAGGAATGAACAAAAAACACTATTAAGGCATTTGATTCTCTTCTCGGCTGTAATTTATTACCTCTACTAGCAAGCATGACCTGTAATAGTTAGCAGATGTTTGAAACATCTCATTTTGAACTTTGC
Organism: Corvus kubaryi; assembly: GCF_017639235.1. Taxonomy (NCBI): domain Eukaryota; kingdom Metazoa; phylum Chordata; class Aves; order Passeriformes; family Corvidae; genus Corvus; species Corvus kubaryi. The sequence goes on from NW_024581135.1 coordinate 9,597,192, forward strand.
CTAAGATTAAAAGAGATCTTGTAGAATTTAAATAGCAGCTGCAGAATGAAATAAGGTCGCCTTTCCTAATGTGACAGAAATGTTCATCCTAGCCTTAAACAAGGAGGACTGTTTTATGTTCTGTAAATACTGAGGAAGTTAAATTTTTGTGCACAGGCACCCACACATTATAAATTTTATATGTGTCTAATTTGCAGCAATTGACATGAAATAACCCCAGTGGAAAAGGCTGGCCCAGCTGCCTGAATGCTTCTTAGGTTTTTGCTGCAATTAACCCCAGGCCTGCAGCTCACCACAAACAGGAGAACAATGGACTATTCTGGCCATGAACAACAGGTTAGCAAATTTGGAGGTACAAATTTATTTATCATCAACATTACTATTCTCACTTCATCAAGGGAGAACCCAGCAGCCCTCAAAGAGGATCATGTCCTGGATATGGAAACAAATCCAAAGGTTCGCCAAGGAGCAATAAAATACACTTCCCTACAGCTGTGCAACCCTACCAGCCTCTCTGCCATGCTGGCACCAGCAGGGTTCCTGCCCTGTGCATCAAAACAGTCACCCTTTATATTTAAGCACTGGGATTGATGCTAAATTCAACTTCTTGGGTATAGCTCCTATGGATCTTCTAGGACTACTGATTCCCCTACCTCTTGTTCCTACAATGACTAGACTTCAGCCAAGGGCTAACTAACTCACTGACTCAGATGACTAAGCTTCTGAATTGAGGAAGTTAACATACAAACAGCTAATTTAAAAACAGGTTTAGATCTCAAAACGAATTATTGTTCCCTTTCAGACTGCATGCATTTCTCCTGCTTGACACTTTAAGATTTTTCATTAATTCCCATACTTGCAGGTTTCTCAATGTTTGCAAACAGAGATCTTAATGTGGCAGACATAAGAGATGAAACAGATTTTGAAAGACCTGCTGTAGTGAACAAAGATGTCCCTAGCCTTTATGCATCTGGTTTGAGTTAATATTTGTATCCCTTCAGAATACAGGAGATTTTTTCCTAAGCTAGGCTTTTCCTAGTACGCGTGTTTTAGTAACACAAGGTTGTAATGTACTGCTCTCAAACAGATGTGATTCTGGAGGCTATCCCAAGGAGTACTGCTCACCTTCAGAGGGAAGCAAAGTCTAAACCAAGGTTGTGCTATTGTTTTTGGGGAAGACAAAATGCCTTGACTCCCATTAAGATTATTTTAAATCCTGCTGCATGACAGCTGCTTACAACTAATGTTGTATGTAATATTGAAGATGTTATTACTGAACATGAAAATACCTAACACTTTTGCAAATTTAATCAACATATTTAATTCATTGTCCCAGGGAGGTTCACAACTCTAAAGACCTTCAAACCAGTGCAGGTCTTAAAAACACATATTTAACCTAACTCTATTCCTGTGGAACAGAGCTCAGCATATGCTTAACATTAGGGGCATGTGCTTAATGGGCTCATGAAACACATCCTGGTTTATGATTCAGCACAAGCAATTTGCAGCTCTGTTTTCATCTTCCTTACAACCACTAACGTGCCCACGGAATTACGACAGGCCAGTGGCAGGAAATGGAGCATTGGCCTCATCAAGGGGCCCACTGGGCTGACAGAGCCCAGGACACAGCACCAGCCCAGGACACACCAACCCATGCCAGCCCCAGTGGGGAACCCTGGTGAGGGTGTTCCTTTACAACCAGAGAATGGGCGACAGAAAACCACCACAGCTAATTACGCACCGTAGCTATTTAGCATGAAGAAACTATATGCTGGAATAATACCCACAGGTGATTTTACTATAGATTTACTGTAACTCCACCGCTCCCAGCAGGTGTCAACACTCCTGACTCGAACACACCACCTGCATGCCTTTTTTATTTAATTACCATGATTTTCAGAAATTTGCTCTGCAGCACTCAAAGCACAGTCATTAATCTTCAGTAATCTCTCTGAACAACAATTTCAACTTTTCTGAGCCCAGAGCCCCTCTATAAAGCAGGGGCTGTATTGTCTGAGCACAGGATTTTATGCAAGGAAGTTGCCATGGCAACATGACAGGGAGGGCAGAACCCAAACAATAATTGAGCATCAAAGAATTTTAAGTGCAGGGAAAATTCAGAGCTAGATTCCATATTAGAGCTATAGGCTGTCCAAACTGCAGATTTTAAAGCTTAGGAAGACTGGATATTATTATAAGCTCTCTTGGGGATAGCTGTATTCCAGCAATGCATTATCACTGATCTGTTCCCATTATAATCCATCCATTTCACAGAAAACTACATGTTTTGTAAGGGAGTGGAAAAGCAATCTGAAAAGGAACAATTGCACATCTTGGCTTTGGATAGAGAAAAAAGAGGGAGAAGGAAGAAAAGGTTATAATCCAAACTGTATTTCAACAGAAAGCCTGGCTGTTATAAAAATAATAATGGTCTTGGCTAGTCACTTGTTGTGAAATAATGAACCTTGTCCACTTTTAAAATATTATTGCAGGCATTCTATAGAGGACCCTAATAAAAATGGATGGCTAACTGAGAAAAGGCTGCTGCATTGTTTTATAAGGCAGTAATCCAGTTCCAGAACACATAAATTGTAAACTCCAAACCAAAAAGTTTATACCAAAAACACAACATAGCTTTATTGTTATTATTACCCTGTTGCTCTTGTATATGCTGCTACAAATGCGTTTGCAAAATAATTAAAATCCAGAAGCGTTAGCAATGGAGCAGACCATAATTGTGTCTCAGGAGTGCTGAGTGCCCCAAGCTGTTACAAACCTTCACATAAGAAAGGTGCTGGTTTTATGTTTGCATGGATTGGTTTGCCACTTAAAAATGGGAACATACAGATATGGAAGGTAAAATAACCTAACAGAAGTTCTGGGACATGCATGATCTTCGTTCTAACTCCCAACTCTCTTTCTTGTCCAATGTTTAACTTGGACAACTCCACTCTCCTATATCTCTTCCGAGTCTTGGAAACAAGGGTAGTGCCGGTCACATTTTTATGAGATCGAGTACAAGCTTACATTTAACTAATGGTTATTTTTTGCAAGAAACACGCTGTTTGGATCAGCACATTTCTAGTGAGAGAAAAGCCACCTCAGTGCTGGGGAAGTCACCAGCCTTCTCAACACCACTACTGACCATGAGCCTAAAAGAGTGACTCATGTCCTTCCCTCCATGCCAGTGAGATCTGCAGGTATTAGGGCTGGCCCTGTTTACCTATGGAAAGCCAACCAAGCTATTTGTATCAGCAGCCTGTTCTTTTTGCTCCTGACTGCTCACCCAGCTGCAGGCATTAGTGACATACTTTTAATTTTTTTGGCTTCTCATGCATAACTAGTAATCCCCATGGAGAGACCCAGCACAGGCCAGCTTCCCACAGATCTGGGCTGTGTGGTCAGTCTCCAGCTAGAGTAGAAGCTTTTCCAGAAGGTCAGGCATCTCTCAGCCATGAGATGAGGTCTCTAGTAATGTGTGTGTCCATAAATACATGTGTTCATACTACTACATTTCTTCTAATTAGAGCAAATTCTTGGTTGCTCTCCCTATCCTTATGTTGATTTCCACAGAAATGATTTTTGAGATCAGAAGCTTCTGCCAAATTGCTTGAAATTTGTCCAATGGGTACTAAAGTTGTTAGAGGGCAGAACACAAATAGATGTGGAAAACATGAAAGAAAAAGTTACCTTAGAAAACTAAGTAAAAAACTTTCTCCTATCACAAAGGTAAAGGTAAGGGTAAGTCTCTTCAGGATTTCTCTACAAAGTTGCCTGCCCTGTAATAATTCCATTTTATCTGTATCTGTCAACTGGCCAGATTTCCATCATTTAATACATGACATGTTTATTTTCTATTGTTCTGCTCTGTTAATAAAAATATCACATGGCCCACATCAAACACCCACAAAAATCTACCACTATTTCGTCTATTAGCTGAATTATAACCTCATTAAAAAAATCAAGCTAGCTAAATTTTATTTTCTATAAACAGGTGCTAACTTGCATTAATTACATGAACAGGGTTTAATACATCATTAACTCAACTCGTGCTCTTTATTTGTCATGTCATAGTTATCCCTAGAGCCAATATTCCAGGTTTGCAACTCAGTGATATCAACTACAAATGAGACAGCAGATTTTGAAAACTGCAATGTTTTTGTCAGCTCACAGGTGAGGTGGAATGAGCTGACACTTATGAATCCTCTTACTGTTTTTATTTTAGGTTAAATTCAATTTCTGAAAGCTTCTCAGGATCTTTTGTATTATTTATATCTCATGCAGGAACACAGATACCCCTTCCTATGTCAGTAGAACCATACCAGCTTTGCTGCTGTAGCTTAGACATTTTTCTAGCATAAGAGATCCTGCCATGGAAACTTGAACAGATTTGGAAAGCAGCTCCCTAATGAACGTGTTAATGCAGCCAATTTGTGACACAGATCCCTGGTCCTGTTCCTCCTGGACAGGACCAAACTGTCCCATTACATTAACACCATTAAAAGCTGTCTTGCAACAAAGGTCAAGGATCACCTGTTCCTGAGAGCTGAACTGCACTTTAATGTTAGCCCTGAGCCCAGGAGACTGGAAATGACTCACAGTGGATATAATCTGAAGTTGCTCAATGCCAGGACGTTAAGTCAGGTGTAGGTGCATGTCTGATTACTTGCAGGCTGCAGCTGTGCTCCTTTTTTGGGCCATGTTAGAAACAACCTGCACAGCATCCAGGCTGGAGTGGTACCGTCAGCATTGCTCAGCACAAATCACGTAGGGCTCTTTTTATAGCTTCAGGATAAACAACTTCCACTCACACACTATAGTTACTAAAGCACCAATGAGGCAGGACAGTCTATGGTATGATGGCTTGTTTTATTGTATTAATTTCTGATTCAGTATTATTTGGCTTTACTGTAACCAGTTGTCTGTGCATTTCTACGTTGAAAGCTGCTTCTTTCCCAATCCACTCCTAGCTGCCTCTGCAGTAATAACAAAGCATGATCTTGGATAGTTTGGCATGTGACTAATAGCTGTTCAGATTGCCTTGGCAATTTCAGAGTATGCTAATTGGGCTAACAAGGTACTAAGTGCTCCAAGGTGTTATGAATGTGTTGTAAAATCAAAAACTCTGCTGTCAAATGCATTCATTACTCATGGTGTGTAATTTGCTTGCAAGGAACCTACTCCAAAAGACAATATTTCCAGTCATTTCTCCTACTCATCTGGGAAAGACATTAGCACAACAGCACCTAGAGCATCTTTAACTGATGCTGTCTCATTCCTAGAGAAGGAATCTCAGCCAACAGGCTCCTTGGTATCTTTGGGGACTGTCAGATTCCTCCTCAGCTGCAGCCAACAATTGGGTCCCACCAGGCCCCTCGCCATGGGCTGCTCTCACCAGGCTCCTCTCAGAAAAGCAAGACCCATTTGGCCAGCTGGGCACGACCAGTCCCAATGGGCTGTGGACCTGATCCCAGGTGAGGAGCACCCAGCCACTGCCTGGGGCTGTTCCACGTGCCTCACTTCCTGTTTTTTCCCCATCTCAGTCCCTAGGCTTTATTGCTGTTCCCCTTCTCATGCTCCCCACCATTTGCACTTTAGGCACCATGCCTCATTCCTACCTCTTGCTATCCAGGCACGTTGCCTGAGAGTGTTTCTGATTTTTGCAAAATAACAACCTCAGCAATCAGACCAAAGAGCTTTCACAAGCACCTTGAGCTCTCCATTTTACAGGCAACATCAGACCAAACAATGACACTACTGTTCAAGCCTACACAACAGACAAGAAAGTCACAGTATCACTTTTCCCCATTACCCCTTGTGCTGAAACACACCCAATTTATCCACTGACATAAGAGACAGGTTCATGTGATTCCTTCTCCTTCTGCTAGTTCTTTCCTACTAAAGGTCACACCCTCCTGATTTCATTTCTGTGGAACTGAGCAACTCAGTCTTTACTGTCTTCCCTTTTCCTGTTCCTTTTCCATTCTGTTAACATAAAAGCCTCACCCAACAGTGACGTTCAAGTTGACATTGATTTCTGCTGTATTTGAAGTCAATGTAATAAGATAAACTCTATATATTTGCCTGATACAACTGAGACATATCGACCCGAATAACTGGGCCAGTTATCCAGCCAAAAAACTGACTAAAATTAAAACTAGATGGTGGGACAAAAACAATTCCTTGACTAACCACCATCAGTGAACAAAGTCCCTGGCAACACTGAGGTTCGATCTAGATATATGAAAAAATGAAGGACAGGAAATTTCATTTTTTTCTTTAAAAAAACTGAAGCTGGAGTAAACCACAGCACACTATGCAGCAGATGGGGGAATAACACATGAATATGTGAAAGAGGTAAGGAAATGATCACCCAGTCAAGAGTTTGTTTGCGTAAGACTCAATCACCCAAGAACACACTTCAGCGGAAGCTGGAAAGGTGTGTATGGGAGGGAGGATGCCTTGTTCCAACAAACAGCTGACTGTAAATTGTAGCAGCTCTTCATGCAGCCAGAACTATTCAATGGAAACAGGTGTGACAGCAGGAAGGAAATGTTTAATCTTTGGATCCAAAAACATGACTCTTCCTTGCTTGAATAAAAGACTAGTGTTGGCTCAAAGCCAATGGGAGACTCATAACATTCTCTTGTTTCAAAGCAATAACCTGCTTGAGAGCAGGTTCACCAATTCAGGCCCCACTAAAGCCAGTCCTCGCGTGCTTAAAAGGGACAGGGTTTGGCCTGGAATTAGTTTCCAAAAGTGGAGGTGGGATTGCACAGGTGGGAGAGGCAGCTGAATGCACACAGCTTGTATGTGCGTTCTAACACAACACTTCTACCACGAGAGAATTCTATATTTGCTACATTGCAGTTGAAGAAAAGAGAAATCATCTATTTTCCTGCACCAAAAAGATCGCTGGGACCAGTCACACAATGGAAACATGCTGACCCTCAAAGAGCTCCTGGAATAATCACTTACATTAGCATGTTGCACTACCTCATAATGGTAGGCAAAGCAAAAAATTCACCATAGCAATCACGACTAAGCACAAAAGGTTCAAATCTGGCTGATTTCAAAGGACAGTAACTATAGGCTCAGCATGGAGCTTATATTGTGCTAAATCAAGGCTACCATTCCCTCTCTCTGCCTGCTGCTCATGAAAGAGCTTGGTCACCTACCCTGTGTGGTGACTTGAGGATGTGCAGTCCGAGCTGCTTCCAGCGACTTCTTCCCTCCTGCTCAGCCACCAGAACCCCTGTAACCTATCACAAGGCTGTGCAGGGGGAATGGCTGCAGCTGGATAATCTAACACTCCTACACTCCTAACCCCTTCGGCTCCAGCAATTTAAAAGGATTGCTCACAATATATTTAATCCTAAAATCCATCTTGTCACGAGTTAATAGTCAGATAATGCTATGCATAACATTCTAAGCATGGTGCCATAAATAAGAAAGCATTTAAATAGAAGAGTTTGCAGCAAATGTTCAAATCCAAGGTTCACTCATTAAAATCCAAACCAATGTATTAATCTCCACTGCTGCATATTTTAAAGACATGAAAACCAGATTCTAAGAACTTTTAAGCACCACAAGCTGCTTTTGCATTTTGAAAAGAAAGAAGAAATAACATTAAATAGGCTTTTTTAAAGGCTTCTCCTTCCTTTGCATGTTCTCATTCTTACAGCACATTTCATTTGTAACCTGGCATTCAGCCCCTGAGAGGTTTTTTCCCAAAAAACTTTCCACGAACAAAAAAAGGTTCTTGCTATATTTAAAGACTTAGATGTACAAAGTGTCAAACCAAGCTTTGCCCAGTGCTTCCTTAAAAACATGAAGTACCTCGGAAGAAGTCTGCAGGAGATTCTCTCAGCCCCTGGTGGAGCAATGGTGTCTTGCAGACTCCACAAACCTGACAACCAACATCAAGAAGCACTGCCCATTGATCACCCATAAGAAAGGGTGCCCAGTGGATTCGGCATGAAGTAGGACTGAAACAGGACTTCTCCTCATGCTGGGCAGCTCTGGCAGATCACGTGGCTGCTCTGTGACCTGGTTCTCTCAGCCATAAATTGACACTGACTGCTTTGCAGTAGTCTGAGATCTATGGATATGGAACACGAGACAGATCTCCCATGTAATTGAAGTCAGTTGCTCTCTTACAGCTTGTCAGCATATTTGCTAGGACAGGATTTACCATCAAAATAGAACACACAGCAAGTGAGACCTCTTCTGTTAGTGATGATAACGTGAAAAAGGCAAAAACTCTTCTTAATTCTGCCATCATTCAGGACTCATTTCAAACTCACTAAAAATGCTAATAGCTGCCATGATTTTATTTCATTTTCCTCAATCATACAGATGCTGTCTTGGGAAACTCAGAAACCCCTCCTGTCCCCCATCATGAGTTTATCATAACAATTAAAATTGCTTCCCTTTGCCAGATTTACTGTCTCCTCTAGAACACAAAGAAATTTAGCAAGAGAGACACAATCTGTTGTGACGAAAATGCAAAGTTCTACCCCTTGCAATGGTATTTTTTATTGTTTCCCATGAGGGGAATTATCTCCATTAATGGTGATTGCAAATCCCTGTGTACTGGGACATTAGCTTCCCTTATGCTTGTTACTGAAATGAAAAGAGACAACTAAAATATTACAGAGCTGTTTTACAAAGTACTTATCCTATTAAGCCACTTAGCCATAGTCTTTACATAGGGATGGGATGCCCAGAAGAATTATTTGGGGAACTATTCAGTTATAACATTAAGAAAAGCAAAGAAACACATTCATTAGGATCAATTTTAGCAGTTACTGTATTGCTCCTATCAACAAAAATTCCAGGTTTATGGATGCAAGTGGCCACCTTTCAGATCTACACCTGGGGAGCACATCCTGGTTCTCCTGCTCTTCTCTTTCTCTCTCACAGCAATCAAGGACTGGGAACCAGCAGATGGAAAATAAGTTGTATATTTGTTTAAAAGACATCCGCTTCAGCCCAGCTCTTACTTAACTATTTTTATTCTTTTACCTCCCCCCTCACAGGGAAAGTGACTTATTTAAAGGCTGGAGGCAAATCCTGCTCCTGCTGAAACAAAACCCTGAGCAGCCAATGGATTCCTGAAAGGCTGGATGTGATGTGGAGATATGAGAGGGTCAGAGCCAGATATTCACCTGGTGAACAGTGAGGTGCTTTTCTTGACTTCAAATAAAACTGATTTACGTATCACCCTGTTTTCTTTGCATTTCTTTAAATTACTTACCTTTTGTGCCTTGCCTCTCTGACCTTAGCAGCTGCCTAACCCAGTACAACAGCACTCGCACTCACCATCCCCTTTCTTGCTCTTTGCAGCGCCACATAACTAATTGCATTTCGGCCTCAACAATGTTATCTTCCCCCGCCCCCCTTTTTTTTTTTTTTTTGCTGGAAATGAGCAGCCAAGTGCTCATAAATAACACACAGGCATCACACAAAGAGAAGGTCATAAGGCAGGAACTCGATGAGCCTGAGAAAGGGTTGATTTTTAAAGTCCTTTCTCAGTCCTCAAATTTCTCTCCTAGGAAGCCTGAAAGACAGAGGTTTCATAAAGGCAAAAGGTGCCAAAGGTTCAGTTGCTGGGGAGGGCAGCAGGACTTCAGAGCTGGAGGGAGTTTCTGCAAAATAACTGCACTGAGGCCAGGACCTAAGAAATAACATGAAACCTCAGAGATTTCAAAAGACAACCCACAAAAACAGCCCCTGGAGGCCTGTTTTACACCTCTGTTATACCTGAGAGGCAGAGGGAGGGGGATGCAGCCATAGTCTGCTCAACCATTGCAACAAAAGTCAGAAAGTCATGCAAGAACCTCAGCCCCCAGCCTGTCCCCCACAGTCAGCAGCTGTTTAAGCTGGGAGCAGGTTGGATCTGCTGCTAGGGAGGTTCAGGGGCAGGGGGCCACGAGCCTTTCAACTGCCCCCAGCACACACTGGAAGCTTGCACAGTAGAGGAGTGTTCAGGATGTGAAGGCAAAGACCAGTAAGCTGAATGCCATCTTGCCCATTTTATAGGTAGCAATGGATAGAGAAAACAGCCCTTTACCTTTCTAAGGACAATCACTGAAATTCATACAAAAATCAGCTCTCACTGCATTATCTGCAGCAAGCCAGAAAGCTGAAGTTTCTCTGTGTGCGTTTCAATTTCCCTTCCTTTCTCTACATAAATGTCGTACTTATGACTGATGGTTTAACTACAACTCCATTTTTAAAGGAAAATCACATGGCTTGGCTAAGTGTTCCTTCTGCTGGGTAGACTCCTGCTGTCCTTTCCTATTGACTCCTCAGGATCATGCAGTAAATACCAACACTGGAAAACTTCTAGTAATAATGCCAACTGAGGCCCAGGACCTGTGGGGCACAGCTGGCTCCCACCCTCAATTCTTCCTGCAAGCTGAGAAGGCTCAGCACCTCTAGAGATGGTGCCCTAAAGACACAGCGAGAAACCCAACTGACTCTTCTGAAAATAAATAATCAGCAATCAACACACAGCTTTTCTCCATGCCAGTGGAAAACACGCATGTGTGGTCCAGCCTTGTTCTTTCAATAATTGTTTATTTGCAACTAGGGTCAGGAAGTGATGCTGTAGTGTCAGCAAAAATGAACCCAGGGAGTAAAGGGGTTGTGGAGTTCTGCCATGTTTCACACTCCTCTGTTTCTTGCTTGCACACATTTGAGGAGAGAGAGTTTGATTTGGATTGTTGGTGGGTTTTAAATTAATGCAAGATACAAACAGAAAAATAAAGTTGATCTGGACAGCAGCAGCACTTGGATCCTGGACACAAAGGCTTGGGGGAAGCTTTGGATGTCTCTCTGTTAGCTGCCAGTAGCAAGGCATGCCTGTGGTTTACAAGGTGGGGAGAATGCTGACTCCAAGGCAGGGAAGTGCCTCCTGGGGCATCCTGCTGCAAAAATACTTGGCTCCAGAATAAATACTGCCTCAGATCACTGAAAAGGCCGTGAGTTTGTGGACAAACAGAAGAAATCAGAATAGCCCTCCCTGTAACTCAAAGCCTTTTCCTACCTACATGACCTAGGGCTGAGAAGAGGTAAACCCTTACTGGGATTTAAGGGGAAAAAGAAGACAAAATAATGATACACTGTGTGGTGTGATCTCTTCCTCCAGTCCCCTCACACGGAATGTCTCCGGTTCTCAGGAAAGCTTTCACCTCCCTCAGCTACTTGCCCAGCTCTGTGCTTCCCTGTGGCTTGCCCTCCATGTTCCCATGTCTCCTTCTATTGCCTCCCACTCCAGTACCTGTGTTCTGACACTTCGTGCTCCTCCATGGTCACAGCTCTGCTCAACCAGGCAACACACAAAGACTGAGGTTAAAGAGTTAAAACCAATTATCTCACTATCTGGCTGCTCCCTTTTGCCCATAATCAGGCATTCCACCGTGTACGAGGCCATGCCACAGGAGAATGTGTGAATGACTTTTATAGAAGTTTTATCTACAAGTTTGGATGAAGAAACCTTGACCAGCAGACAGCAAGGTGAAGATGGGAGAAGTATGAGCTGAGATGGGAGGTTGTGAGATTTTCCCAAGAACTGATGAGCTCTGGAGACACAGTCTTGATGAATCCCCAGGAACCGATAAATTCAGCACACCAAGAATCAGCCAAATCAGAAGAAGGCCACCAGCACACACTAACATCACGCAGAATAGAGACAAGGTGGCAAGGGCTGCTGCTGCAGATGTACATGTGCACTTAATGAAAGAAAGGACCCTTCAGCAGAATTTCTGAACACCCACCTGAAAGCTGCTGCTCACCAGTACAACCCTCCCTGCCTGAATTAAAGGTGTTCCTATAAATACTGTTTTTGAACTGTATTTTCCTCACTTGATCTCCTTGATATGAAGAAAAAAGGAATTTGGAACTGTTTCCCTTTGTCTCCCTCCTTCACACACAGATTTTTTCCAGTATCAAACCTCTTGCTAATATTAACTTTGAACTTGAATGATCTCTAATGTCCTCTAATGTCCTGGATCAATGAAGCTGTGTTATTCAAAGGTCAGTTCCTAACACTAAGTTCTGATCTCACTTAAACTTTTCTTCATTTCTAGACAGTTATTCTGTGTTATCCCTATATGCCCTTTATACCTGTTACAAGGTTTTCTAAGTTTCTTGAACAAACCTGGCACCTCTAGTAAGCATTAACCACACACAAATGATGAATTCTAAAATGAAAAAAAACCCTATGCCAAAAAGAAAACATATTGTTCCTCCAGAGGGATATATTTTATATTGTACATCCAAATCAAACAAACACACTGTAATCACCAGAATGAAACCCCAGAAACAACTCAAAACAACAGCACAGGAAAAATAAACATGAACTCAAGTTCTTTGAAGAACAGGAGGAGAACGACTGGATTTAGATAAGGAAAAACTTATTGCTTAATGACAACATAGAAAGTAGAACTTGAGATGAAATACAAAAAAAAAAAAATACCCTTTTTAAAAACAAGTTCTGAATAATGTTTGCTCCTTCTTTTCCAAACCAAGCACTTTAGATGATCTATTGGCCCAAGAATGGATACAGAGGCAACTCCAGAATACTGATGGACAATTCCTATTCTATTTACGTCCTCATTTGGGGGGGACACCGTACTCTATCCACTTTTAATTAACCATTTTGTCCCTTTAATCAACAGACAAATTTGGAGCAGCAGCACAAGGCTGAGGCAGGAGTGTCCATTCTATGTCCTGAGCAGGCTGGTTTCCAAAGTGGTGCCAGATTTTTGGGAAGCTGGGTCTGGGCAGGTGCCGTGCACCCACATTAGAGGTGACGATGCAGGTCAGTCTGCAGCAGCCCCAGGTGAGGAGTCACCTCAGCAGTGTCACTCCAGGACTGGCATCCTCTGCTGGGCAAGACGAGCAAGAACAAAGGTGAAAAGGAATCATTCACGAGGAGAAAGGGAAGGAACACAATGTTAGTTTAGATAAGCAATAATAAGGAAATGGCCTTTAATGACTTACAGTTCAGCTCGCATTAGCAGATACAGAGGAAGAAGATCAATCATTTGATCTCTTCAAATACATATGTTTTTGTCTAACCATTTTTGCTGGAAAAAAAATACTAATTTTGACTAACATGAATTAATTTGAACTGTTTCGGCATCAGTCAAAGACCAGAGATAGAAACTCCTCTCCCATCTAAAGTCCAACTCAATTTCTAATGCAAGGTAAATGGCAACAAATCTTTGACATCTGATTCTTTGAAAATCACAGCACATTTATAAAAGTCAAACAACAGCTGGTCTCACTTTACAGCTGAAAAACAGAATATCCTTTAATTCTTCTGGGCAAATCAATAATTTATCTTAATCTTTCTATTTTAAAATCACTGGTGTTGATCATGTCTTTGAAATAAAGACAAGGATTTTATTGCACTTCCTTCCTTCTTAGTCTGTTTTGATTGCACCAAACTCATTCACTTAAACATCCCCCTAACTTAAACATCCTCTTTCTTCACAGCAGGCATCAAAATATCTTTTTTTGTTTGTTTAGTAATATAGATTTATTGATATGGAGCTTATTTCCTGTCATGTAAGACCATAGTGTTGGACACAGCTGAGTTTCCATCCATCTTTTAAAGGGCAGCACTCTCCACCTTATTCTGTACATTTTAAAATTACAGCCATCCTGCCTAAGCAGGATCACATGTGCTTCAGAAGTGTCTTGTGATTGAGAGATACCACATTTGCAGTAGATTTGGGATACTCATCACATGAACTAAGATTATATCATTATACAAACTCTAACTGTGTTCCTTGCACCTCTCTGGGGAAGGTGTCCATATGCACATTAGTATAGGATCTGATTTTCACACTGCTTGCAGGAATAAAAAGGAGAGATCAAGTGGGTGGCCACAGAAATCACATTTAAATACCCTCAACAGGAATGAGTTGATATTTATACCTCCAATGTTCTCAGGAGAACTTCAGTCTGAAGAAGTTCCATACATTTGTTTTATCATAGGGGGACTTGACTTATATTTTCAAGTGTTACTGATTTACTTATTTTCCACCAAAGGATGCTTTAGATTGAAATGATCTAAGAATAAGACTGAAAGCATACTGAATGCTGACCCTCGTTTCCTAAATGAAAAAAAAAAAAATTAAAGTCAATTGCAAATGTTCCTTACGAAATGGATAGCAATAGAAATGAAAATGTACAAAATAATGCACCTTATAAAAGAAGTGGAGCATATTCTACCTGCCCTGTATGTAACTGCCAGTTCTGCACGGATGAAAATGCTGAAAAGAAATCTTTGAAGAACACCCTTCTGTAGGACTTTGCTTTCAGGGACTTCTAGTTGAATCTGTTCTCAGCATCTGATCACCAAACTGAATCTGGATTCATATCTGTGGTCATTTATAGCCACAAAAAACCAACCAAACCTGGGAGAGGTGTTAAGAAAGTATCTGCTGCTTCTTGCACTGCTCTGGAAATAAACTTGTGAGTGCTGAGCAGTGACCCTGTGCTGACCACCACAGGAATGGCTTTCTTTTGGGGGAAGAATTGTGTCCAAGAATTTTGAGAGCAGAGGTCCCACTAAAGTTCAATAGTACTTCCAGAAATCCCAGCTGAGATATTTAAGATGCATGGCAAATTTCATGTCTGCCTTTTATGAAGCTATTTCCTGGAAATATTACCCAATGAACGACATGATTGATATTTCCATGGGCACTGCAGATGTTTTGGCTTTGCTGTATTTTCACAGTGTGAAACACTCAAATCTCTTGGAAATTTCTTGGTAAAATTCAACTATTAGATAAAAAAAAAAAGGACCTTTGGGGAAACTCATCCATTGTCATCATTTCCTCGATAGGTGTGTGGGGAATTGTCCAGCCCTGCAGTACAAAAAAAATGAACAAGGCTCCACTACCTGATTAGGACTTTCTCTAAAGTCCCCTGAATAATTACTATGAAGTTTGCAAGTGCTTCCAACAAGTGTTATGTTTTAAAAGCAGCTGATCGTATTTCATTTTGTTTTTCAAAAAAACCTTTTCTAAGAAGGTTCTGTGAAAAAAGACAGCCTGTGCCTGGTGCTGCCTCCGCCCACAGCTGCAGCAAAAACTTGCTGGCAACAGAAAGCAAACGTCCCTACCGTCAGCAGCACTTGCACCCTTGACATATCTCTTCTCAGAGGTAAATCTCCTGATCACCTACCTGTTACATTTAGAAATGGGTGCCAGGAAAGACATAACTTGTAATTCAAGCCAGGATTAAACCTGGCTAAAAATCAAGGTCGGTAAGAGTTACATTTTTGATTGTTTTGAAATCTCGTTCCAATCCAGGGAAGACCAAAGTCCATTCTTTTAAAGTCCACAGAGAAAAAAAAAAGGCCCAAAGGCCCCAGAATTGTCCTGGGAGATCTGTGCCATAGGCAGAGCCAGTATTAATACCTGAGCTGGAGATTCTGTGCTACATGTATTATAAATCACTAAGAAAAGAGCTGTCAAATGACTCTGCTTGCAGATGCAGGTGGGTAAATTCCTGTGCAGCTACAAGCCATAGTGACTGGTATACAGATGATAAAAGGCATTGTGAGACCTATTAGCCAAGTCCCCAAAGCAGAGATTAAGTTATACCAAGGCAGAGCACAGGCCCAACACTGAGCAAAGAATGGTTGTAATTATTTGGATCCCCTCTGAGGTTCAGAGTTTTCTGTGAGTGCCCATGAAGGTTTGCACAATTCAAGGTATGTGTAGCACTTCAGCCCAGATTTCCTTCACTTGGAAATCTAAAAATGTAATTTATACCTTGTCTGTTTGAATGTGTTATATTTCACTCCAAGAGCCTTAAGTTAATTTTCCAAAAGACTGAAAAATATCAAATTTAGACAGACAAGTAGAGCTCTGCAAATCAAAAGCTGGAACATTTCATGATGTTGGCACTGCTGCATTCCTGATAAGAAATACAGGAAGCAAAGGCAAACTCCTTACTTATACATAGGAAGGAGAGAAAAAAAGAAAAGTGCCACAGTAATATTACTGAACATCAACGATTAGAAAGGCAAGTTCATGCCAAATAAAGCATTGCCAGCAGAGATAAACCAGTCTGATGTTATCAGCTCCAAATTCACTTCAATTACTTCAGTTTCAGGGAACCAGTCACAGTGAAAAAAAAGATACATACATTTGTATATTTTTATCAGGGAAGAGCTGAATTTACAGGGGTCCTAACCAAGATTCAGAGCCAGAATTGAGAGGAGGCACTCTCCCAAAGCCTAAGGAAAATTTAAGAAACTATCATTAGAGAGACAGAGTGATGTCAGCTCCTGGCTGAACAATTTATTCCCTTGGTAAGATAAACATTTTGCTACTACATGACAGTATCTTGAAAAGAGTTAACCACCTATAGCTAGTGAGCCCTCAAGAAAGCCAATTAAAGTGCCAAAATGTTTAATGTCAGGTTTTCCTTTGATCGCTATCATGTTTTCCCTTTTCCACAGGTGAGGGCAGTAGGGACCCAGTGTGAGAACTGCTCTAATGCTAGGCAGCGTTCAAGCAATATAAATATATCTTCTGGGGCCATAATTCACTCCTCTTTATCATACCTTCACAGGAAAAAATCACTTAACAGCCAGCAGTCATTTTCTATTACATAAATTTAGTTTTTCTTGTGGTCCCATAACTCATCAGTCCCTGCCAGGAAGCAGCACTCCAGACAGTACACTGAATTCTGGCACATCACTTGCTTGGATGGTGGCAGAATAACCACAACAATACTTACACAGATGAGACCAAATCAATCCCTTCCTTTGCCCTTTAGAAACTCAAAGTTGTTTAATCTATTTCAATTTACTGAGAGTAAACTATCTTGGTTGGAGGAAGAAACCTCTTCAGGTCAATGCCTGGCAGATAAATTGCCGGCACCTATTACAGTGCTCCAGAAAACAGGAAGATTTCTAAATACTCCTGCTCCTGTATTTAAGTGACTCCCTGCTTCACCACCCACTCCATATTCTCATGATCCTGTTCTCCCCTGGCTCTGCCTGAGAGTTTACATTGCACCTTCCAGCTTCCTTCTCATCAGCTGCAATCCGTAGCACCCGCTAACACTGGCAGAGAGATTTTTCCACTGACAGATGCTGGCTCTTCAGGTCAGTCCCACTGCTCAGGTGTGGCACAGACTCCAGTCCATGGTGACAAATATTTTGGCCATTCACAAGCACTGCTGGGGGTCAACCCTCCCTGTGCCTTGATATTCCCCCAGTATTGCAGTAGGAATGTGTCTCTGGCACGTGACTCAACGCCAAGCTCACTGCCAGTGAGTGAGCGCTTCCTCCTCCACCGATGATATCATAGGGAGAAAGCTATTTTACCTTGATTAGAAGCTTCTCAAGAAAAGAGAATTTGCCCCTAAGTGACTTGTTCCAGTAAGTCCTAATTCTAAAATCTCCCCTCTTATACAAATTACCTTCAATTAGAAAAATGATTATTACCAGACTTTATATAATACCACCAATGTGGAAGAGGTCAAGATCTCTGTCTCATGACTGCTGAAAGATGAGCTGAGTCTAGTATCTAATGGAAAAGATAAAAGTGTATAATGTAGATTTATTTTTAGAGAGTAAAACATTTTCAGTTCACATTTCAGAGCCTTTTTCCACATCCAAAAAAAACAGAAGGAAATGAGAACTGCTCTCCTCAGTACTCTGCAAAAGCCAACAAAAAGGAGGCCATTGGAAGATGGGCCAGTATCGCCAGAAACAGCTGTTTCACAAGCCAGCAGTTCAATGGCCTTACCAAATGAGAATGCCCTGCATGTAACATTTCCTTTATGCAATTCCCCGCTGCTTTGAATCCAAATATAAAGACTGAAATCCTGTCTGCTGTGAATAGGGCAAGGATTTCTCTCCAAGGAGAGGTTTTTAGATAGCATGCTGAAGAGGGCTTACTGCATAGAACAAAAGCTGTCTCCGTTGCCTTTTGGAAAAGGATGAAGAAATTTTGCGTGGTAGGTTACCTAGGACCTGACCTGGATGCTCAATGGGAATTGCAGTTACTGTAATAGTATTCATTATCTATTGATTCTTCAGCACTAAGTCTGGGTCATCAACCCACTTTCCCCCCTCTATATAAAACTTGCACAATTCAAATGACAATCCAAATATTTTCCTGTGTATGAAATATTTTAGATTATAGATTGCATATAGAAGTAGTCATGGATTGCGAATGGAAAAATAAACATTTTATATGTTCTCTCCTTCTTTCCTTTTACAAAGGTGCAGACCTACAGACCTTACTTGAAGTCTGTGTTTCTACTATATGGTATTTAATGAAAATGAAATGTTTGAGCCTGGGGATAATTGCTTTATATATTTTTGAGAGAGAAAAGTCCAAGGAAAGTGAAGATATTAAATAGTCATACCCAGATTTAAGAAGCTACTTAATCAGGTATTTAATTTAAAGAGACACAGACACTATTACTTTTTTTTTTTTAATCTGGTGAGTCTTATATAATCACCTGACCACTGCCTGCAGTCAGGAAAGCCTGCATATTTAAAGGCTTAATAACACTTTTGGAGTCAGGCACATAATTCAGAATATTTTCAAAGCAGAATCTGCTCCCATAAAGGCTACAAAAACAGGTCTGAATTCAGCTCTGCATCATGTGTTGGCACAATGGAGAACAATGCTGTAATTAATGTACAAATGTAATGTTTGCAAAAATTTCTATCTCCCCATCCAAACAAGGCAAAAAAAGGAAAGGGTAATGTGCCATCAAATGTACTTTGCAATGGCACCCAACACGTGAGTGACAGAGCAGAACTAGGACTCAGCCCCAGTCAAAGTGCTCTATCTTGTGCACCAAAGCATCCCCTTGATAATTGTTGTAGCTACATTCACATGTCTTGAGAAAAAACCTTGCTGAATTTACAGTAATGTTATTTCATTCCCTCTTAACAACAAAAAACCTTTTGTCTTTTTAGGAGTTTGAAATGCTAAAGTAAAGCTTAGCTCCAGGGCTGTGCCATGGCGAGAGAACACAGAAATTGCTACTTACAACTCAGGAGGAGTTGACTCACAAATAAGTTGAAAGAAATACACATGACTTGAGGCATGAGGAGTGTTGTTAAGCAGAAGTGCTACTTGAAATTGAGAATCTTTGAGAAGTTGTGATTTTCTTTGTCTAAAATGTTGTTTGACGTTCTTGTCTGAACATTCAAGTAACGCGTTAGGCAATCCTCAGGCATAACAGCAAGGTTTAGGGAAAGGACAAAGTGTGTCAGCTAAATCTTTGAGTTCTTTTGCCTTCAGAGAGTAATTTCAACTCTTACATGTTACTTGAGAATTGTTTCTGGCATGGAGTTAATACATAGATGGTCCCAATGCAGGATTAATCTGCTGCCATCCTGGCACACTGCTGGCACTGCAAAGTTCTTGGCATGGGTTTGCAAACGAGGCTGCTGTGAACAGTCAGACTTTCTAAAGGTAGGAGCTCTTTCCATTGGCTCCTCTGGATGGAGATCTCACCGGGGCACTAGAGAAGCCACCCATGGAGGCTGCAGCTGCAAAAAGCCTCTAGGCTTGAATCTGAACTCATGGGAATAACACTGCTGACTCTGCTGGAGTTAAATAGGCAGGGAAACCACTGACTGCTGAACCCTGTTATCTGTCAGAGCTGCTATCAGCCCCACACGAGTTAACTACAGCATGTGTGCTACAGTGTGTGCCAAGCACTGTCAACTCTGCCAAGAAAACCCACCTAGAGAGCATGAGATGAGCCAGTCTTCCAGTGCTGGTAACTAGCACCAGTCCATGTGAGAATATAAAACCTCCCAGTCCAACCACATTCACTCACACCCTCCTAGAAGAAAAGCTCAACTACACACTGAAGGAGAAACATCCCATGTAGTAAAATGTCACCATTAGGAGTCATTTCAGAGCTTTGGAACTGCTGACAGACAGTCCCCTCGGAGCAGGTGGCAACGTGTGCTGAGGGCTTTGTGCCAGCAGGTGAGCCCGATGTTTGAGTGGACACTGAACACAGGTGTGACTCCATGCCAATTCAGCAGGAGGTAAGGCAGCTCAGCTTCATCTGCCACTAATGTGGGTAACATAGTACAGAAAAAAAATGAGAGAACTATAAAGAGATGCAGGGAGTTCATTCTCCTTGGAGCAAAGACATGATAATGCAGCACTGTAGGAGCTGAGTTCTCCACAGTATTCTGGCATTAGCATCAGTGACAATAAGGAAACTGTCCAGCAGGAGCTGCCTCTCTACTTAAGGATGATACACTGCTACCTCAGATTCAACAAAGCACATACAAGTAACCTTTAGCCTTAGCTGTACACTCAAATATGTTTCTGTTCATTAAATGTATAACACAACACAAAACCACACAGCCTTAAGTCAGCAAGTGAACCTACCCACCTTAAAAAAAAACTAAAGCATGGCACAACCCTTTCCCCAATGGTAAAAACTTCTTCCCTGTATGAGCTCTACTCAGTTTATCTCATACACATTTGCTGTTCAGTTCAAACAAGGTTTTGGATAGAAACTCCTATAACCATTTCCAGTCTTGCATCCTTAAACCAACTCCTGCCATGATGGGCTGTCTTTCAGGGTACACAGCCTGGGTTGGCACCATAGCCCTTGTATGCAGCTGCAGCATGCAACATGGAGCATCTTACCTCAACGTGGCCAGAATTCATGCAACCGAGCCAACGGGCTGGGGGCAAACGAGCAAAGCTTAGGCGAGTGCTTAAAATTAAGCATGAGCTCAAGTATTGCACTAAGTCAGGGCCTTTTATCAGGAATGATAAATGTGAAAAACACAGAAAGTAAGACAAGTCCATGTGGATTGAAGACTTCTCAGACATCGGGCAAAGTATTTGCATACATTACAGTGGCCTTTGGATTGTGAGGCTTAATACTTTTCTAATGCACATTATTGGACACAAAAGTAAAATCATGGGGACATGCATTTAAGATAAATACAACAGATGGTCTTACAAAGGTAATTTATTTGCAATTAACTTATATTTCTGAGTCCAGCTTTCAAAATAATATCTGCACTGAACCTTACCTGTGAACTTAACAACCAAAACTTGGATTCTGATTTTGTGAAGGCACCCCTCTGCCTTGTCTAAGTGGCAGCATAATTAAAGCCCCAACAAACAGATAAATCCATAAAGGCATGGGAGAATTCAGCTTTTTTCAAGTTACATGTGATTTCAAAACACACACGAAGAGAATACGGGCATTCTCTCAGAGGATATGACAAACCCCATCTGCACAGCCAAGGTAATTATTAACTGCCCATTTTCTCCTACAATCAACTGCTAATTCAGTGGAAGAGCACAGCTGGAGGTATCAGGGTGACAAATTCAAGTGAGGCATCCTAGTGAAGCTGGGGATCTGGACTCAGATTGTCTGACAAGTAAAATGACAAGTACATACGTGCCGACAGTGTGCAGTATTCCAACAGAATCTAGCGTGTCTCAGGGCCATCCATATGCTCCACCATATGTCTGTGAGGAGAGGGGTCCAGAATCACAGTCTCTGGAAATGGTAGGTCTCCCAGGCTCTCAAGATACCAGCCAGGATCCCAATGTTGCTACATTAATTGGTGTGTAAGTACCTGCATTCCCTCCAACAAACAACTGATTTCAGCTCAGAGGGAAATATGTAACATAACCAGCTGGTTGCTCATTCAGAAGCTTGATCTCACAGGACAAGCTGTCCTAGGCAAGAAAAGGTTGCTCTGGGCTGCTTCTTCAGAGCCAATTGAACCTCTGTGTATTAACCACAAAGGAGCTGCAATAACAGAAATGTTACCATGTAGAAGAGCAGTACTGATAAGCACACAGAAACAGACGGGATTTTAATAACCTAGCAAAGGGGAATACGAGTTTCAGCTCACTCAGCAGAAGACAGGCTGCTTTCTTTCACCTTCTCTTGTGCTTTTCACTTACATTTTTCTGGGGGCAATTACCTGCCATGTATTTTCACATTTCAGTCCTACCTTATCACTGTCCACTGTGTTCTGTGATGTCCTGGAGGCAATGGAAATGGTGTCAGGTTGACTGCTGCCATCCCCTTGGCTGTCTGCATCATCTATTCCATCTCTGCAAGAAATGGAATAGGGAATCAATGACATTCCTTAACACACCACCAGGGTGAGCACAATGTTACAGGTGGAGTTGAGAAGTGCCAAGTCAGCAGGACAGAGCTGGCTTTGTGCTAAAATTACCCCACTGAGGCAGCCCATGATGCTATAGAGCTCTTGAATTTAGAATGACATCGCCCTCAGCCATGGGGTTTGGATTTGCACATAATCACAACATTTGTTTAAATTTCTTCAGGAATTTAATACTAAGCCATAAAGATGTTATCCAAACATAGATAAAGACAGTACAGAGCTCTATATATTTACCTCTCTGAGGCTGCTAACATAGTGTATTTTCTTCCCTCTGGCTGTAGAGATAAACTTCTCATAAATGTTTATTGGTCTTTCAAAGTAAATATTTAAATAATACAAGATACATATTTAGGGACAAGTTTAAAAAATCAGTGTCCTCATTCTGTACTAGAAAACTTTTGTATTGGTGCATGCTCTTAGACGAAATGTCTGGATCTCTGCTTTGCTACAGGTCTCCTGGGTGACCTTGGTTATTTATGCTTTGGATGTCCCTACAACACAGCCTGAAGTAAGAGAGGGATAAAATTTGACGAGTAAGTGAAGATGCTCAAATTACAGATGGCTTTTAGGAATGCCACAACAGAAAAAGAACAATTCATTATCTATAATTTCTATTTAATCCAGGATTGAAACCAGTTGACAAAAAAATTTTAGTATTATTTAACAGGCTGAAACAAGTTTGTATTTGATGATAAAATGCAGATTCTTCGCTACATATTCTTCAATCTATTGTCAGGATCAACTATGATTTCCATTGTCAAACACTTAAACACGCCAAACAAGGAAAAAAAAGTCTGGTTTTACTCAAATGTGAAGAAGTAAAATCTACTTTAGGAAAGAACCATAACCTTGGACTTTGAAGAATTTTTACTGTTTCTCTTTATACTTCGGAGTATAAAATAAAAGATCTTTGTACATATATCATAAAAAAAGCTTTCTAGCTACTTTTGCCAAGACAACATATAAGAAGCCAAGATGATGAAAACTGCTTTGACTACAGTAAAAACCAGTAAAAAGTCCACAGACACTACACTGCTGTGGGTTGAGAAAACACTAGTGATTTCAGGTTGTGACTGAAGTTACCTCCTACTGTTGTTCCGCTGCTTTGCTGGTGTCTTGGGGAGCTGAATTGGCTCTTTCAGAGCTCCTTTCAGATGAATGATCCTTTCTTGAATAACTTCCCGGATATTTTTGATCCATTCCTGTTTTGTTTCAATACTGGATGCCTAAAGTTTCACAGGGCAGAAAGACAGAGACTCTATCATGTTCTCACCTCCTGTGTAGAGGAGTTGTGGCTGGCTGATGAATGCCATGATTTGTCCTCTCTGCTGCACTGTTGCAGCTGCTGGAGTACCTGGTAACCCCAGGGGAACTGAGAGCATTTTGACCAGACCTACTTGGCAAGCAACAGCAAAGCAGCTAAGCTCTGGATAAATACACTTAATGCTAGCAACACAGCATGCTCAGTAGAGGGGAAACAGGTTATCAGTGCACAGCTGGGATTTCCTTAGACAAAACAACTATAACTTGAATTCTTCAGCTGAGACTCACTTGACAGAACAGGCTGTCACCTCTGGAGGTCTGTGGAAGAGGTTGATTGTTGATAAGTCCAGTGGCAAAGGACTAAGAGAATTACACCTCCCAGCCAAACACCCTGAGACCTGCCCTGTGTCAGCATGCCCAGGCTGCAAGAGGAGATGCAGTTCCAGCAGGGCTGCACAACTGTCCCAATTCCTACTGAAGCCTTAGAGCTCAGCTGCTCCTGATGCAGGCATGACCCCACTGGCAGACACGGAAGCCATGTGAATGCGAGGAGGCAAGAAACCGACCTTTCATTCAGGGCTCCCAAGGCCTGAACCAGAAGTGCTAAAGACAAAGAAAACAAAAAGAAAATACTTACTTTGAGCACTGTTTTATTGTCTGAGGATGGTGTTCGTCCAGACCACAAAGCAAATTTGCAGGGATCTCCTTCAACATGTTCAGTCACTCCCAGTTCTGAGGTCTAGTGTAGAGGAGAGATGATGAAAGATTTCATGTATATGAAGCCTCATGAGTCCAGAAAACTTTGGACTTGTAGGAAGAAGTGGGGAGGCTGGGATGGATAGGGGAACAGGATCTTATCTCTGTTTGCTACACAGATAAAAGAAACAGAAAGCCTCTGGGGTGGCAGGGAAGTGAACGGCTGGAGCGATCCTGCTCGCATTTCCCCCCACCCTCACAATCTTAAATCTCTCCAGACTCACTGCAGGCTGACTTCCAGGTGAGTCCTGCAGGACTCGGGGCCAGCCTTTCCAGGGGCAAGAGTATCCCCAACCCAGCAGGGGGACACATGAGCTTCCTAAACTCCACTTCTACCTACAAAAAACACAACACCCAGAATATTTTCTTTGCAGCCACACCTACCAGTAACTTGTTCTTGTAAACGTATTTTGTGTGTCCTGAAGAATCTTTGATCTCTTTGCTAAACACCAAAGAGATTTCAAAGAGAAACAAATGCCTCTCACGGCCTTTCCGAATGAGAGACTTGGGATCCCACACTTGGAAGGAATCCTGAAGAATCAGCTCTCCCTGGACGTCCAGGTTCTCATCAAACCCTAAAAGCACAAAATACAATCACTTGTATTTATTCTTGGGATGAGCAATTTACAGAAAAACCAGAGCAGTAAGGACTTGAAATAAAGGAGTCTTTCTCTTTTTTTTTTCCTTCATATTCTGAAAGGACAATAATGGGTATCCATTGCCTCAGTGAAAATACTTTCCTTTTTTTCCTATTGCAATGATGTAATTACTTCACCAGGCGCAAATACCTCATATGTGCTAAATAAGGCTACTGCTGAAGTGTAGTAAAAATTGCTCAAAAATTAATATTATGAAGGTTTCGCTGGTGGTTTCTGCACACAGAACTGCATTGCAAGAAATCCTATGCACTTCATTATTCAGTTTGCCCTCCTGCAATTTTAATCACCTGGGCTTATTGTGCTGCCTGGCTACCGGCACCAGTTCCTTTTTTCACTTGTTTTAGTACTCTGCTTGTTCCTTGGTTTTCCTCAAGCCAGGCTGGAAATTATTTTCCTAAGCCAAGAAAATGTGTGAGACACAATAAAGCATCTCAGTCCAGCATAAAATTTTTACATTTTAGAAATACTCCACACAATAATAAGCCAATAAAAGACTTCACTTTGTGCCAATCAAACTTTTTTTTCCTGTAGTTTTAAAGTACTTTTTTAAATACTTCTTTTTAAATCTTTGGCATAATTATGCTAACATTTTGAAACACAAGCTGTTTTGACTCAGAAAATCAGAACTTTTGAAATGCTGAAACAGTATTTAGAAATGTTTTCATCCAATAATTGTTACAGCTGCCAGCAGCTAAACTGATACTGTTTCAGGAGGGGATTTTTTCGTTTAATGGAGAAGGAATGTTTTAGCTAAATATATATACATACATTGCATATGCATATTCATACACACACACACATATGTATATTTATACAAACACAGAAGATATAGATAAATAACCATCCCCCCCCCCCCCCCCAAACTTCCTAGCCAGCTTTATTCTTTCAAGACTTTTGGAGAAATACCAGGAAAGAGCCAGGAGGTACCTAAAAATTATGATGAAACAACAGTATTGCTACAGTCAACCTCTGCTAAATTTCACCAC
Source organism: Corvus kubaryi (assembly GCF_017639235.1). NCBI lineage: Eukaryota > Metazoa > Chordata > Aves > Passeriformes > Corvidae > Corvus > Corvus kubaryi. The sequence continues at coordinate 9,623,048 of NW_024581135.1, forward strand.
AAGTTACAAACAAACTTAATCTCTCAGCAGGTCCCTCCCCTGCCCTGGCCCCTGCCCACCTTCCAGCATGCTGACGTGCATTGCATCGTTGGCCTTCTTTGGGACACTGAGCATCACTTCCAGACCATCCTTCAGCTCCCCTTTGCCCTCCTCACAGCAGGTCAGCAGTTCCTAAGAAGCAAGGCAGACACCCATAAACAAACTCTGATGAAGGTGGTGCCTTCACACCCAACTGTGCTACTAGGTATGTGCAGCTGCTTCAAGACAGGAGAAAGCTGAACTGCAGCAAACCCCACTGTGGGTGCTCACAAATAGTGGGGGTCAAATGGGAACAACTATAACACAAAACCAAACAAGGTGCCCTCAACGGAGACTGTGCACTTGGAAGCTTTCTGGGGACTTATGCTTACGGGTCATGAAGCAGCTCCCTTAAGCATAAGGTGACTCATTACACCTGTGAAGTGCTCTGCACGAGCTGATCTGTGCAGCTCACTGAGCTACCTTCAGTAGGAGTTGGTATTTTGTGATCCTCTGGACAGGCTTGATTAAATAAGAAGAGATGGAGTTGGCCAGCCCATGCCTTTGCTGGATTTCCTAGAAGGGATAAAAACAGCAGTCAGTCATGGAAAACTATTAACCCTCTGCCAGACAGAACCACCCATAACTAATTTTAGCTCTGGATCCCTGCATTTCTATGTTTAGTCTTTTAACTCTCTTTAAGCTTGCATGCAAGTAAGTGTGGTTTCAGAGAGCCTAGCAATAAACTTCAGAGTCCCCCTAAGGCCACTTAAACTGCAGGGTCCCTCTGCAAGTCTAGCTAAAGCTCTCCTGAGTAAACAGGCCTTGATTTAAGTATGACTTACCTGTCATGTCATTTGGTTTCCCCTAGCTATGAAGGCTGAAAGCAGAATCTTAACATTCAATTAAACTGAAGTGACATTAAATTAAATTGCATGAGTAGGGTGTAATTTAGCTGTCTAAACATAGGCATCGAGTCCCATTTGAGAGCCCTGGGGTAGCTGAAATATCCACATGGGAATAACAGGTCTGACACAGTGCTGACAGACCTGCTCTGCTCTGAGGTGGCACCTGGGAGCCAGGAGAGATACCCTTTATGATACCTGTTACAGCACTGAACACTTCTGTTTCGTCACCTGAACCTCACCCAAAATGTCTGGGCTGATCAGTGTGATGTGCTCATGAATTTCTGGAGACATCACAGAGAGGCACCTACTGAGGGCTACAAAGGACCCAGCTGCCTCCTCCCAGCTGTTCTGGGGGGAGTTAGGAGCTCCTGAAAATCCTACAGGACCCTAATGGACATATTTAGCATCTAAAAGATTCCAAACTCATGCCCTACAGGGGCAGATTCCCTGCTGAAATAGAACAGATTGGAAACCCTTCTCTGGAAACCCAGGGTCTCTGCCAGGCCCTGGGCATGCCTTGCCTTGCTCCTGGCCACCAGGAAATCCTTGATTCCTAAGGAAGCAAACGGAAAAGGGGAATGGGACTTTTCTCCAGCTACTGGAGTGTAAATTTGAGACTGTAAAGTGAAGAAGTTAAGGAAGATGAAGGGGGAAGAGCTGCCAAGAACAGAGATTTTCTTTCTGTATACAATCTGATTTTCTGCTGAGTACTAGTGAGGTTACTGCTTCTTTTTAGCTCCAGTGTTTGTCTTAATGCTGGGATGCAAAAGCATGCACTATTCACACAATGTACCAAAAGATGTTTGGTTTGCTGGTTTGATTTTTTTACTAGACAAGTTGTTTGGGTTTTTTTTTTAATAGCTCTGGTGACATGAACAAGACCCAAAAGGGAAGGGGCTCTGTTTGGGGGTTAATGGAGTTCGCACGAAGCTGAGTCACAGCTGACACAGGAACTGTGCCTGCAGAGCACATGGCTGGGACTCAATTCATAACTGCAGCAGCCAGCAAGACCTCGGCCATGGCTGTGAACTTCCTGGTGCTGGCAAAGTACAGTTGTTTTTGTAGGATCCAAGTAATGGAATTAGCAGGGCACGCTCTCAGCAAGATGCCTCCCCTTTGGGCACTCCTTGATCTGCCAGGATGCTCCCTGGTCAGACTGTGCACAGACACAGTGGGTTGGTGGAATGACATTCAACAAGCGCACTACTGGGAAGGGACAGTCTCCCTGCAGCTCCTCCCTCTGGTCCCTGAAGTGTCAGATAAGAAGGCAGCCTGCTGGAGTGTGTCTTGGGGGGTGTCTTGGGTTGGCTTTGTGACATTTGGAGAGGTCTGGACTCACTGAGGGCAGAGCTACAGGTGAGAGAGGTCTGTGCAGCAGAGAGCAGGCTGAGCAGACGTCTCACACATCTCTGAGGAACAGGAAGCCCAGAGGTGTCTGAGCCTTGAAGCAGCTGGCAAGTTTCAGAAGCGAGCTCGACACAGGGCTCTGTGCTCTCCACTTTGCCCTGCTTCTTGTTTAAAGCAAGCTTGGTTCACATTAAAGTGCATCACCATAGCTCACAACTTTATTTATTCCTTGGGTGGAAAAGTCTCCCAAGGGCCTGGAAGAAATGAAGGCACATCACAGACAGCGTGTGCTGGCAGCTGTGCATTGCAAACCAGGTGAGCTGCAGAGCAGGAAGAACATATAGTCTTACATGCAATGACAGAATCCCAGAAGAAACCCAAAAATATTCTCTGTGTAGGGCAGCACAAGATCCTCAGAAGTCCTTGGATGGACAACATGGAGACAGGAATACTTAAACAAAATTTCACACCATAAAAATTGCTGAACTGGCCATGAAGCAACGATAACATGCCCAAATTTTGTGTCAAATATCTAGAGATTCACACATTTAGGTGTCATCTAGTTGTGTACAGTTGGTTGGTAGGAGAACAAACTGCATCCTGAACTGGGTACACAGACCAAAGACATGCTAAGTAGACTGGTTCAGCATTACAACTCCCATGAAACATTTAGGTTTTGTCATGAATGACACAAATGTGACGAGCAATTCCAGAAAAAATATTAGTAAGGAGAAACTGAGCCCCTTTGTTTGTGCCTCTGCTCATTTCCTGAGGGACATTGTGAGAAACTGTCCAGGAACTCTCATCCATGCAGAAACACCATGCTCTGCAATGCTACCAAAGTCAATGAACTTTACCATGTTCCATGCTGGTCATGCAAATCAAAAGTGCCCTGTGGCTTCTTGAATACAAAACCTGATCTTTTCCAAGATTCAAAGCAAAAAAAAGTATTCCAAGTAGCAGAAGCATGTACATGGCTCAACCAAACTCTGTCCCAAAGATCGAAGCTTGATTAAATAAAGACACTAAACTAAAATCAACATGATTACCTCAGTAATATGCTGATTCTACCAATTGAAGTTGACAGCTAACATATGTTGGTAATCAAAAATATACCTTGCTAGCCTGAAGTATATGGTATTACAAATACTAAAATTTGCTAAACATGGCAGGCATCATTTATCTTTGAAACTACCGAATAAAGAACACAGTTTTAAGTAATGATGAACAAGACAGACACAAAAACTGAAAGAGTGAAATTAGTAAGTCTACTGCAGTTAAGTCAGAATAAGCACACTATTTTCATTCCCTGTGCAATTTCCAGCTAACATAACCATACCAACACCTTCTGAATTTTACAAACAAAGCACCATCTGTAGGGAAGGAAGATGGTAATCTTTATGCTTTATTAGACTAATGCTGCAAGATGAACTAGGCATGTTTCATAGTTGAGAGTTTGTGCATTGTTTTTCCACCTGTCTCAACTGGTTCAATAAAATAAATTGGTTTTCTCTACAGACATTGTTTCACTTACATCCTAAGAACATCCCAGCTCTAAGCATGGCTCGTAATTCTCTTCAAATTTTTCAAATGAGCTATGTCACCTATCTTTGCTCCTTCTCCTAATTAGTCAACCCTTACAACAAGCCCTGTAGCTGCAAGTTTTCCATGGACTTGAAGGGTTCAAACAAATTACTGGGACTGCTTGCTTTCATCTCAAAGGTGGCTTTCTATGAAAGCTTATGAAATTTGAGGAACACTTGCGATTTTCAAGCAGGCTTCTTACTACAGGGTGTTATTCTAGATAATTCACTCTCATCATCAGGGTGTTTTGGGAAATTCCAGGTTCTGCCTGGAAGAAAAGAACCAACTATTTTCTCTCTATTCCTTGTGCCAGGCTGTCCTGTCCCACTACTGAACCACTGTCACTCCAAGAACAAGGTAAGGAGGATCTACAGGTACTTTGCATTACCTTAGTCCCTCACGTTGAGTGCCTCCTTGAGGCTTTTTGGGTGGACAGACAGCTTTCTCTTTTTGCACAGGCATCACTGGGTGGCCCAGCACCTATGGAAGGCAAACACCTGCCCCTGGCAAAACAGCAGATGCTGACACATGAATATTCACTACGAAGCAATATCAGGCAGCTTTCCAGCCCATACAGAGAGCTGGAGTGGAAAAGCTGAGCAGAGGAAACGCTTTTAACTTGTGCAAACAGCACTGACAGACACTTAAGGCGGCTCTGAGCCTCTACGAGTCGCAGACCAGCACAACCCATTCAACAGGCTCAAGCGCCATCTCCTGGAAAACCCCCTTCAGTTCCATTCGACTGCTAGACCATTCGGTAGTTGGGCAAAACGTGTTCATCACTTTTCCTGTGGCTCATGGGAGACCTTTTGGTGTCGAGTGAGACTGAAATGCTACAACCATTGGCACATACAAACCCCAGAGGAGCTGCTGTAGGTCAGCTGCCAACTCCATCACAGCGTGGATCCTGCTGATCCTGTTACATTTTTGAACAGTTTCAATGCTTTTGAAGAGAGGTCCTTGCACCTTTTTTTTTTTTTTTTTTTCAGAAAGGCAACTAGTTAAACCTATACGGCAGTAGACAAGCACGGCAAAATGGATGAGGAAATAAGAGGAAGAACTTAGTTCCAATGTACTCAAAAACTTTAAAGATTTTTCTCAGCCTACAAAATTGGAATTGGAGCCTAAAAACATTTATCACTGGGTGTAGAGCTTGTATGGGAAATACATACATTGTCTAATTGGAGTCAATGGAGTTCCTTATTAGCACAATGAAGTAAATGGGGAATAGGCTGGGTAGAATTGGCAGAACAGGAGGACAAGATCTCATTTTAGATTTAGGGATTTCAGGTCACAAAATACAATGGAATCTGAGGTTTTCATTTTACCACTAAACCCAGAAACAGAGATGACATCTAAACCAGGTCTTTAGGAAGGATTTGGTAGGAAAAACACCCAAAGGTTCCCATAAGAATGTGTGTCTGCCTGCCTCAGCACACTGATGATCACACACCACACCACAGCCTATCAGTTCTCACAGCATGTGATATTTGCAGTGGAATGAAAAACCCAAATGCCGAGGCACAGAAAGGAACCCACTCCTCAAGTGTGAAAAAGAGGTGGTTTAGCTGCACCAGGTGTGTAGCAGGAAAACAGCAACGGCTGCTTACATCAAAGAAAGTCCCTGCATGTTCCAGGATGAGCTGGCTGGAGTCAGGCTTGTTTTTGCAGTAGGTGACATACATCTGAAATTTATCTGCCTGTGAAAACAAACATCAAAGGAAAAGCAAGATAAGCTATTTCTCTGCTCCCACAGGTTTTTATTAAGGCACACCAGGATAAATACAGGTGACAACTCTCTCCCACACACCCACCACCACCCCCTGCCCTCACACCCTGCCACCAAGAAACACAGGAACTGTAAATTAAGAACAGAAGACTTTAAGGTTCATACCTTACCTGAGTAGTTCTGAGGGCTCTGGGAGGCTTTCTTTAACAAGTATCACAGAGGGAAGGCCTAAAACTTTAATCTAGCTGTAAAATAATTTCTAAGAGCTCTAATGGTGTTACAAAAGAGTTTGAAGGTCTCAAAACTCAGTCATGAAGTGTTGACTATCACCTACTTGCAGATAAAATCAGTCTAGAAACTGGGCAAGTGTTTAAATCTAGTTTAAACTGGCTCAAGCCAACATTTATTACTTGAAATTTGTGACACTTGGCCCAGACTTGCCTTCCCTACCTTGGTTCAAACTTCAATGGCTCAATTTTTATGTTGTGCTAGGAGTGTTTTGCATTTTATTTCCTAATTTGTTTACTTCCAAGCAGAAATTAAAAGCATCTCTGCACTCCCACCTCTTATTACCGTACTCTGGTCTCAAGAAGAGGGAGGCAAATAAAAGAGGAGGATATTTTCCTTTTATTGCTATTGCATTTTTTATTCCAGGTATCGAAAGAGTAGGATTCTGCAACTGGGCAGGCAGCTTTGTAGGTATGTCTGTAACCACACACACAGCTCTGGACAGGTACCTTTGCTGAGATGATGCTGTAGTATCTTAAAAGAACCATGAAGATCTTGCACAGAATGATACATAAATGCATTCACCTTTCCTATACAGGTAACCTGTTCTTTGTAAACAAAATTTCTGCATCCATTTCATCAAGACCTGTGACGTGTTTTTAAATTAAAAGCCCATCTGAAATCATCTAAACATGCTAATTTTTTGGATAAGTGAAAATACTCCATAATTACTCTTAAAATTCTAATTCCTAGCTTTGATATATGAATAAAATCATCAGACAAAACACAAAGATGGCTGACTTGACTGGTAAATACTTTGAAAAGGGAACAGCTTTCATACTGGTAAATTACTGTAGCCAATTCCCAGAGCCTCCTATGCTCAGGAAGACTCTTCACATCAAGATTTCAAAGTCCTGTTGGAAATTATCCTGGCATTGCATAATGGAATGAGAGAGCACGGTGGCTCAGAAATTTGACACTAATTTCTGGAGGAAAAAAGTCAATAAAATATGTTCTTCATGCCTTTGTGGAGTTCTCATGGCATGACTAAAATTCCTTAAGGAAGGTATATTAAGAGTTTAAATGTCTGCCCTCCCAGGTCCTTTCACAGGGAAATGAATGTCACCCCTAAAAACAGGTTTGGTTGATGAAGTTCTGCTAAACAGAAACCAGCAGAGATAAAATAAAAGCTGTGCTGGTCAGTGCAGGACAAGGAGAGGGGCTCTGGAAAGCCTTCACACTACTGCTGAGAAGGGTGGAACCTTCCATGCTGGGGCAGGTGAAGGACAAAGCAGTTGTAGCTCCAGACTAGCTCCTAATCTCATTTATCACTGGGGACATAACCCTTGCACCTATTCCCAGCTTGTTCCCGTCTGTGTTGGAGGAATTAATCTGAATAAATAATGAGAAGCAGCAGCCTCATTACCCAGGTGACGAAGCAGTGGCCCACATCCTCAGGCAGTTGTTCATATTTCTCCAGCTCTTTTAGAAAAATGCTGAAAAAAGAAGACACCAATGTAATTAGTTACAGTCACATACCAGGAGATGCAGGATAACCAATGAGTTAATCAGTGCTAATGATCAATACTTGTATCTTGATTATGAAGCTACTCAAGTGCCCAGCCAGTGGAAAAAGTGTCTCTTGCCAAGGTGTGCTTTGTTTTTTGAGTACAGTCATGCCTGACTCCACTAGAAAGGAAATAGAGGCAATCCCTAGTAGGGAGTCAGCATGTTCAGGACTGTTCTATTTGAACACAGATCTTCAAAGAGTTGCTGTGTAATGGTTCAGAGGAAGAGCAAAAAGGGAAGCCCAAAGCTGCCAGATTTCAACACCCGACTCAGCACAAAGGACAGCAACTTAAACAAGCTCAGCATTTAATATATAAGTAGTAAACTTCCAAAATACAGATTATTTTAATCAACTCTCTCTCAACAGCTTGTACCACAAGGGACACTTGTTTGCAGACAGAGCCCTGCACAACACCTGGGTGAAAAGAGGGATGTGAAACAGTTTCTTCAGCTGCTCCTCCTAGGACATGTTTCCTGGACCCTTCACCAGCTTTGCTGCCCTTCTTTGGACACAGATTCTGAATCAGGCTGGAGGATGACTTAACATCACCAGCCAAAGGAGCAGGCTGTGGAGGGGACAGGGGAAATTTATTTCAGTATTGCTAGAAAGAAGTTTTAGAGGAAAAAGGATTATGCAGAAGAGCAGGCTGCAGGAGGAGAGGTCAGAGAAAGGAGAAATGAAAGCAGTGAGAAGCTGTGGGACATGACTGAGGGCTGGAGGGATGGTAGATGGGAACAGGGGAAAGCCAAAAAGGAGGGTAATCAGATGGCATCAGTGAGGGTCACCAAAACAATAAATATAGCACCACAGAGAAAGGGGAAGTGGGAAAGCAATTGGTTGATCATAAGATAGTTTTAAATGGGAGAATATTTGTCTGCATGGCAGGGTAATTCTTGTGGGCTGGAAGTCAATTCATCTATTATTTAAAGGCTTTTCTAATGTATTATGTAGCTTGAATCTACAATCCTGACATGCTTTGAAGCTGCTCACACAAACGCATGCATATGGCACGCTCTGCTGGGCCATATTATGTGATGCCACGTTTATCTGGCTGGAGCACTTGAAATGTCCCAGAACTTGAACAGGGAAAGGTTCTCTGATATGATTTTAAAACCATTTTGGTTTTGATGTGTACCCTGAAGACAGATTCGAAATTCAGACAGCCCTAAATGTTAAGTTTATAATTGTTGTTGCCTTCACATTATACCATGGAAACAACGTCCTCTAAGCTGATCTGGTACACAGTCTTATCTTAACAAGATGGAGTACTTTTAGTTACAGATTAAATACAGAAAGTCTCCAAGAAGTGGCAGAAAGCTACTTATTAACTCAGCTCACACCAACAATTCCCGTTTCCCCTCCATGTTTTCCAAGATCATATTTTTGACAGGCAAGTACCCAGACTAGATCTAGTGCTGTGAGATGGAAATCATGTATCAGACTGCAAAGCCTTGGTATAATATGACTTTAAGATTGTTAATCAGCTTGAAGGTGAAGTTTGAACTAAGTGGCAATTCATTTTTGTAAAATAAACAAAACAAGAAATTATTTTGCAAATCTGGATCATACTTTACACTCCCTTGTGCATTGTACTGTAGGTGTTCTCTGCAGATGCATTAAGTGCCTAAACATTAACAGAACTGTTAGGGAAACCTACTTGTTATGGAAGTCATATATTTCCTGAATATTGCCAAAGATGATGTGTTCTTTATTAAGGATTCCAGCTGGTATTTCTTCCACTCCACTTGTCATTTCCCAAAGGTAAGTCTGGAAGACACCAGAAACTCTTAATTTTGTGAACAAATGCAGTGGAAAAGAATAGATCTCCCTGTTTTATTGCCAAAGGCACAGGCTGAAAGGGAAGTATGTACTTTGAGATTAAATAAACAAGCTAAAAGCAAAAATTTTCCAGTGTTACAGAAAGCTCTCTGGAGAAATTCAAAGTGCTGACACTTTGAAGTTGTCTGAGAAAAAAGCAGAAACAGGGAAACAACACCTGTCTTTGCTGTCCACCTGATGGTGTCCAAAAACTGCAGGCAGAAACAGCTGAAAGATAAGCCAGATTTGCCACTTCAGTAGCATTAGATACATAAAAATCTCTGTCAGACTGTAGGAATATGAAAGCTGACAGATTTCACTGAATTACACTCTGTTTTTTGCCTTGAATATCACCATCCACTTTAGGAACAACCTGCTGTACAGCTAGGCAAGGTATTTGACTGTGCAAATCCAGAAGTTTCTCTAGTATGAGATGATTCAAAGGAATAGATTTGAATCCTTAAGGAAATGCTCCATGCATCAATGTGCACGGCCTGTGCAGTAAAGTGAACACGCCCAGTGCAGAGGACAACGTGTGCTTCCAGGAAATACTGGAGGCCTCCTGGGCCATAACTTACCTCCAAACATTCGTGTAAATCCCTGACATAAGCTTTTTCTGTCTGCAGCAGCTCAGCCATAATGAATCTGAAAAAAAGGGACCATTTTAGGTGTTTTGGACATTATAATCACTTCTACAATGAACAGAAAACAAAACATCCTCCTGCTGTTGTAAGGAAAAAGGGTGTTTTCACCCTAGACCTTCAGCTGCCTTACAGTGCACTTTTCAGGTCAAGAACTGAAATGCCACTTCATACTCCAGTCCCTTGTAGGGTTATTTTCTAAAAGTCTTTTCTGCATAAAATCCTATTAAGTTGTATTTCTGCAACCTTGAGTCCATGGGATTTACCATTTACATGCCTATTCTTAACTATCATCTGATTCTCAGAATATTTTCCACCCAGGGTTAAGAATTTGTGATTCACCAACAACATTTGCATCTTTGCTGACAGCCAGTGGGAAGTCACCCTAAAACTAACTTCAGAGGCAATACAGATGGATTTAAGAGACACCACTACTTTGAAGAGACTTCAACAGCTTGGTATCTGACCAGAGAAAATCCAGACGCTGGGAAATGCAACAGTGGCATCTGTAGAGCCTCAGGCTGGGCCCCTCAAAGTTGAAATTCCCAATGTTTTGCAAATTTGCCACAGGCAGACCAAGAGTAACATTTCCAAAAGTAAAAGTGGTTTCTTATCAATCACGCACTGTAGTGACAATTTCAGAGGACTGAGAAATACTCTTCCAGTATTCTTACACAAAAAATAAGACAAAATAACATGAAAATGGACTGTTTATAGATTTAAGCGCAACAAGCACTTTTCAAGTATCTCTTCTAGCATGAACTATTTCCAGTTCTCTCAGTCCTACGCTTGCTGAAATTTGATCCTGAACTTCAAGTGAACTCCTGCGTCACTGATGTTTAGATAACACTTAGACATCTAAAGATGTTCTTTATTTTTTCCTGCTAATTTTACTTTCTACATATAACCAGAAAGAAATTAGCAACTCCACAACATCAGGTTTAATCCAAGTGTTTGACTCACTACTTTCCCTTTCCAAAAGTAACTTCTGATTAAAACCAAAAGAAATTCAACCTTTATGTTCTGAAATTCTGTAACCTACAAGTATCAACCTCTACCCTACACCTGTAGACTTATCTTGATAACTCTGCAGCTGGAAGGAGTTCTAGGACTGCCAGTCAGTTCTGGTCATGGAAGTATCACAGAATCATTCTTTATCAGATAATGTGCCATGCAGACAGAGTGTTTGGGAACATACTCTTTCTTTCTGGCTGACTTCCTTTTTTCTTCATTGACTTCATGATTTGCATCTCTCAGCTTTACCTCCCGGTCTGAAAGACTTGCTGGAATGATATCGAGTTCCAGGTCTTTGTTATCCTAGGAAAAAACCAAGAAGTACAGAGCTTAACTTCATTGTAATCCCACTGTTGTGTAAAGTGCAGCATGTTCATGAGATCAAAGAGGTAAAAAGGGACAAAAGTAAGATAATATCAAAAAGAAGGAAATTCAGAAAGAAGTAGTACTGTGAGAAGTATGGTGGTGAGAGAGAAATCTTAAAAATTATCAACAATATTCATTGTAATCTTCACTGTTACTCCTAACCTGGAATTGGTATTGATAAAAAAAGTCTAAATTACCTTACTCCTTCATACCTAAATTAGTTGTCTAGTATGGGACTTCATAAAAAACAGTCTGATAAAGTAGAGCACCATGCAGAGACAACTTTCAGTGGCCATTTACCATGGAATACCTTTCCAGGCTGTGGTTAGAACTCAGTCTAAACCAGAGACCCTACAAGGAACAGCGCAGTTAAAGTATCATGAAGGTGTGAGGGAATTTATTCCTTATTTGTGATACTTAATTACAAAGAGTCATTGACTGAAAGGTTTTGAAGTGTTTCTGGTTCTGGCACTCTCCCTTAATACTACGGCCAGAGAATAGCAGGAGATCCTAATTTTTGCTTCTTATGATGCTCTATTTCACCTAAAAGAGTTCAGAGATGAGGTTGGGGATCAATTGTTTATGTTAGTTAAAAGATTAGAGAATGACAACTTAGAGTCAAAGTTTGAGTGTGATGCAAAATAATGGTGTGGGAGCAGGATTTATGATTTATACCAAAATCAACACAGATTTTTATTCAAATAATTTATTCCCCCCCACCCCTGAAAGCTGTATGGTGTCCTGATAAACAGTGCAAACATTTGTTTAGAAAATCTTTCTGATCTTCATCTCTCTCCTCCTCACATCACTGACCTACCACAGAAAAACCCTTTAACCCTTTCTCTCCAGAAGCACTTCTGAGCTTGGCCAGGTAGGCTGGCTGAATTTTCAGTGTTTCTAACGGGCACATGAAAACCTACAGCACTCATACCACAGACTTCACCTTCCTCTGTGACTCTGGTATAAAACCCCGACAGGACATGGTTTTACAGTACCTCTGGGTTGATTCCAAGGGCTTTTTCCAGGGAGTAGCGGTATTTCCCCATCCTGAGAGAGAAGTCCCGGTAGCGCTTGTCAACGGTGGTGACCCACTTCCTAATTTCGGTGGCATGTATGTGTCCTTTTTCTACAAAGCTGTCAGCCAGCTGGATGAGGAGCTTCACTTTCTCCTTTGTTTGCTGCCCAAAATACGGTCCTTGGTTATGTTTTATTACTATTTCCTTTGCTTTTAACCCACACAGTAGTCCAAAGAAGATCACAATTTTTATACATCATTAGAGAGTGTCTGTACCTCATCTTATACAGAATCAGACATTTTAAACTTTTTCAGTAGGAAAAGGAATGACATTTTTATAAGGACACTCATGCAGCTGAAGAAGATAGAAAAAGTCAAGTTTTTGAAACCCCGCAGACACAAACATATAAAGCATGTTGGAAGTTAGACAAGCCTCTTTCCCATAAGCAAGAGCTTATTTTTTGTGAGCCTTGGAGAAGACAAGATTTAAAAATCACACCTCATAAAATACACCAAGTTACTCTGAGTCTATACCTGGTGGATCTGCAGATCTGTGTAGGAAGGTCATTAATACACCACATACCAGCCCAGGAAGTGATTTTGAGTCATTACTACTCTGTTTCAAAAACAAACAGAATTTAAATCCAAACTCATGGTCTACCATAAAATCCTCCATCGGTATTTTAGGTCCAGTTTGAACATTACCAGCTAAAAGATGCCTGAACTCCAAAGCACACACTGAGCTCCCAAACCTTCCAGAGGTCTTTTCTATTCCACTTAGGCTCTAACTGCCCCTTAGTCAAAACTGGCACAAATGATGTAGTTATAAACTTTAGCTCTGATTCCAAATCTATCCCAGGAAAGGAGGCACTGGCAAGCTTCTTGCCAAAGATAGAGAGGACTTTCCACCATGCCTGAGGCAAGACACACTGTCAGATACTTGACTTATCAGTGATCTGACCACAAATGGTCAAACACACGTCAGACCAGAAAATATCCAGTAGATTTCAAACACAAAACTAAATTCAAGAAATTTCACCACCATAATAGATTAACAGCTGAATCAGACATTATCCTAACAAATTAAATGAGTACCTAAGCAAGGCTAGGTATGGAGATGTAAAAATCTGACTTCCTGTCATGTTTAAAGGTTTTTCATTCCCAACAGCTACTGACAATTTTGCATTCCAAACAATCAGTTTGGCCAGAAAGTTACTGGGATCAGGAAGGCTTTCAGCTACAGGTTAATTTGAGAATAACATCAGTCTGGGAATGACATGCATTTACCAGATTGCACATGGCAGTGAAAATATTCTATGTCAGCAGTAGGAGCAGTAGGTCAGCCCGAGGGAGCAAGACTGGATGTGTCAGTGTAAGAAACAGCCAGTAATGTTTAATAACCAACAAGGTCTAAAATCCAATCCTAGGCTAAGTCAAGAGTCAAAATGATTTGGAAACTTCGTTATGAATTTGGATTATTATGATAAAAATTAAATTATGAACTAGAACGTCATTTCAGGTGGAGAAATTATGGGTGGTTAGAATTCAGAAGTAGTTAAAAGAATGTCGTATGTGTCCTGTCTGATGAAATTACCTTCCATCCACTGCTAGTTATCTCACATTTTCAGAAACATGCAAGCTAAGCTAAAAGAAGGGGACAAGAACACCACAAAGCCTTTGAATCAAACCCATACAAGCACGGAGAGCCTAACGAGGAATTTAAGGATTACAGAAGATCAATTTCAGGACACAGTGAAATGCAGCTACATAATACCAAAGCCGTGGTCTTCCTGCAGTCCAGCTCTGCAGTTTACATCCTTATCAGAGACTGTTAATACCCCTGTGGATTCACTGTCTATGAATTACCTGTGGTTTGAATTAATTTTTCTGAAGCAGATCCAATCACCATTCCTCTGTAAACCCCACCAGATTTCCCAGAATTGCTCCATATAAATTAATATATTCTTGGTAATGCAGTTTTGTATTCAAAAATGTTCACCCCAGAGTTTAAAGACTCATCTATTTAAAGTACTTTGTTGGGATCAGCAGATTATTTCTAATGAGATAAATGATCATCTATGATCAACCCCACTAGAATTAGTGAGACAAATTGTGGTTTTAATGACAGAAGAAAGAGACTAGGAGTCCATCATGACCTTGGATGCGTTCAGATCAATTAGTCAGGCTATTCCATTCTGGAATGATTGTCTGAGGAGGGAATGTCTTTTTAGATTGCTCTGAAATCTGTATGCAAATGGACTTTCTCTTCCTTCTGATCAGAACAGAAATTTTTTATAACCTGTACTAACCAAGATAGAGAAAACCTCCTTTTTGTGCCTGTATCTTGCCAAAAGTTCTCAAAAGACATTTATCTTCAGGGCTAGGATTTTTAGAGGGCAACTATAAAATCAAGAGAAAATTATTACAGAGATCTAAGGCATTGAAACAGGACTATAAATACAGACTAAAGCAGATGGAATAATTAGATTAAAGTCACTGTTTACCTTGGCAGGTACTCTGAATTCCCCATATTCCTTCAGGAGTTCCTGAGTTTCTTCTGCTGATTCCCCTGTGGAGCTGTGAGTAGAGAGGTAATATTCGCCTGTTTCTTGGATCCAGTCTAAGGCCTGTGAATATCAAAAACGCCAAAGGAAAAACAAAACAAACAGTCTTTGTATTTCAAGAGCTAATCCTTGGACAAAAATCCCCCCTGACAAACAAAGAATATTAAATGCATTGGGACTTAATACTCTGTATACTAAAACACTTTCTAGGAACACATAAAAAGAATAAAATAATGAAAGCAGGTGGGAAAGGATACAAAAGGGTACTCTGTGTTTCCTAGAACAAAAAAGAGTGTAGGGAATTCTACCTATATACAGATAAACCTGCAGGGAAAGCAGTTTTCTCATTCAGAAATAGCTCAATAATACAAGTTTGCTCTTATATTTTTTTTCAAACAAATGAACGAATACAGAAATTAATCTGAGGTGACAAAAATACTCTATCTTGTTGTTGGGTTTTGGAATTGTCCTAAGTTGTTACAAAACCTATATTCACCATGTTTTCAAAGTTACAGTGTTTAAATACAACTTTGATTGCAACAGGAGCTCCATACAGAGGCATTACATGGATACAGGACATTTTACACACTGCCAGGACAGAAAGACAAGGTGGGGTTTTCACACTACCTGCTTGGCACTGCGCTCAAAGACAACGTATTGTTGGCACTGATCTAATCTCCGCTTCTTCAGGGTCCAGAAGTGAAGGACCCGATTCTCCCTCTGCAACAGCTCACTCAGAATGGCTGTAGGGCAAAGGAAAACATCTGCATGACTAGGGATTCTTTGACTGCATAAAGAAATAAGCTATGAAATGCTGAATTTAAATACTTTGCCTGGACCTTGCTCCCAAAAGCAGAGCCCAAGATCGCACTTCTTAAAAACAAGCATTGCTTCAAAGGGGCTGCTTAAAAAAATCTCCAAAAACCAAAAAACCCAAACCACATTCACAAGAAACCACCACAAAGCAAGTGTAGTTGCAGAGTGATCTGATAAAGGAAATGATGCTAGAACAGAGTTTGCCTTCTGAGCATGTTCACAGACTTTAGGATGACCACACTGCAGAGGGGGAGGCAAACCAGACCTTCAGTGCTGTCATGCACCAACCTTTGACCTGCTGCTCGGGCCCTCTGGTGTGGCTGGCCACTCCAGGCATGCTGACATTGTTCCTGTGGATGTACTTGAGGAACACCTCGGCGTTCCTCCGAGCCAGGGTACAGGCCTAGGAAACACAGCCCCCACCAAAAAGAATCAGTAAAGACGAGCAAAGAAAGCAAGGGAGACCCACGGGACTTCTCTGCTTAAATTGCAAGGAGGAGTTCTTTTTCATCTGGGAAGATAATGAGAACTTCAGCTAAGAGTCAATAAACTCAGCTAATAAACTAACAGTCTCATAGATGTACTAAAACACATGTAATGTTTAATACAGTGGTTCATTCTATATATTAAGGCAAATTAATGACAATAATAAAACTTGTTAAGAACTTGTTAAGAACTGGTACCTCACGTGCTTTCTGTCTAAACAAATGCAACGCACCTCTCTAGAAAAGTACTCATTTCAAAAAATGCACAAATCTAGAGGCATAATTTCTTAAGCCTTGACTGCAAGTGTAGTTTCATGTTATGTATCAGTTTTAGTGGCAGGTGGGAGGCTGGCTGACAGTTCATTTGTCAGCCTGTCAGCTCCCCAGTTCTTCCAAAGCAGCACCTGGAAGGCAGGAAGAAATCTGTCTCCATCCTGGTGCTGCCTTGCAGGGAAAAAATTGCTTTGGTTGTTATTAGATCTTCAGTTATTGGCTTGGAGGACAAAATTTGAAATGCTGGATTGTTTGTACAAGCCAACACCAAAATGATGTATAATACCTGTCATTTATAATGCAATTTTAAGAACTGAACTTTGAACCAGCACAACAACTAATATCCTGCAAGTGCAATGCAAACACCACCTAATTGGTCTTGATGACATCTCTCTGAGATATGTATCGATAGTAATGCTTATTACCCCTGCTATAACAAAGTAAAACCAGCCTAGGGTTTACACAGCCAGCCAGTAGCTGAGCTGGAATTACACCTCAGAGTGTCCTCTCAAACTTACCAACACTGCTCTAAAGTGTCTACTTAATGAGAGTTTTCCTGATTTACTAGAGAACTAAAATCAGACCTTGAGAAAAGCCTCCTTCTGTTCCAGGTGCTTGCTGATCAGAGGGATGACATGGTCTATCTCAGCTGCTGGTCCAAGTTTATCTCGGCCTCCACACCAGTCTTCATCCCGTCTGTATTCCTGCTCCAGACTCTCCAACACGCTGCACACCTGAAACATGCCCATAACACAACAACTCAGTTATCTACAGTCATAACCAGGAGGAGCACATTCAGAAGTCTCTGACCAATGACTTTTCAAGTCTACCCTTCCTGTACTATGGGGTAATTGAGTATAAAACAGGCCCTAGACAAAATTCTAGGTGTTTTTCTTACCCCTAGGGATCTTTACTGTTTGGGATACAAACAGTAAAAAAAAAAAAACAGCCTTGGTTTAAGGCTGATAAATCATTCTTCTCTTCTAATGAATAAAGGGAGGAAGAAGAAAAGGTTGAATCAAGGCAGGGGTTAGTCCAGCCACAGTGGATCGTTTAGGAAACAATCCCTATTCTAGAATGAGTTTAAATCCTACTGAAGTCAAGGGACTTAACACATACTTAAAGGAAAGCACATGCTTAAATACTTTCCTGAAACAAAGTCTGAAGCTGGAACTAATTCTCTTCAGCTGCATTTTAGTTGCTCCCTATACAGCTTTTTTAAGGCTGATGGAAACAAATAGACATTAAATCAGTGTCACAATTTAGGTGGATGCAGGTTCTCTACTGCACGGGGCTCACACACATCTTCTGTCTTGGTAGAATAGCAGAACAGTGGAAATGAGGTAAATAAACCAACACAGCCTGGAAATTATGCAGTTGCCTCAGACAAGGCTGAGTCCTTTTTGTTGCAGATCCTAAGAATACTCTCAGTGGCCTGTGCAGACACCACAAAAGTTTTCCAGGACATTTGGAACCTTCCTCTTCTTTCCCAGAGGGCTCTTCCTACAAACTCCACTGCTGAGATGATCCACTCAGTTATTGCTGGCATCCAGGTAGCTATGTCCACTCTTTTCTTGCTCACTCCTGCAGCTTTCACATGAACACAGTTATAATTGAGGGGACCCCATGTGATTAAGAGCACAGTCTGAAGGAGACTCCAGAATTACCCACCAATCATCCCCACTATCATAGGCCATTTTTATGTTACTCTGATCAAGGGCACATCAAATTCCACTTTAAAACTGGTGAGTTGAGGTGAGCTGATAACTGATCCTGCTGCCAGGCTCATGCACTATGCCCTATGCAAGCACCTTATGCATTGGGCAATCTGAAATCATCTTGCTTGGATGCAAAACAGCATTCACCCTCAAACATTTAGTGGAGAGCAAGTGCTCCATGTGTTATTTCAGCACAGAAAAGCATTTCCATTTCACTTCTTGAAAACCTTGACATTTTATTGGACTTCGGTGATTTAAAGAACGAAAGTAAATGGACTGCCTGGGATTCACATCTTTCCAAAAAGAATTGTCCCTGCACATGCAAATATCATCTTTCTGTTAAAATGGTGAGAGAAGTGAATATAAAATGGGCTGTCAATAAAGTCAGAGGGAAACTGGGCTATTTGAAATCCAAGGCTCCACCACTTACATCAAGAATATAATATACTTGGGGAAGACAGGCATGAAAAAGTTTGGCTGGATGTGACACTCTCTCTGCTCTTTTAGCTGCTTTTTCTAGACACTCAGAGAATTCAGGATTCAGTAAATTATTCACTCCACTGTCAGGCAGTCAGGGAGCAGACCCTTAAGGACTGTAGATCAGCTGTGAAGCCCAAGAGAAGGTGACAGGTTTGCAGCATGAGTTCGTGAGCATTCAAAGACTGAGCGATCCCTGCCCTACACGTTTGCTGAATAGACACAAGCAATGAATGAACTGGTGGGCACTGCAGGGTGCTTGTCTGAGACTTTGAAACAGGAAGAGAGACTGAATTCATAAATTACTGGCTATGCATACTTTGGCCAGCACATTTAACTGCCTAAAGCTCTAATGAATCCCCTAACAGTTTTCATTTCTCACACTCCTCCATCAGCAGTAATTCATTTTGATCTTGAATGCCTCAGGGACTGTAAATCTGTTTGAAACTCTTCACAGTGAAATACATTAATTACAAGGAATGAATTCATCTTAAACAGTCTTAAAATACATTACACAAATGACACCAAGAAGTGGCCCAAGAATCAACTACAGTCTTCAAGTTAAGGAAAAGTACACTCTTTCCCTAATGACTTATCTAGTTGTGTTAAAAATCTTCCCATGTCTGGTTCTCTAATTGAGGACCTAACTGTGTGATAACAACAATAGAAAATGTCATGGCAATCACTGCTGCCTTTTGTGTAAAACCACAGGTTCCTGCAGTGTCCATGCTAACACCAACTGCCTGGCTGCAGTAAATGACATCAGGCGAGGCTGCTCGAGTAGCCACACTGTGACACTAATTCTCACTGACTACAGTATAAAGGGCACCTGCTTGTGCAAGGGATGAATAATCCCACCATGCCAGCAGCCAAGTGGAATGTGTTTTGCAATTCATGAACACCTGGAATGAAGTAGAGTTGTGCTAGCATATAATGGGTTCCTGCTGTAATTATCTGTGTTGCAGGTAGATTTAAGAGGAATCCCTTTGAATCTTGGCATCTTTTTTGGCATCGTGGTATTTAAATATTAGTGAGGACATTGGCTCACAAAGTAACAATTAATTAATTGCAAGCGGTTCTCAAGGAAAAGCAGATTTATGTTCCTGAAAACTAAGTATCATGAGAACCTGAAACAAAAGTGGTGGGATTTCAAAAATTATTCCTGTTTGAAAGGGGAAAATTGAAAAAAAACCCAACAAAAATAACAACTTCAAGAATTGCATTGCTACATTGAAAACTTTAAGACGAAGGTAATTACAAACTGCTTGCTGCTCTCTTTTTGTCTTTTTCTTGGGGAGGGGGTTATGTTTTGTTTGGTTTGCGTTTGGGGTTTTTTTGTGTTACAATACTTGTCAAAGAAAGAATTTTAGTGATTCAGGCTTGGTTTGCTATGGCCCAGAGATGACACTGTCCAGCTCACCTGCTCAGAGGTTTTATAAAAGGCCACTGAGGCATTGACGAGTTTGAGCCTGTCCTCCATCTTCAGCATCAGCTGCTGCCAGTGCAGGGCCACCTTCTCAGCACATTCTCTGATAGCATCGGCATCATAATGTCCAGCCTGCAGCAACACTTCGGCCTTCTGCTGGACCTGCAGGGCACTCTGGTGTGTCTTCTGTAAGGAAGTGGCATGAAAGAGGGACTGTGTATGAGGGGAGGAAAGGGAGGTTGTACAGATGTGCCAGATGTATGGTAGAAAGGTGAAGTGAGGCGTGAGCATGGGGATGCGAGAGAGTGAAATATTTTCAGAGAGTTATCTTCAGTTAACAGTCACTTTCTGCAAAGCATTTTAGTTTCAGTTATTCACACACATTTGTAACATGTTATTAAAGCTTGGAATGCGTAAGCACTGCTAAGATGGGCTGGCTCTACTGGTCAGCCACTGCCCCTTTGGCAGAAACATGGGGTAAGTTCCCAGGGGTCCATTTTGACAGCTCTTGTGCTGAGCTCTCACCCAACCTCAGTGCTGACTGCATCCCACACAATCTGCAGACCCAAAAGCAAACTCTAAACAGTTGGCAAACTATGGGCCTAATCACCCTAATTTGGCCCTTGCCAGGCAGTTTACCTGGCATCATCAGCTTTACTTGTGCAGTTGTTCTAAACATCAATCCCTGAAGATACAAAGATGTCTTAGTAAAGGGCATGAATTGTATCACAGATATCAGCCCCTACAAGATGCATTTCTGAAAGGCAGTTCACTCATACTGGAGATCAGACTTATGCTCCCACGTTTAAGGTCAGAGCTGGGGAGAGTCGAAACATTCCCTCTACCATTCCTCAGTTTACTCAGTAACCACTTTATAGGCAGGACTGAGTTACCTGCCCCTTTCCCCAGCCTACACCAGCTCCTCACAGAGTTACCAAGTGGTGCCTACACCTTCCTCTGTGGGCTGCTAAAATAGCCCCCATCCCTGCACAGCCTCCTGAGTAACTGTGTTCAGACATGGTTCAGTCCAGTATTTGATTTTAGTCTTCTGAACAGAAGCCCTAAAATCTCTCAGACTCCTCTGCTACGTCCCATTTGTAACTGTTGCTGACAAATTCTCATGTGATAGTTTTATGATCTAAGCCATCAACCTGGGAAAAAGCTTGAAATCATCTGGTGATACACTGATGAATAAAGCAATGTAGAGAAAGCTATTAGAAAACAAAGAGGATTAATATTTGGCAGAAACTTAGGAAGATGTTCAAGAACAACTGGTTGAATTTAATATCCAGCTGCTTTACTGATGTTAGAATTGTAATACTTGTTTGAAATAGACTTTGAAGGATTTCAACTGAAAATCAATTCCACATCTAGAATGCTTTTAGAGAACAGTCTGCCTTATGTGCTTTGCTGATCTCTTCCCCATATTGAGCTTTAAATACTTTAAATATTTAATCTAGTGGTTTTTCCTTCTGAAAACTTATTTTCCTCTTAATGTGGTGTAACCCTCTTCTCCCTCTGTGATTTGCATTTACCACCAAATGCAAGCACTTCCCCAGTGTCAGAAGCTGTGATAACTCAGCCAGTGGCTGTCGTGTTCCCCACTGCTGTCTGATGGTGGCTGCCAAGATGTGGTCAGCACAGCTTGGTACCAGCCAGCTCATACAGAATTGATAAAAAACTTCTTCCTTTTCCTTTAGGAGCTGCAACAGCTGCTCCTTCCTTACTCTGAGCAGAGCTGGATCAAAATAAGTCATTACCTGAGATTTAAACTCTAAACTTTTTAGCATCACTGTAATGTATATTGATTTACTTCAAGTTTACTAGGAGACATCCCTTCCTCTTCCCCCCACCTCCCACCCCCAGTCAGGCATCTCTTCAAATCTCTATACTTTCAGAGTTTAAAGTTTGGTTTCCTTTTCAGGTATATGGGTATTTTTCAACTGTTCTTTTCTCTGTAAAAAGCTGACACTTAGCATAATCTGGGAAGCAGACAGACCTTTTAAGATGGAACAGGAGAAAGCAATGGAACCTCCTTCTAGCAGCTGAAGTGAGCACACCCTGTGAGTGTTGGGTTTGCTCATAATAACAGAGACACACGAAGTACTGAACTTAACTAGGAATCCTGTACGCAGGGCAGACCTTAGCCCTTCACTACCTTCTCATTCAAAGGAAAGCTGCTCAGAGCAGGGGCTCTTCCTCCTTGCCCTGTGAGTGAGGCAAATGGGTTGGCTCACAATCTGTTTCCAAGGGCCAGGTCAAAGATGTGTAGTTACTCCAGAGCAAGAAGGGGCAAAAGCAGTTTAGGAGGCAACTCTTAAAAATTGCCCCTCTTGCTTCTTAGTCAAAGTTATTTGAGGATGAGGGTTGGAACGAATTTCTTTTCTGGTATTCATGAAAGGAAAGCTGAATGAAACATTATTTAGTGTGAGAGCATTATCCAGTAAGAAAACATTCACAAATGAATGCTGTGAAATGACCTGCAAACAGTGGATGTGGGAAGAAACTGACTTGACAAACTTTTCCCATTTCCAATCACTTTATGAATTTTAATCTTAATTTTTTATCAAAGAAATTATCAGGAGATGCCTGAGTGTCATTTTCATGAATGGAAAATCTGATATCTGGCAGCAGAAGAATTAGCTGCAAGCGATAAATAATTTATTTCACTATTAGCCTCTGGTTACATTATGAGTTTAACAGTAAGTTGATTTTCTAAAGCTTCTATTCCTCCCCTTCCTTCAAGAAAGCAATGATTGATGCCCATGAGATAAGCTTTTGTATGATGTTCACCTGGGAAGGAGAAACAAAGTTAACTTGGTGTTACCTCTATTGCCAGCTGAAACTGCTCGTGCTCTCGCTGGAGCTGCTCAGCCTCCGAGAGGGAGCTCGCATTGACAAGGCTCGCGTTCAGCATTGACTCCCCATTCCTGATCCAGCCAAGCACCTGCAAACAAAGGGTGTGCTCATGGAAAGGTTGCTTCTGTACCAAGGTTTGTGCAGTCACCTACCACAAAATGCTTCAGCCTAGCTGAACAACAGGTGTGGTCTCGGGCTGAATCTGTGAGCAGAAAGAAATCCTAGGGTAAGATCTTAATGACACACGTTTTTAGAAGGCAAAGATCTTATTGAAAAAGTTATTGCTTGAAGAATTAAACTCTCTTTACATTGATATCCTTTACGTGGATATTTGGATAGCAAAGAGCACTCATTTCCAAGGTTTGACCACAAAAATGAATGGCCCCCTATAGAACTACCCCAGGTCAAAACCACAAAGCATAATGAGGGAAATTTGAATTTAAACATCTTTCAAATTTCCATCTGGAATCATAGATGTTGCAACACCTTTCTGCTTCACTTGCCTGTGTTTCTCTCACAGAAAAGTCTGAGCTTAGGGGTGAGGAGGGAGAAGATACAGTTGGTTTAATCTGGCATGGAGTTAAGATGCAGTTGGAGTTTCCACCTACACACAGAGCTAGGAAAAAACGCCAGGTCTTGCATTTTGTATTTAATCAAGAAGCTTTACTTCAGAGATGCTCAAATTATTCGTAGACATGCAATCCATGCTGTAATGACTGTAGAATCAAGTTCTAAATGTACATAATTAATCTGTCAAGCTTGTACTCACTCATTTAAACACCAACGTTTTCTGCTATTTTAAGACACATGTTTGCACCCAGAATGCACATGCAAGTTCTTTCCTGTGTTGTCTCAAAGCCTTTTTTCTACCTGTGAAGGTGTCAAATCAGTCCAGTAAAGCCAGAAAGTTGCTGAATCCAATTCATAGATGCACAGGAAATTCTGAGTGCTCAATGACTACCCTAAATTTAGTTCACGATTTCTAAAATTGACTTTGCTGCAATATTCTACATAGCAATTTCCCTTTTGTACTATCCTTTTCTCCAAGCGATCCATTAAATTGCCTGAAGCAAACAGGGATTCTCTATTGTTTGTTTTTCATCCCTACATCATGCATCACCCTAGTTAGTGCCATTCAGTTCCCTGTAGGATAAAAAAAAGAGTTTTCCCTAGGAGAAAAAAGGAAGACATCTATACATGTAGCTGACCCTAATTTGTAGAAAATTACATTCTGCTCAGTACAACAGTGTGGAAGATTTCATTTCATTCATTTGTCTTTCATCAGCAGGTGTAATTGTTCCTGTGGGAAATGCATCACACATTTAAAGGAAAAGCAATCGAGTTAGCATATGGCAATTGTATTGTCTGGCCTGTTCTATAATCCATCCTATTTGAACCCTACATTATTACAAACTATCTGGTACCAAACACTGAAGTTAGCCAAAGGATCACAGTACCTGGAAAAGGCTTGAATTGAGGACATCATGAGGCAAGACATGCTTTCATGTTTTACATATTGCAATACATCCAGGCTTGGACCATTTGGAATGTAGAAAAAACTCAGCGTGTATGATAAAAACCCAGATTTTTTTTTTCCCCCCTCTGTGGAACAGCTTTTATTTCAGCTGAATTTTTCAAAAACTGCCACAGACAGTTTGACACAGATTTCACACAAATATCTGAGTCTCTAAATAGTAAAACATCAGAATAAAAATCTGTGGAAACTCAGTCTTAAAACAAAGCAACTTGATTAGGTAGAGGGACCACACAACCAGTCTGCCAGGTTTCCTCTAGTGTTAACAACACATATTCATCCCTCCATTCAAGTGTCTTGCAGACTCAAATTATCCAGGGGAAAGCAGTTCCAGTGGGCTGATGGACTCCATGTGCCAGCAATGCTGCCAGCACCGTTTCTGACAAAGGTTGCTGCCATCCCTGAGTAGTTGCCCCCTCTCCTTCCCCCGGAGTGCAGGGTTAGACACTCATTTTGGGGCTCCTACATTCCCCTTTCCCGGCCCAAGGAGCACCCAAGCAGCAGCAAATTTTGCTTGGAAGCACTTACAGCGACCCTTTCTGCTTCCAGAAGTCTGCCAGAATGTCAGAGCCTCATCTGGGATTGCATCTGCTACTTTCATAGTAATGTTTCTTTCTTACTTGTGTGTGTTGTTTACATACAGTAAGGAAAAAAAACATCAGTTGCACAACTAAGGCTTCTTAAGTCTAAGTTCAAAACTCAGACACTTGCAGAGACAGTCCTTGTGTCTCTGGTTTAGAACTGGCTGGAAGGGGGCATTTACACATTTGTAACTGGTTTACAAGACCTGCTCACAAATTGACTCCTACTCATATAATACTTAATACCTTTTCATTAAAATATCTAGAAAAGCTCCTAATACAGCATCAAGGCACTTCTGTGATCATTTCCTGTATTCATAGGTTCACCATTATTTAGCAATGTGCAGACAGGTCAACCCTAAAAGATAGCTTTAAACAGACATTTCCTACAAATTACACATTTTATCAGCTTTGTAGAAGCAGTGATTAAATAATTCTGGAGTTAAACAAATCTTCAAAGACTTTCTTATACAGCCTAACAATTTTTTATTTTTTATAACAGAGAAGCAGGAACACTTTTACAGGATCTTATATAAAAGGCACTTGTCACTGGAGAGCAGTTTCACTGCAAGGCATGGGTTGTTTAACAGGGCAACCACCACAGCTCTGAAACAACTCCCACATTTGATTCCAATCTGCTTTACAGAGGCCAAGCTCCTGTACAGGGATTCTCTGTAATTAAATAATAGTACCAAATTCTTCCAAAACTCATAATTTCTTCCCTGGAAATCTGCCATCTTCACTGAGCACAGAGTCAGACTCTACAGGAAAAATAAAGATTGAGGCATCCCTTGTGCAGCCATCCTCAAGAAATGCAAGTTCTGTACCATGCACTGCTTTTGTCTACTACTCAGTTTATACATAATGCCTTCCTTCATGTTTCTAAAAAAGACTTAAGGCCTTGCTATGGATACCTCTCCAGTCAGATAAGAAAAGATTTTTATGTTTAAAAGACAAAACAATGTAAGTGAATCTTTTACACCTCCAGACCCTTTGCAGATTCCTTGAGAAGCTTTTACTAACACAGACACAACCATCAAGGACAGCTTCTGGTAATTTTAACCATGTTTAAAACTGCATCAGTTTTCCAGGAGCTTTTTGACATAAGATTAGAAAAAAAACCAACTATATTCCGTGTCTCTCAAATGACTACTTCCCATCATCCCTTGGGTATATATATTTTGAAGTAAATCTTACGCCAAACAGCCAAAAATAGATGGATAACAAGAACATCAAAAGGACTAAATATACTTCAAAACAACCTGGAAAGCAAGTATAGTGGGACACCTTGAGGATATCTTGGAGCAAATTAGGTCAAGTTCAACAGTTATTAAAAAAAAAAAAAGCCCAAACCATACAAAGATAAATTAAGGGGATAGGGAAGCCAAACAGCTGCAGGCAGAGCATTAGAGTTTGTTTTTTTAAACTGATCTCCACAAATCTATCCTGCTATTACTTTTATGTAAACAGTCCAAGCTCTGTAGTTTCTGTCAGAAATAAGTGGGATCCAAATGAGGGAAAATCAGGCTTGGACAGAATTTTTCTTAATAACAAAGACCTTGTGAATTACTGATCTTTACTATTTCCACGCTAAAGCAGTTCACAGAACATCTCATTTGGAATTGCTCCACTTTAATGGCTCCAAACTTCAATTCATTGTCTTGGCATTCACCCTTGGTGTGTAGGATATAAAGCAGAAATCTCTGGTAAACGAAACTTAAATAGATAGAGACAGTTAAAATACTTTTTATTTCCATGAGCCATTTTATCAAAATGCAAACACATGTACATGTAGAAGCCTTGACCAATTTTACTCTGTCAGCAGAACTTAACACAGCTACAGGAGGTGTCTTGCAACAACCACATCTCAACTCATTCACAAGAGAAAGGGCAATTTGGTAATGAGATCATCCATCATCTCAGATGCACTAAACTGAAAGTGAAGGAAACCTGGACCAGACTGGAGATGAACTACAAGCCAAAATCAATATATTTCCCAATTTTACTAAATGGTTGGGAATATGACTCATCTACAGGAAACCAAATAGAAAGAGGCAAGTTAAAATATTTCTGTGTCCTTTCTAAGGGAGACTGTAGCTGTGGTAATTTATGGGTTAACAAGCAAAGGAGCCCTTAGTATTCAGCTGAACAAATAAAATGTTTTTTCACTACTGGTTTGCTGAGAGGTCACACAATAACAAAGGCTCTGATGGTCCCAAGCTCCGTTAGGGAAATGCTAATTCCAGGCAGCTGTTCTCTCACAGTAAGTACTAGCTCAGTCCTATAACCACTTCCTTTGGGTAGATTTTGGCTGTAAAACAGTTAAGGACCAGCAGGTATTTGATAATAAAGCAAATAACATCAGGCACCTGCAGAAGGTGCTGCACTGCCACTGAATGGCTGCAGGAGCAGCCACAGGGCTGACTGCACTTCATCCTGAGCAAGTGGGCAACCTGCATCTTGAGCTTTTCTGCTACACGTGTAACTCCTCCCAGTTTTCTGTCATAAGTTAAAATGGCTCTGCTTCATCATAAATCTATCATACACACCTCCAAGCTTAGCTAAGCTGTGTATAAGAAACTTCAGGAACCTATAGAAAAAAAAGGATATACTTCATAACCATGTTAAGATAGTGATTGTAAATATCACAGAGTGTTTCTGGGTTTTGCTTGTTTTCTTTTTTAATTCTTTTCAGAAGAAAGCCAAGCAGTCAACAGAGCTCCAGAACTTCATGAGGAGCTGGTCTTCAATAATCACAAATGCAAAATGACCGTATTTTAAAAATAAAAATTAGGAGAGTTCTATGCTACTTTCAGGTAGAGTTGCAAAACATTCACATCAAACTAGACTTTGAAAGAAAATGTATGCACTGGTGTTAATGCTGCCAGCTTTCTGAGTGTGAAGGATTTTTTTTTTTGCCAGCAATGATAAACCAATTCAGCAAAGCACCACTCAGTTATTCTGTCGTCAAAAGTGAGTATTTATGATCATATGTACTGAGCATTCAGAGTGTGTCTGTGTGTATAAGTAAACAAATAAGCAGATAGGTATCTTTCATGAACACCTTGTACTATTTGGACACTCCTCCCAATACCACTCCCAACCCACCTATTTGTATAAGTAAAATGGAAAACTAAATTTTCCATGTGTCTGGAAAAATATTCTTGGTTTTCCTGATGAAATGAAGACCATTCAATTAAAATCCAGACATACACTGGAGTGTGAAGCCACCTATGGGTGAGGAAGCAGGAAGTGTAATGTTATCCTGTGCAGCAAAGTAAAACAAAGAAACATGAGGCATCCAAATTAAATAGTAGGGAAAACCAAGGGAGGCAGAACATGACTGCCTGCACAAGGATAAAATCTGAAAGAAAGGCAGTGTAACAATACAAAGATGGCTAAACAAGTCCTGGGATCTAGAGACCACTGACAGAATTTTTTAAATCACCAGAAGATGTTAAAGATTCCTGCAAGACAACAGATGTATAGCAACAAATGAAAAGGTAAAACTACCATAATGTCATACTTATGTCACAGCTCAGTTGCCTTTGCTTTGGGCCTGTTCTCCACCTCAGTTAAACTCTGGGGCACAAGTCAAATCAGTATATTCCCAGAACACTTGGAGTTTGAGGCTGTTTCTCCAGTTGAGAAGCTACATGGTCAGTTCTGTGCAGAATTCCTGCAACTACTCATGAATTCAAGAACATGCACACTTAGGGGAGCAGAGCCCCTACTCATTTGCAAAGGGCCATTCTGAAACCTGTCAGCAAATCAAGTACTGTTACAGAAAGGGGGATTTAGACTGCTCACCTAAAGGTTTGTCACTTGGCAGACACTGGCTTAGCAGTTTGAATGTCTGTAATGGCTGAAACCTGCCTTAAGCCCCTCATGTGTGGTTAAAACTCTCACCTGCTTGACCTCAGCCTGGAGGTGCCGGAGCTGTAGGCACTGCTCTAACCTCTTGTGAGTTTGGTCAGCATTAAGCTCCAGCTCGTGCTGTTTCTCATGAAGGAATTCCAGCAATTCTTGAACCTGTGTCGCAAGATCAATGTCTTTTTCACAGATCAGCTCAATGCCTGTAACATGCAGAGAGAGAGAGATCATCACACTCACTTGAAATTTCAAATTTGCAGAACTGTAAACCTCAAAATTTTTTGCCACCTAACACAATAATTTACAACTCTGTGAGTAATTCTTTCTCACTTAACTTTCTCACATGTAATTTTTGGCTTTCCCAGTTGCCTACCCTTCATCACTATATTTTTCTACAAAACAGTGTTTCTCTGGTTATCATTGCTCATCTGACTCATTGGCATCTGGCCAGCAGGACATGACTTAAGCACAGTCTTGATCAAAAAACTTGCATGAACATCAAATTTTTAAAAAGACAGAAAAGACCTCCGTGTTTTAGGGTAATTCATAGACTTATACTTTAGAAATGCATGTTGAAAAAAAACCTAGAAGAGAAAAGAGGAAGAAAATAGAAAAGTGAAATATGGGAAGTCAACTCTAGGCACCAGATCTACAGTAGTGCTACAAGTGCGGGGAACTCCATGGTGAAAACTTTTTTCCATCTGGATGCTTGCAGAGGATCATTAACAATGAATTAGTTTAACTCAGAATTTAGTTCTTTCAGGATTATTCCACAGACTGACTTTCATCCAATCCTCACACACCAAAGAGAAGGGGTGTCTTAGTACCACATCCCCCTTCCTTGCATCCTACGTGAACTTGATAAACCCCTCAAAGGCCTAGTCTGATTTCTTTGTCCTGACTTGATCAGGAGATTGAAATAGAGACTTTATGAGATTCTTCCTGCCTCCTGAATGTTTTTTTGACACTGTGAGCCACGTGTGTAGTGGTTATATGACACACAGTGCAGAGCTTCCTTCGGGGTGACACCGGTGTGATTGCGACACTGGGTTCACTACCAGTGCAACAGGGAAGGTTTGGCCTGGAGGAAATATGATGTCATCCCATGTTACTGCAGTCCCTGGGATTGCAAACTAATAAAGACCTGACTCTTCCCTTAGTAAGGTCTACTGGAATTTTGCCATTGGCCTCGAAGCAGGAAGGATAAGGAACCTAATATAAAAACAATGTGATTGCAGTAATGCTGAGAAAACACTGCACTTTCCTCCAAAGCCATTTGATTTCACAGAATAATACAGCATTAAAAAAGAAATGTGTTAATTAGAAGCTGCTGAAAAAAAGACTTGGACACTATTTTTAAAAATCATTTAGAAAGTTGTCTTTACCTCCCCCTCTATCCACCTCAGAGGTTCATGACTTTCATTCAGCGGTATCTACACAGGACAGCACACAAAATAAATATGACCTTATTACTAACCCTATCTCTTTTTCCTGGTTTCTGGTTTTATCAGGAAAAGCACATGTGAATGCAAATGATTGGCTTATTTCCTTTCCCAGCCAAAATAAAACAGTTCCTTCGTTACCAAATAAAATGGAATGGCCCCTGGCTTCCCATTTAAAACTGGAAATTTAATATATGTTTCTATTCTTAGGAGTGAAGTTCCTTTCAATTGCCAGACACCAGGCATTGTTGCTGCAATTAGCATGCATATGGTTCTGTATCCTGAGGACATGATGGATTTTTTTATGCTTGACTTCACCACACCTATTGGATATTAAATGCACAGCTTTCCCTCCTGCACACTCAGCTGGTGCAGTTCTGATCATGCTAACTCATCAGCAGCAACCAGGGAACTGCCTGGGATGCTATCCAAGGGCAGTGTGTGCTCCCCATGATGAATGATCTGCCCTTTCCTGCTTGTCATATGTCACACAGATTTATTCTGCGGTGCCAGTGCATGCAGTGAGAGCACTTTTTCTTCTCAAGTATTGGCTGGCAAAATAGAAAGCCCTGTTTTCCGAATAATTTCATACATATTATCTTTACATTGTGTTCTGACAGCTAGAAAAGCACAGCTGACTTTCTGATAAAATAAACTTGGTTGCCATTTTCTTCTAATGTCTCAAGCAATACAGCAGATGTCAAGTGAATGATATTGAATTGGAAACGTTTTTAAAAAATCCTAAAGGAGAGTACTGAGCCACACTAACTGGCATCCTACAAAACATACATTAGTGACACCTGAACTGCTTGCACTGTGAGGTGCAATTCAGTCTAGGGAAGGGGTATTGCTTTTTAATCTTCACAAAACTCCTCTGAAACTGCTTTAAACCTGCTTTAGCCTGAAACACTAAGAGCCTGTGATAGCAGAGTTTATAGTCTCTTCTTTGCAATATAAACTACAGTTATAATTAACTATAAAGGACGTCACAAACCAAATGAAATAGATTTCTGCTTCCCTTTTAAGCAACGCAACACTTGGAAAAGAGGTGAAAAGTGTTAGCTTGATGACCAGGAAGCAAAAAGACTTTGAATTTTACACATATCAGGTAGTGTCCCCAACTTCAGCTCTACAGTGTATTTCAGGTTTGGCTTAGAAGCAATTTGTCTAAGATAGAAAAAGGGAGCTCTGTAAACCGTTGGAGACTCCCAGCTGGAGGCTCATTATGACAATGATACTGACAATGCAAATGGACTTTAATAATCAAATAAATTTGCATAATCAATTAGCCAGCTATTAAAGTGTAACTGCTTTTAATGCCTAGAATCAGACTAACTAAGGTGCATATGCTAATAAATTACCTGAGAATGTCGTCACCACAGCTTGGGCTCAAGTGGTAAATCACTCCTGAATAATTATCCTAAACTTTCCATGCGAAATGGATTTCTCAGAAATGTCCAAGTTGTCACTTTTGGAAACACCAGGCCCCTTCAACATATTGAGTTAGGCACCCAGAAAACTCAATAAGCATTTCTGAGAGTATTTACCCACATATTTAGCTTTGCTATCAGTGGTAGAGCTATAATCAAACAGGAAAAATAGCAGATAGGTTCCTTGAAATAAAAAGTGCTGGATCATTAAAAACTCCAATCTTGTTGAGAATACTGTTATTATATTCTATACATGCAAAAGTTTCCTGATTGACACAGATTTTAGTGACAATTTGCAAGTACTGCAAAATTTCAGGAAACACAACCTGACTTCCAGATCTTACCTATTCCCCAACAAAAGCAAACATTTCTTTAAAAAATAATTATTCCGATGGTTGAAACAGTCTAATCCAGGATCACTCGCATGTGCTGGAGTAGTGGAAGTGATCACAGGAACATAACCCTGTGCTGGATGGAACTTTGGAAACACTGGACTTGTAGAGATGCCTGATTGCAGAGATACCCTCAATATCCACAGAGTCTGACCTGGTGCATCACAGAACCACCGGATTTATTGTGCCAACATTAGAATGTTCACAGGGATTTCCAGACACTCCACAGCCCAGTAAGGGTCAGTCTGCATCAGACATGCAAAAATCATGGGTGAATGTTTAAAACCTTCTTTTTCTACCTCCACAAGACTTCCAAGTGAAAAAGACATCACAAATGGAAACACCTGGATGTAATTTTATCTGACAGACTTGCTGGCTTAAAGACCTCCAAGCCAAACGACAGAGTGATCAAAATCAAGTCAGTTTCCTGTGTGGCACGTTGAAAAGAATAAAGCTCAAAGAGAGTTACAGGGAAGGGAAGAAACTTGGTCAATTAAGGGTGGTTGGTTAGGTAGAATGGCTCTGGAAAATCACATTTTTTCTGGCTTTATCTTCTGTGGCTGCAACTGAGTTTTGATTGTAGCAGTGGTGACAGTGTACAATAGGCAGCAGCAATAGCATCTGATTTCCCAGAACCCCTGCAAGTTTTCAGCTCTGGCAGTTAAGAATAATCATCCCCTACCCTATGCACTGAATGGCTATGATAAAGGATTCAGGAAGAGGGAGTAAAATTAAATCACTTTTTTATGAAGTAAAACTGTTCTTTATTGAAGCAAGAAGCAGTAGGCTCCCAAGTGCTATGTCTCTCCCTTATTTTTCCATTCTCCCAGCATTTAGCATTCCATGCATAGCAGACATGGCCATTACCTTTGATTAACTGCAGTTACTCTACATCCCCATGGGACTTCTGCTTCCCTGCTTTTGGGAGCAGTGGATTTTTATTGGGTAGGCTTCATAGAAAGTCATCTTAGATAATTCTACAAAAACATTTTAGAAGTCAGTTCATTGAGTTGCTAACCTTTTGTCAGCAAGCCAAAAGAAGTTGTTTCCAACTTCTTGACAAACACAGAATTTATTTATTTTTTATTTTCTAAAATTCAGTCACTGAGGCTCCTGACTGTGCTCTGTTCTGGATCATATTCTTTACCTCCCATGGATTCCTTCAGGATTAAAAAACAGACAAAAGAGCACAAACATCTTAACCAATGTCTTAGGACGAGTTTTCTAACTCAGAAAGCAGGGAGGCTGAAGCACAGGGCCAGGCATTGCGTGGGCACATCCCAGAGAGGCTCACACACGGGTCACAGAATGCACCACATTATCTAGTTCACAACATACTCTTGAAGCAGTCCTCAAGCCGCTGTTGAGTGCAGCCTGCCAAATCAGGCTGGATACTGCCAGATTGTTTTGAAGGTAGGTGCCTAGATGTAAAATGTTTGCCAAAGAATAAAACCATAAAATCCTTTTTATTTCAAATGAGGGAAGGAACAGGAATTGCTCTTGCTTTGCACTCTTTCCAAACGTTTTAGAAGGTTAAAACACTACACAAGTAACATTCACTTCTGGGCTTTATGCAGTGATTAATCTGAATTATGATATTCCTTTTCCAGATGCAAAATGCAAGGATACAAAAATCCTGACTCTTAGGGTGTATTAGAAATAGGATCTTATGCTGAGAAGCAGAGTAAAATCAGAAGACTCCCTATCGAAATGAATCAAGACTTTCATTTAAGAGCACATCTCAAAGGGCTTTTTTACACTCAAGTTGCTACCTTTCACTTTTAAGTGTACTCTGAAAAGGAGAATTCCAGTATGGTTTATCATATTCCCTTTTTACACAAAAAAATTCAAAGTAGAACTGGCTGGAAACAAGAGCTCCATTTCATGACTGGTTTCAAGGCTCTCATATTTGGATTCTTTCCCAGAGGACTCTTGGATAACTATATTCTTTCTCCCCTCGGGCATGTCTGCACCCTGAAATGGGGAACAGGGAAAAGGTCTGAAGAGAATGAAGCCGGCCCAACTGGTCAGTTTGACTCTCACTAAAGTCTATTTGCAGTAAGATTAACAAGCTAAGAAGTCTAGAACAACTAGACTTCATCCAGACCTGAGGTTTGTGACTGCCCAGCTCAAGGATCTGTAGCTCATGACTCTGCAGTGCTTGTTTCTGAGCTGCAGGCAAGGACAAGGAGCTTGTCTTGCCCTCCCCTCTCCATCCAATTTGGAGTCAATCACAAACATCCTGCAGCTGTGAAACTTTCTGAATGAAACTTGAAAGTCAGTTTCATTTCCTCAATGAGTTTCAATCTCAAAGAAACAGCAGGTTTTTACATAAAATCCTGAATCAAAATTCTCAAAACAAGCAGAACAGTTCTGGGAGAGAAGAGACAGGTATTGCCCATACTTACGTTAAAAGCTTATTTATTTGATATGTATTGCAGCATTTTTGCACTGGGGGTCTTGGGCTTTTTCTTGTTTTGTTTTATTTTGTTTTATTTTTTTCTCCAAGTGGAATAGAGACCAAATTGCTCTGCTCACCTGAAGCCTGGACCTCCATAATGTATTGGTGCAAGTCTTGCCCTTGTTGGATGACTTCAAAGGTCATGTTGTTCATGGCCAGTTTCCGCTCAGTGTGCCGCTGCAATCGCTGCTCAGCCAGAGTGAGATCCTCAGTGTTGAAATCATTCATTTGTCTCAGCAGATCTTCATTCCAGGCATCCAGCTCTGCTGTGACCTTCATGGGCAGAAGACAGGCACTGTATTCACTCAGGATGAATGAAATACCTTACTCTCAAACAATGTTTGGACCAGAAAATACTTCACATTTTGACTCTGATCCAGAAACCTTCAAACCACAGCCACAGTACACTCCAGATCCTGCTCAATTAATGATCACACTTCACATTTTTTTTAGGTGAGGATCCATGAAAAGGTTATCAGTCCAACAAAAGCTGTTACCTTCCTTTTCCCTTACACATCCCAAATGACACTGGAAGAGAATACCCACTACATTGTCATTGATGGCAGAAAGACTGTTTCTGAATATAATCAAATTAAATGAAAAAATAACATTTCTGGAATTACAAAGCACCTTGCAAACATGCAATCCCAAAATGGCCTGAATGTTTCTAAAACCATTTTGCAACACACTAAATGTTACATATCACAGATGTAATGCACAACACAGTAACATCACACTCAAGGTTTAGGTGAATCATCTACAGATTCATGAATGGTACCTGGCTGTAACCAAAGACCTGCCAGTAACTCCTGGGAACATGCAAAATCTTCTTTGCTTTCTCTGCTTCCTAATTGTGACACACAGGCCGATTTTAGCAGTCCATTTATTGTATCTTCTGCATTTTACATCTTTCTCCACAGTAGCCAGCTGGTATCAAAGTCCTCCAATTTTGCCTGGGCAATTAAAGTAAGATCTAGTCTCCACCTAAACAGCCCAGTCTCACCTCAACCTAGGTTCTGCTACCGCAGGCAAAAAAGAGAAGAATGTGCTAGTGACAATGAATGAGGGAAGGGGGACAAGGGAAATGGGAATTAAGTCATACAGGGCAGAATACAAGTCTTAGAAGGATTGAAAATTATTAAATAAATGCCTTAATTCTGATTAATAGGTCAATTCCTCATAGCTAGATTCAGGAGAGCTAAAAGTAGGTATCTACATTCCCATTTGTGCACGAAGTGCTCTTCAGGGCCTGTGTGCAGTGAGATACTTAACTTCCTAAGGAACCAAGATTCAAAATATTCCATTCAGCTTTCCTTTCCAGAAAACATACATTATATGCAACACAAGCTTAGGAAGACGACCCAAATGGACCAGCTCTCAGCCGTTCTCACATTAGAATGGACAGGAACGCATAGTTTTGTACTAGAAGGAAAAAGTGCACGTTTTAAGCTCTTTTTTGAGAGAAGCAGAAAAGCAGACTTACTCAATGAAGAACTTGGGACTCAGCTGCAGGGTAGAAGGCAGAGTGTGGCTATCCTGAGGGGCCTCTATTTTTCTTCAGCTTGTTCCTTTGCCCATTCCACTCAATTACCTTTAAATAATAGCTATCTCTACACTGTCTTTGGCCCCATTCCTGACTCCAGCAGCCTCTGATTCATACACATATCACAGCAGGAGTTCCTGGACTGTGGAGACTTATTGGCAGAGTTAACAGTTATGGAAAACTGTCCAAAGTTGATGGTGGAGAAGAGTTTTACTAGATACATTTACATTTAGGGACAGATGCTCAGCTAACAGTAATCAGAACTGAGGTGATCTTGACCTCATTTCAAACTACAAACAACAGAATTAATTCAGAGTGAGAGCAGGTTCCTACAGTCATGACAGGAACACAAAGTTCAATGTAAAATCTCTTCTGCTATGTCTAATGGAAAATCACGTGACATAAATGAATCAGAAGAACTTTCTCTTGGTAACTTCTCCACTTGGCTGCAGAAAGGACACTGATCAGCACTGCTTTTATTGTTAAATCTACAATAATTTCCATCCCAGCACTGGGAAATGGTTCTTCCTGACCATACTGGTTTTTGCCCCTAAGCCCTGAGCGTCCAAGACAGGTCTGCAGCAGAGAGGAATCTGCAAACACTCAGGAGAAGGGTGGCTCCCAGAAAACCAGTGCAGTTCATGCTTGTGGCAGCAACCAGCTTTCACCAGGCTACACACACAGAAGGAGCTGCACCTAAACTTCTACCTGTCCCTTGTGGACAATGGAGCTTAAAGGGTTTTTGCTCCATTATCCACACTCCCCAGATCACATCAGTGTTCCAACTAAAGAGGAAAGGATGGTACAAGGCAGTGAGGACACAAGCTGATAAACAATGCGGGATGCAAGGCCAGCCCGTCGTGCTCCATGTCACATTGTCAGGGCCAGGAACAGAGGCTCAGCCTGCACCTGAGCAGCTCTAGACAGTCAGACACGTCCAGCAGTGACAAAGCTGTCAGAGTGAGTGCCAGCTCTGCCAGGCCAAGAGCACGGCCACCAGTAGAGGGAAGCAGCCTTTGAGTGGGGGCTGATGAAGGAGTGACAGTCATCCGTGTGCTGGGTCAGGGGAAGAGAGGAAGGAATCAGGCACAGCAAGAGGTGGAACAACATCAAATTTCTCAGGCTAAGTGGGTACAGGAAGGCTGGGTACATTGCTCTGAGTAACAAACAGATGGCTAGCAGGGAATCTAATGCACACTAAGGCAAGAAGCAATAGCAGGGCTATGATAACAACCTAGGTTTCCTGAATCCCAATCTGGTGCCCTATTCCAGAGTCCATGCTGCTTTACATATCTCATTAAGACATTTCCTTTTCTGTCTGTACAGACAATGCCTCAAAATCCCAGCATTTTCTGTACTTCAAACAGGACCGTTTAGAAATGGTGCCAGAGTCTGGATCTACTGGTTTGCTTTGGGTACAGGGAAAATGATTTCTTTTTCTTGAGGAATAAGATGTAATTAGGCAGCTCTGTTAACTACAGTCATATATTTTTCAAGTCCAAAAATTGGATGCTTTCACAGATTAGTCAGGCCTTGATATCTCTGATAAAACTTGGACTGCATCAAACAGAAGTGTCCTGTCCTCTAAGCTGTGGCAAGACCCAATTGCACTGGCCCTGTATCAGGAATTCTCTCATAAATGAGGGTCACTTGGCCATGAACTTGTTTTATTCCCTTTTGACAAAGAAGAATGGCTGATTAGTTTACCCTGTTCATGTGCTAGTTTTTTGGTGGGAAGAACTGACAGTGCTTTTTGTTTTATTCACTTTACTTCCCAGTGTTTGTGATTCTAAATAGACCTCAGCAACCTTCACATGCAGTGAGAGAAGGGAAGCCCTGCTGTAATAGAAGACCTGAGCTCTGCTCTGTTCTGCTGTGGCTTGAGAAAGAAATTGTACCAAAGCAAAAGGGTTGTGGGAGCAGCAAGAGCAGCAGTGCACAGGTCTACACTAGCACAGGCAGCAGCCTCATCCCCTGGTTCCCACACTGTTCCAAGGAAAGCTGCACATACGACTCATTGTCAGCCACACTTCAGCCAACTCCTTGGAACGAGCCACCCTCCTTTTTTGTGGGTCATACAAGGTCAGTGGCCAAGAAACAGCTTCCTAGTACTAAAGGAAGGTCAAATGATCCAGGAGTACTGAGAGAAAGACATGACAAAGCTGTTGATTCCAATGAGCTTAGGAAGCACATTTTGTAATTCTTCGTCTGAAACAGACGCTCCTGCTGCCACGATGACAGGAGGAGAAGCAATGCTGGCAGTGAACCCACTCTAGCATGAAGTGAGATATCTGAGATATCCTTATCAGAGAAATGGAGGAAGCATGTGAGCAAATGCTGGGTCTGTGTGAGCTCCATGAGACCACCACAAAGCAATTATGGATATATAGACTATGGCAGCCAGGTCTGTTTTCCAGGCAGACACAGTGACCACAGTCTAGACCACATGGTCTTTAGGCAGGAATCCTCCTAAAGCAGCAATTTAATATATCCAAATTCCCACTGCTGCAATACTGCTGCATTTGCTACCTCCTGGATTTATCATGTTGCAACACCAGCAGGAGATGTGACCAAATGGAGAGGGACATGTTCTCCAGTCCTGGAGAACAATGAGAGGTATAGAGAAGAGACACACAGGTGAAAAGTAGTAGCATTAATAATAGCAACAATAGGAGCAGTCCAGGCAGCTCATGCCTACCTTGTAGCTTGTTTGTGAGTTAGGCCAAAGAGCCTGCCAGAGCTGCAGCAGCTGCTGTACAGGCAATTGTACATCTCCAATAAGTTATCTAAATCCTTAAGTATACATTTTTTATGCTGCTGCTGCTGCTGAGATTTTCTACAAAATGGTGCTTCTGAGCCTTGAATGCTGCTTGTTTAGCCTTAATTCAGTGTTCAACACCTAAAGTCATGTTGTTTAGTGGCAACCCGAAAATTTTGTTTGCCAGTTGAAGGAGGTGGAGAGGGGAAGTGAGGAATGAAGTGAAAGAAGATAAATGCTATATGGAAAATGAATCACATAGGAGCTGATATTCTGAAGTATGGGCTGAGGAAGGGCATATGAGGAGGAGGGAAAAACGCTCTATCATGGGAGCACAAGCTATCGACACAAAGAGAGTGGGCTTGAGAGGGATCTAAAATAAAGATGCCTGCAAAGAATAAGCAAATGTAGGAGGCAGGTTGCAACAAAAATTGATGGTGCCAGTAGGAAGAGAAGCAAAGGTGAGAAGAGTGGGTAGAGCATGGGGGTGAGCCAGGACACGAAGAACAGTCACACAGGCACAGAGCAGATCTGTACTGAAAAGGCAAGATCTAGCTCAACTCAAGAGAAAAAAAGTAACAGCCATACAGCTGTGATTAACAGAGTGAGGATGGATGAGATGAGAGGTAAGATTTGATCCAGGAAGGAATAAAAAAATATTCCAACTCCTGGATGCAGAGGGATCGTCTGTGAGTGCAGAAAGAAAGGAATTATAATAGAGTTGGTGAGACCAGAACTCTAAGGCACACACCAGAGATTGGGCACCAGGAATACCAAGGGCAGCAGCATTCAGAGCAGGCTGAAGGAGCAGAGGGCTGGATGCAACGGTGTAAGTGGGTCCAGGAACGGACTAAGATAGGAAAGGGTAAATTGAACTGTCACTTCTACAGATCATACAAGCAGTGAGTTTGCTGTTCCTCTTTCTCAGGCCTTGGTTTTGGCTGA
Organism: Corvus kubaryi; assembly: GCF_017639235.1. Lineage (NCBI taxonomy): Eukaryota > Metazoa > Chordata > Aves > Passeriformes > Corvidae > Corvus > Corvus kubaryi. The sequence goes on from NW_024581135.1 coordinate 9,662,863, forward strand.
TGCTGTGCAAAATGACAACACTGTCGCCCCAATTTTTTGACAACAGACAGAGATGCCGCACTGGCTTAGTGGGGACTTGAGCCACTGAAGTGTGAAAGGACTGTCACAGTGATGATTCTGCTCTGGTGCTTTTGACTCCTTTGAATCCCAAAAATATCTGGAGCAACAATGGAATTCATCTCCAAAACCCAGGGTGCCCAGAACAGCTTAGAGCATTCCTTTTCTTAAAATGAAGTGACATGCAGTTGGAAAACTTGGCATACATGGAAAAGAGAAACAAAAGCTCAATAAGCATGAAACATTACAGGATTCCAGCTTATGAACAGAACAGGCTGAATTTTTTTCACCATTCTTTCTTTCAAATCTATCTCAAAATCACTGTAACACTTATTTCTAATAAAGAAGTTCATACCTGGGTGTCAGCTCTTAGTCAGTGAGGGGGCTACAAAACATCTTGTACCCTCATGCAGGCAGCTAATGCTCTTGAAAGGTTCTGCTAGTGTTATAAAGCTGGAATGGGATGCTCGAATGAGTTGTAAGTAACAGTGAAATGAGCTGCCGTGAAAGCTGCCTCCTGTTTCCTCCTAAACTCATGCTCAGGGATGGCTGTGAACAGCCAGAAGAGCCAGCAAGAGAAACCAAGACTGAAAATTTTAATTAGCAGGTGAAACAGAGCCAAAGAAATTGATGGGGGAAAATTAGATGTCCAGCAGGTGAAGATTTTAGTCATCATGGGGTTTTTCGAAATATAACAAACTGCACACAAGATCCAATTTACACTGTACTGTGGGAACCCCCTTAATCCCTCCCAGGACTGTCCTGGTGTAGGAACCACATCATTCTAAGACACAGAACACAGGTTCTGTCTAGCATTGCACATTGTAGGAAAAGAAACAATACATGCAAGGGAAGGAGCTGGACACTTCTGGGAAAGGGAGAAGGAAGTTTCTTTTGAGGTAACCAACAAATGCTGCTGGACACATATTGGCTGAGATCATTCCTGTGCACAGTCATAGCATTTTATAGAGGCCTACAGGTGAATTTGATAATCTCTCTACAAAAGCTTTAAAGGAAAAATACGCAGAAAGACTTTGCATGGCAGTAATTTTTTAGGGGGTGCAACTCAGTGCATTTTACCATTTGGTTCTTACACATTTACTCAGCATTTTGCTGTACATTCGCAGTCACTCAAATAATGGTTAATAAGCCTCTGAATTGCTATTCCTGAAGCAAAGGACAAAGTATACTTGACAGAGCTTCCTGAGGATAGAACTCTGGAGCAAGACTGTGCTTCATATGTGTAATACACTCAGCGTGGTGCCAACACTGCTGCTGATGTCTGCCAGCCCTCAGCCCTCCAGCCTTACTCCCGATTTCCTCGCAGCAGATCAGCTACCACATTCACATTCCATGAAATCTCCCGAGTTACCTGGCGGGCTGCACAAACTCAACTGAAGTCAGTATCATACAGAAAGACCAACCATATAATCCCAATGATCCCATCTTGTTTTGAAACGTGCAGTGGCTTGGTAAAGGAATAAAACATATCAGGCATCAGAGTTGGACACGTTTCCTAAATAAAAGATGGGCTGTCATTTTGTGGTGTTAAAATTTAGGGCAGAACAGCCTCCCATAGGGACAGCCAGGCTCTCTCATGTTTCTGTTATGTCTGTTTCTAGGTGTTGCCATAGTTGGGATTTCATAACTTAACCCAAGAATCCAGAGTGTAAATATCAGTCAATATAATGAGATTAAGGCAAGAAAGAACAGGCAGCTCATGCGATGGGCCTGTGGGTTTGTACCCAAATTCATATCTGCCAAACCTGCCATGACTCCAGGACAACACAAAAGCTGCCTGTGAGGCTTAGAAGTCCTTAAAAGTCCTAAATGAACACAGCTGGCCTGGCCTGCCCTGCCGAAGAAATGGGCAGGTGGCTTCTCTTAAAGGAAAGCATTTTTCCCGAAGATAAAACGCAACAATAGTTGACAGGTTTTACTGAAGTATAAGATCAATAATGCCAAAATAGATGGAAATAAGTGTTGCTTGTGCAGTAATCATTAATCCTGAAGTCTGTCTGGACTCCAAACTTCTGTCAAGAAGCAAAGATTATAGAAAATCTCAAAAACCAGGAGGGCTACAAAACAGATGGACACAGTGTAAGTTTAGGAAGGTGCCAGAGGAACGGGTTATGTGATCTGTGGCACAAATTTCGGTATCTGGGGAGAACAGACAAAGCAGGGAAGTTTCCAAAGAACAAAAGGCAGACACTTCCTAAACAAAAAGGCAAATCACTCATTTGCCATTTGTGAATTTTTAAAAATCCTAATACTTTGTCTGCTTTATTAATTAGAAAGGAGAGAGAGCAGCCAGGAAAATTAACAGAATTGAAAATGTTCAGTACCAAAACTGGATGGAAAGAGAAAACATGAGATGTAAATGTTCTCTGAGGCTGAGCTCTAACGTGCAGCCTTCCCTAAAGCTGTTGGAAGCAGATTGACTCCCACAGCTGCATCCCTCTGGCTTCCACTAGAGAGATGCAAATCTTCCTCTCGCCAGAGCTGCCAGGGAAGGGACCTCATCTCAAGGGATTCCCTGGAGCACAAGAACCAACAGACCCAAATAACAGACCTAAGAAGGAAAAATTGGAAACTTGGGGCTTAACAAGGCAGAAGCAGCGATGAGGAGAAAAGTGTTCAAGTTTGGGAAGAGGAGGAGGAGGGCCCACACTCTGCAGGCAGTTTGTGTGAGCGCAGGGAGGATTAACGCAGCTGCAGCAGGTAGAAGTCTTTCACTAAGGTTGTGCTCAATATGGCTCTGCTCTTTAGACAGATGGAAGGGGGCTTATCTAGACTAGAAAAGGAGAAATTCATTTGACAATCAATCATACTGGTACACATTATTTCACTATTCTTAATCTATGCAGGATCTAGGCTATTACGGAAAATTAAAACCTAAATACATTTCCAGTCATAGCTCAAGCTACTTGTCTTTAGTAGCAAAAAATACTTAATTTCCTGTTTTAAATGTCATCATCTTTTCCCCTCAATAGCTGGGAAGAGTCAACCATTAGAAATACTACACGCTTTTAAATTATGGTGATGAAAAAATCTCTTTGTTTCTCAACAATGGCATGAGATAATTCTGTTAATTCTTGTAACAGTTTCCTACTGACTTGGAATCTTTATTACACAGCTGAGGCAACTGACTGAAATCTACTTTCTAAGCACCATTACTGTGTCAATTTGAGCCAATTCAGCTGTTGTTTGAAATGCATAGCATACATGTGTTACTTAACGTTTTATTTTAAACTGCCTTTGTTTTATTATCCCTCAAACTGCCTTTCTTCTTTAAGTACTAACTGTACTTACAGGGTTTAAGATGCTGACCTGGATATATTTTTCACCATGTTTTCAGTAGAAATTGTCACAATTATTCTAAAACAAAAAATATTTTTCTGAGAGAGGGAGCTTTCTAAATAAAATCATCTGCCCATAGACTCTCTATGAAACATACTCCCAGATCTCCCTGTAATATTAATCTTGCAGAGGGAATTCAGATGTTCATTTGATAAAAAAAATAGCAAATCTACACTGACAACTAAGTGGTGACTTTCTTTAAAATCCTTTCTAGCTAATCTGATTTTAGAAGACTCTGAAGCACATTTCCAATTTTAAATATCTTAATGTATCACAGCCATTCCATTCTGTGAATATAGAGAAGTAGGATCTATGCAGAAGCAAATCAGAGGTATCCACAAAGCATTCCCATTTTGGTATCCCATCTGGAGGGGAACAGTGTAAGTTACATCCTCTCCTGATGCCTCGGTTGCCCCATCAGTAAAGTAATGCCTGGTGGTGACACTCTTTGATTGAAAGACTATTTAGAAAGAAAAGTAATTTAGCACAATGATTTGTTTTAATTTTTAAAAAAGATTTTTACTTAAATCAGCACCATTATAGATTCAGACCTTGAATCTGCAGTGAAACAGGCTGAGACCTTAATGCATAACTCACATGGGTTCACCACATACTGCCTACAAACACATTTGGGTGTTCCAGAAGCACATATTGGTTGTCTCTATTTTTTTTCTTCATTTTTGAAAACACAGGTGCCATGTATAGGTATGTTCAAGTACAGCATTCACACCCATTTACATCTTTAGAGTAAAACTCTCAATTATTCAGCATCTGCCACACCACATATATCAAAGTATCCTCTATTTAAACATAGGAGGTGACATACTTTGCTGGAAGAGCAGTATCTGATATGAAATAAATACATTTATATTTACATACACAACCAAAGAATACTGCCTCTCAATAGCAAGGAGGCTGCATATAACTGGTGAGTAAAGGAAACTATTCCAATTTACATAATTAACAAGCACTGTAGGACAGACTGCAGTGAAATACCTCACCGTGCAGTTGCAACAGACAAGCTCAGATACTCCTCACTGATTCCTATCTCTGGCATTCAGCTATAGAACAGGACACCTTTTAGGAAACAGGACACCTGTTTCCTGCCTTTTATTCCACTATAATTCATCATGCCATGTCTTAAACACAAAATGTAATGTGGCATTCTAAACCTCCCATTAGTTACCAGCACCCACCTTGACAGTATGCAGGGATTTACCAGCAATACCTTCAGGAAGGTATCATCCTCAAACACTTACACGTGCTCCCTGAACTAAACAAGCACCAGGGGGATACAGCAGGAGGAACACGTCCCAGGAAAGGACACAAGCACTGACATGAGTCTCATGGACTTTGTGTACAAGTTAACATACATTTTGTTCTTTTTTCATCATGTCCTATCAGAACTACAGTAAGTAATTACTGAGATTGGCTGGAGTCTCTTCAAAATTTCTCAGTCCAAGAATACCCCAATTATTAATGTTTTGATGAATTTTCCATCCAGTGCTTTTGATTCCAAAACATAAGTTCAAAACACAACTGACGGACCTTTTTTGCATGAAGACATAAAATGTACTTTAACTTTCCCCTCTAATATTCTTTTCCTTTTTAAATAAATCCACTGTAATGTCTGAAAAGCCCACCTTTTAAATATCCTTTCCTTTTATGCATAACAGTTTTCACTCTGTGGTTTAAAGACAGGCATGTATCTGTATCTGAAGAGACAAACCTCACTGATAAGTGACACACGACTTTCAAATCCTTAAGTGACTCATGTCAACAGAGAGTTATAACAGGCATCTCATAAAGCTTCTCTGCAAAGCAGGCAGATTCTCAGTATAGTCAGCTAAGCACCCATGCACCTATTTCAGTGCATTCTGGCAGTTTATCCTAAAGTATACTTTAGGTCCAACAGTCTGAATTAAAGAATGGTTGTAAATTGCTCTCCCCCTCACTGGACAGCTGAGCACAAACAAACAGCTCGAGACATACCCTCAGAGGCTATGTTCACGTGTCCTCTCTCTCCCACATCTCCCCCCTGCCTAGGTCATGCAGCCAGCTCTTACCTCAATGGTGTACTGCTCAAAAATCCGGAGCCGAAGGAAAATGTCTAGCTTAATCTTCCTCTCATGGAAGAGCTCTTCCATCTGTACCTGGGCCTCGTCGAGCTGCTGAAGGACAGATTCAATGTGGCTGATGGAACTGTTGTGGGGGGTCTTGTTGTTGGAAACAGCAGAGTCCCTGTAGCAAGGCAGAGAGCAGGGTTAAAGCCGAGCTGTGAGGCAGGCAAAAGAGCAAGAACTACACATCTGTGATTCTGTGTGCTGCTGAGGAGAAAACCCAAGCACAAAGGGCTGAGGGAATGTGTGTGCAACACTCATCTCCTCTAGTTGCTGAAATCCTCCTGCTCCTGAGCTCGGCACAAAGTTTGAGCAGGGGGATCATCCTTTTTTGTGTGGTGACACTGTGACCTTACACACTTGGGAGGGGCAGGGGAAGAGATGGCACATCAATTTCAATGGCTCTCTTGAGGAGACTGGCAGGCAATCACCTTTAATGCTACAGGGTCACCTGTTCCTGCCTATACTCACATCAGCCACCTGGACCTTTACAAGTTAATTTCCTGCATTACCTTATTACTTACAGGCTAATTGAATTAGCATGATGAGTATTTGAGACCAATGGCTAGGGATGCCTTGATATCCTCTGGATTACGTAGTACAGAAATGGATACAGAATACAGTGCAAAAAAACCGCAACACACCTTTCCAACACTCCAAGAGAGATTCTGACTTGTCTTTTCACTGGAAAAGTGAAATGAGATGTGACTGTGGCAGGTCAGATACTGCTCCAGTTAACATTTTCCATTTACAAGCAGCAGAAGGGAGCAGACCTTTTAACTGGTGGGCCAGGGCCAAGGGGGAATTTGCTGTTCTTGAAAGAAGTCTTAGCATGGGCACAAGACAGGCCTGACAGTTCCTTTTCTATTTGTGCTTTCATGTATATTAATAGGTTCACCTAAAGTCTGCTATGTCTTCAGCAAATTTTTTTTCAGTGACTGTTTTATGGATAAATACCATTTGCAGACATAAAGAAGTGAAATTTATCCTCAAATGTTCCACACAAGGCCCTCAACTTTCAGAAGGGCCAGAAAGGAAACTCCGAAGCCAAAGTTTAATCTTGGCTTTGGCACGTCAGCTAAAACAAGATTCAGATGCAATAGTTTTCTCCATCCAACCTGCTCAAAGGTGTGTGATAGCAACTGCATTATTTGGTATATTTAAACTAAAACAACAGAAAACCCTATCAAATACGCTGTTGGAAAGACCTGTGCAAATTGTCATCACACAGGGTCAGAATAAAACAACAGCAGTCAACTTTAATATTAACACTGTCAGGGAGCATAATGGAGAAAAAATCAAGCATTATCTTTAGCAGAAGCTTTTAAAACTGAACTGGGCACTTAACACAGGGTCATTTTGGCTGTGTTTAAAACACACCTTTCAGGTTCTAAGGCAATAAAACACACACATTATTCTGTTTTCATTAAGTGCCTTGAAGGAAATGAACAAGCATTTGCCTGAACATCTAAGACTGAGAATAAAGTTAAAAATACAGAATACTATTAACTGTACAGTAATTAGCTCTTTGGATGCGTTTCACCTCTTTTCCCTCAACTACTTGATATTTAATACACTGAACTTCAGATGCTCCAGCATTATTCTAAAGCAAGAACTACCGATTTCCCTTGCTTATAAGGGAATAATATTACACCAATATTTCTCTCTCCAGGTGTTATGGTTTCTGCCCCACTCTGTTTTCACATTCTTGGTAATCACAGGATCTCTCTCTGCCTCCACATTAGAGCTGTACAGAGGAAGAAGGAATGAAAACAACCAGAGATTTTGAAACTACAGCATAATCTGAGGCTGCATCCAATAAAGTTCTGTTTCCTTCAGTCAGCACCTGTCTCCTATAAAAGGACATGAAATAAATCTTCACTCAAACGGAGGATTATTACTATTCATATATTATCTAAATTGCTCAATGAATTATTCAAGACTAGTGTTGAATAATCTCTCACGGGATCTAGAGACACACTTAGTTTTAGAAATTCTATTTCATTAAACATTTCACTCCTCAAATCAAGCCGCACTTGCATTTCAGTGACTGATGCAATATAAAAGTTTAAGAGTAGTAATCTGGTACTTTTTTTAAGTCTCCTTAGATAAGGTATTGACAATCCCTAGCTAGTCTGGTTCAAGAAAGATTTCCCTACAGAAAAAAAACATTTCTGAGATTGCACGCCTCTGCCACAATTTTTCTTGCTCTGTCTGGCAATGAGAAACTCTGGGAAAGAATAAATATAAGATCCTTACTAATCTTTGAAAGGCTATGGATTAGAGTTTTAAAATTCAAGGAAATTATTGGAAAAAATCCCCAAAATAAACTTTGGGAAACATAAAATTGGACTCAGTACATTGCTGCTGACTTTGTTTAAAATGAACACTGTGCTCCTAAAACCACTTTCAGTGCTTTAACTGTGAGAAAGCTCAGTGAGAAATACCCATTTTCTAAAGCTTATGGGCAAGATACCTAGCTCTTCACTGGCTTTTTTTTTTTTCCAGCCACGAACATTCCTGCTCTTTCACATCTCACTGGAGCAAGTCATTGTTTTGCCTTTCACAGATGAGCAGAAATATTGCCCCCAGCAGCACCCCTGGAACCGCAGTTCAAAAGGTTTGCTTCTTGTTGACTGTTGAGAACAACAATCACCTCAGTAAAGCACTGATAAGAAAGAGTGAAAAGTGTTTCCAATGTGAATCATGACGTGTACAGAGTTGCTAGGTAGGCCTGTTTTACTCCTGATAGGTATGGGCTCCTGATGTAGTCACTGAGGCCTTGAAGACCTTGTGTGAAGAGCAGTCCCAGGCAAGGTATTTAGTTCAGGCAGCTGAGCTTTTCATCGCCTATCTGGAGGGAACACAGAGTGCTATTACACAAGTGATCCTCTCTAAACCAAAATCTGTTCTCTCAAAGATAAGGACAAGAAACATAAAACTTTCCAAAGCTCCAGCAATTTTATTGCTTTTAACCTGTGTTTTGACATGCTTGATAAGAGCAGTGTATTTCATTCTCTTCATTGTTGTAGCATTTGCAATCTTCATCTATTCTTCATGGCAGGTACAAGGTGATCCACACTGAAATGCAATCCAGTGTTAAGGAAAGATTGCAGCAATTCTAGTTTTTCCTTTTTTTCTTTATCTGTGTGTTCTTTACCATTACCAGCAGCCATGAAAGATTTTAAGAGTGGGCACACACAGAGGCAGCTTCACTGCATTTTTTCACACAGTTCTGCCTCACTTTTTGAAAGAGTCCAGGATCACATTACAGGCTTTGCAGTTAGTCAGAGTGCTCAAATCCAACACTTGAACCAGCTAATCTTGACAGTTCAGATGAGTTCAGTTCAGTGCTGCAAATTTTTGTGTGCATTCAAAAGTTTGGCAGCCGTTCTATGTGGCTTTGGTGTTAACTCCATCAGAAGCAGGGAATCACTTTGCACAAATATGTTCACCTTGTTCCACCTTGCTCACTGCCCAGAGTACAAGCCAGACCTCAAACCCAACTTTTTTTTGTTAAACACAGCCACCACGAAACCTGCCTTGGTATTTTACAAACATTTGAGTGTGACACGAATTCCATGTCTCCAATGTCTCAAAGCGGAGGCCACCATCACTTTTCCAAGATTGAAACTAAGAATTGACCATGTTCACATTAAGGAAACCTCAAGTCCCACACATCACCTTGCAGTTCACCTCTTCCTCATGCTCCACTGACTTCTCAGCTCCAGGTATTACCCTGGCCACTCTCCACAATTCCCTACAACTCAGGTGCAGGCAAAAAGCCTTTAGGCCAATCTCACAACCAGAACAAGGACTCTGAATTTAGACACTTTCTGCAACCCCACAAACCACTTCACACTCCACCTGATGGCCTTGTACAGGGTCCCTTTCAGACTTTTCTCCATGGGTGTTTGCACTGAAGTGATGCCATTCCAATACTTGGGAAGAATAACAAAAAGTCTTTAGTCCACAATTTCACTGCCATTTTTTGATCTCACAGAAATGCCCTAAACTTTGCAAACAATTTCTTTGCACATAAGTAAGTGACCATGCAGACCTTTGACTGACCTGCTACAGCTGGCCACAGACACATTCTCAGCTAAAACCCCTTCCCCTCTGGCAGCTCATTTAGCCTACTCAGCATGTTTCTTTCCTACTGATCTCATCAGCAAAGATGAATAGAAGGATGGAACCCACCTATGTCTACTCCTGATCCTTCCTCTCCAACTCTAAGATTGGCAAGCAATACTACAGCTCAGGTCCCTCACCCTCTCCCATGATGCCAGCAAATCACACACAGCAAGAGTAGGAATCTCCATGGGCTCTCCAGTGTGGTTGCCCAGGGCTGAATGACAATCAAAACCTAGAGCAGTCCTTTCAAATCCCTTTTTTTTTTTTTTTTTCCCCCTGACCCAGCAGAGAAAACTCTGCATCCAGAATGACAAGAAAAAGCTTAGAGGAAAGCTCAGCATGTGGCAGTAGTAAAATACTTAAGGACCCCAGGAGGGCTCTTAAGGGCAGAGCTCCACCAGAGCCCTCAATGTCCATTCTACTCCAGAGCATCTTAGGATTTTCTTATCAGGTTCCTATCATGGCTCATGACTTTCTGCACATCTCAGGTGAAAAGTAAAGGCATCAGATTAGGAAAGCTCAGGGTGAGGAGGATGCTGTAACTATCTGGGACAGCCTGGTGAAATGCATAAAACCTGGGATATTTGCATATTATAATGCATACAGAACATGCACACCATGTACATGTGGATAAGGGCAACCTGTACCAATACAAAGATCTAAATAATAAGTGATGGTTCAGTGCCCAGTAACATCCCTAAAAGGCAGGAAAACTTCACTGCTGTCAACAAAGCTAAAGGCACAGAAAACCACTGTTACAACAAATGAGAGAGATTTCACAACTCCAAATTCTGTATAAGCTTACTCTGCAAATATTCATTTGATGATAATTGCAGATCGAGAAAGAAAAAACAACAAACCCCCAACAAAAACCCCGACACCCCTTCCCCCCCACCCTCTGATAAATTCTTGGGGTTAGTCTCTTCATGTACTTTAAATTAGGCAAAAACGAGCTGGTTTAATTCATAGTGCTAGTAGAATCAGCAGTATAAGAGCCTCTTTGACACTATGAATAAACCCCACATACACAAAGTTAAATAGAAGGGTGCTGCATGCAAAATGAAACAGTGAAGACTGCTAGACACGTGTGTATTTTATTAAGAGGACTACACTTACCCTACATCAGGAAACTAAACCATATAAATCACGAGGCCTCAGCTCACAACCATTTAACAATCTTCTATAAATACCAACTAAAAATATTCACTTCAAACACATTTGGTTCAATTCACTTCCCAGTGCCTATAAATAATCTCTCTGTCAAACAGGAAACCCATGTTCATCCACAGACTACTCTAATCAGTCCACACAAATCACTCCTTGTAATTTCAATAAAACATTGAAAGGATCCTTCAAAGGATCTGAAGGATTACAAATAAGCAAAGAATTAACAAACTCTCCCAATTGATCCTAGCTTGCATTTCCCAATTTAGGCACCCCTAAAGCACAGCATGCATCAGATTTCTCAACACCTGTGCCCCAGGTGGATGCTTACCTGAGCTGCTGGATTAGATCTTCCCCTTCTTTAATAACATTGAGGGTAGCATCCAGGGTGGCTGTTTGCTGCTGCTGAAACTGCTTGATAAGCTCCTGAACTGCATCCACAGAGTCAGCACAGACATCCTCTAAGAGCTCCTTCTGCAGATCTTCCATCCATGTCCACAGCTGGGTAGAGGGGAGGGAAATATAAATCAGAGAGGGATTGAGATTTAACCCTTTTCCTCTCTAATTCCAGATCAATAGGCATTAGCTAGGGATGCATGTTTCACAGGAAAACTGACCTCAAATTTCTAAACCCAAAAAGATACATTTGTTATTGATTCTATTTAAAGCAATAAAGTAAAATAAACATAATACCAGGTAGTTTTGTAAAAAAATTTCAGTTTCTGTTCATTATACTAACATAATAACTAATTATTTTATTCTGATTAACTCTTTACACAAGTAACAAATTAAAATCCCCTACAGCTGTGATAACCTAACCCTTTCAGGAGCTGAGCACTATCAGCTGCTATTAATTTCACATGTAGCTGAAGCCTGTTGCAGGACAGACCTACAATCTTTGGTATGTGTGTACAGTACTGACTGAAGTCTAGCTGTGCCTGCTCTACTACGCTTTCCCAGGGGTTGAGGTTTTGGGGTTTTTTTTGTTTCCAGCACTTAAACCCCCTCCTCAAAATGCACTCAGACTGCATTTTAACTCTGAGAAAATCCAAACATAGAAGACAGAAATATTACCAATCAACCCCATGCAGCTCCATTAATTTTGAATAGTCCTGACTACCAGTTTTAAAGCCACAATCACAGCAACAAATCACTGCAAGTGCTTAGATGAGAATTTCCATCCAGCTGTTCATCAGAGGTCTGGACAGGGGCAGGAATGCCCCGGCAGCCTCTCGCTGGCTGTAAAGGCTTAAAGCGAACCGAGGTTTCCCCTTTAAGCTTGTGCTGAAAAGTGAGCGCAAAATCGCACCAACCGAGCTGGCAGCCTGCCAGCAAACCCTAATGACTCCACCAGAGACTCTTTTCTGTGCCACGCCTGCCCCATTAACCCACATTTTGCTGGAATGCGCTGGAGGTAGCAGCGAAGTACCAGAGTGAGAAGCAGCACCAGCGCACTGGGAAATGTCAAAGGATGCGGCGCCGGCTTCTCCAGCCGTCTCAGGGACTGCACGGCTTTGTCCCACAGGGACCTTGGGGTGAACGTGAAGCAGAGGAGGACATTGTGCGTGGGTGGCAAAGAGCTGGTAAAAATGTTTGTGTTCAAAACGAGTTGCACTGTATCCCATCCTACAGCATTTCCTCCGAGACTGTGAATTCTGCACGTTCACATTAAATGAGAGGAGGATGGGGACGTCTAAAGCTCCAGCTGCCAAAGCTTCCCATAACCAGGGCCCACACCTAAGGCCAGTCACTAAATGCTACACTATATACATGCTACAGACTTCAAGGATATCACCCCAATCCAAACCAAAATCATCAAACTTAGAACCTGTGCCAGCACACTCATGATACCAGAAAAGGGAGAGCCCAGTGCCTTGTGCTCTGTCCCCACTCTGCTACTGACTCCTTGCTCAACAGACTTACAAAAACAAGTATTCAAACATATGCCTAACTTGTAGGCTTTTCAGAGTCAGCTTTGAATATCTTGGGTAAACGCCTCAGTTTATTCATAAATAGCCTAATCATAATGGCCTGCCCTACTACTGGCCTGAAACGGAATGTCTTCTCTTGGGATATTTACATACTTTCACATTCTTAGGTAAAAGGCGTGGTATAAAAGGGCAACTATTAATAAAAGAAAAAATGTAAGTAAATAGGCATGAGAAAGAAGTGAAAAAATGAAAATATACTTAAAGAGCCAAATAGAAGGCTTTTTCATTTTTGGTCTGAGGTCCATGTGCTGAACTTCGGGAAGCTACCATAAAGGAGAATGCATTAGTGCCTTTATATATTAATTACATTGAGAATCTTCCTGATTTTGATCCAATCCCTGTACCCACTCAAACAGTAGGGACAGCTGGACAGACATGGACCAGGTTGTTCAGGGAATATTACTTCTGCTTATCAGACCTTAAAGTAATAGAGTACTTTGTAAATACAGAAAAATAGCTATGTGTATAAATCATCCTTCTGTTTTGAGGTGGGAAATACAGTAGTTTTTAAATTTCTTGCAGTTCTTAGTTCACTTGTCAACTTAACAAAAAAAAGCTCCGGGAATTTTCTGTACAAAAATGAAAGTGAAATAAGGAACTTTGTTCATTGTTAGGAATCTGCTGTTTTGAAATTATTAGTGTTAGGGCAGAGGAGAAAGTTTCCAACCTTCAGAGAAAAATCCTGTTTTCAAAAGTATCTCCAGAAACCAGCTTTTCAGCAGGAGCACTGGACACTTAATATCCTACTTCACTTTTTGAGTAGGCTTCTAAATCGAAGCAGTTTTAAAATACTTAAACATAAACTGTATTGTGTTCACGTGGAACCAAAACACTCATTAATTTCAGAGAGCACTCAAATACATTAACTCATATTAGCTTCAGATGTTTCCATTAATGACCTCTGACTGTAAGGATTTGCATAGTAAAACCTATCAGAATTTAGGTCATCCTTGACTCAGAGCCCTTTAATCCTTTAGACTCCACCAATCCCTGGAAAACCCTAATACAAAGAATCAGTCAATATTAGTAAGATTAGGAAGACCTTTCAGGAACAATTCACAATAGGAACCTGATTCCAAAACCTTCTAGGTTCTGTGCTACAACTAACAGCACCTGAAACAAATTGTTACCAAGCCTCGCTTGTGAATGCCACAGCAACTCCAAGACCAACTCCGTTATCACTGCAACACCACAGTCAGAACAGCTGTTAATCATAAAACAGAAATCACATCCTGGTTGTCACTGCTCAGGAAAATCAGTCCCTCTTAGAGCATGATGTTTCATTCCAATGCAAGTATTTGACCGATTAAAAAAAATCCTGACAGTTAAAGCCCCAAATCACTGGATACCTGGTGCATTTCCAGTCCATGCTGTGACCTACTCTAAGCTAGATAGATTACTGAAGGAACTGTTCCCATTTTTCATCTAAATCTGACCTATTGCACAGCACAACTCTTATTTCATATTTGCAGAAACTGACTTTTATTCTTAGCATGAACAAAATTGGTGAGCATTTGTCCCATTCTCATACATAATTCAAACTATTACCAAGGTACCACTTGATCCCATACAGGGGATGTATGTAGATACATGCAGATGTTCCACATATAAAGACAGTATTTCCACATCTACCTGTGGTGACTTTCACTAAGTTAGCCAGTGATGCATGTGTCCAGAAAAGGAGATAATCTCTGCATTATGTTACTTTACAGGTACTAAACAAAAAATACAGAATCCTAGAAAACAATAAAGAAGTATCACAAAAGTAAGTTTTGTTCTTCCTTCAACTGATCTATGCTTTAATATGATTAATGGATATGGAAATACCAATGCATTAGTGGTAGAACCTGAATTAAGTCTATCAGAGACATCCAGCCACAAATCTGACTCATGCAAGCTACACGTAAATGTGTCATAGTTGTCAGCTACACTGGAGTCTCAGGTAAATACCTATCCCTAAGACATTCATGCTGAAGGTCCATAGTAGCTCCACAACTGAGGCTTTATTTATCAAGGCTTTAAACAAGAAAACTAATTCTCCTCTGATTACTAGAACAGTGGGAAAGAAGAATGACACACCTCCTTTCTTTTGGGGGAGCATCTGGCGCCCCTCAAGCATTTTGACAACAACATTTGTGCCTTTCTTGGATATAAAACACAGGCAGTTTCCCTCCATCCAAGAGACAATACAGCTCTTTATTCCCAACTACTTAATCTGATGAAATACCCTTCATTTTACTCAAGTATTTAGTGAGACCACTTAGTGGAGGTTTGAAGGACACCTGTGCCTGTTACCTAAAAATTAATACTTTTGACTTAGAGCAAGAAACCACTTTAAACAAAATCCAAAACCTAAAGAGATTGCTAAGAAAATCTTGCCTGCATGATTGGAATAACTCTTAAACACCTAATGTTTATATGCTGCTATTTGTAAACGACAGAGATGAGTTATAATCCCCTCAAAAGCAGTTTAAAAGCACTGAGTAATGGGAGCAGTGCAAAGAACCAGTCAGTTCAATCCATGAGATTTACCACTCTACATCATTTTGCTAGTCTTCAAAACAAGGATGTCAATGGAAACAAGCAACTTCCCAGGGTGTATGTTCCACCCCTTTACTATGTCAGAGAAGCATCCGGTATTGCAGGGCAGGCCCCGAAAGGATGCTCATGACAACTCAGGAACAGAACATTCACCACAGCAATGAAGACTAGAACAGAATGCAGGAGAATTCAGTGACATACAGGGACCCTGCTGCCACTCCATTGCAATGTGAGTGTTCAGAGAACCAAGGGCAGGCTGAAAAAAAACCCCAAAACCACACAAGCAGAACTGCTCCAGAGAGAGATGTCCATCAACCCTATTTCCCTCTGCTACTATGCCAGGCTTGTCCAAACCTATTCTATGGCAGTAACATTTAGCTAGGAATGCATAACATGCACTAGAAAGTCACACAGATCTCAAGTTCAGGTTAATTTATGGCAGAACTTCAGCCTGCACTTGTGTTTAGGCATCTGTTCAAAGGCTGCTGTGCATCCAGCTTGACTGCACAGCCTTCAGTAAATTGTCTGTTCTACTTTAATTTCCCCACACCAACATGGTGGAGAAAATAAAACTTTCCAGCACAATTAACCCTCATCAGCTGGTATTTAGTCACACTTAGAATGCATCCAGTCCCGTGTAGATACAAAAATGCTGCTAGCAAGGATTTTCTTGCTATTTTCTAAGTCCGTGAGAGACTTTTCTCTCACGGAGAAGAGGTAGCAGGGAATGTAAACAACCAAGCCACCTGCAACCTTGAAAAGTCTTGTTTATAGTATAGTAGAAAAATATTTTGACAATGGATGTTTTAGGATTTTAGCCAATCACCCCAAGGGGTGGCTGGTCCTTTGTCCAATTAGACTATGAAGAAAAAAGTCTATAAAAGAGTTTGTAAAATAATTAAATAAATCAATCTTGCTGCACAATTCCTGCCTGCTGGATCTTCTCTCCTCCTCCTCCCTATGGCTGCGGGACACGGTGATATACCCTAGGCCTGCAGTAATAGTCCCGTTTCAGTTGAAAGAACTGATGGGTTGTTGTAAATTGGAAGCATATTTCAACAACATTGTCCGAAGTCACATTCAAGCTCTCAAGGAAACGTCAACAGAAATACAGAAAACAAGGTCTGCAATGATGAGTTGCTAAGTGACCTCATGCCACCATCGAAGTGTCACATAATGACAGCACTAATAAAATGTGACAGGATGGGATATGACCAGACACTATGTATGAAATGCCACAATATGCAACTTCCATGGTAAGACACAACCCGTAAGACTCCCTGCTGCAAGACCTGATGTTGTCAGATACCACCAAACTGGTTGGGAAGAAATGACAAGTGGAAAGGGAACATTCTGTGAAAAAACCCATCTGATCTCTTCGAAACCTCTTTCTTGCTTTTTCCCTTTTCCTCGCCAATTTCTTGACATTCATCCTTGGTTGGGCTGCATCTGGTGCTTCTGTATGCTCAGGCTTTTTAATTAGTAACCTTGCCTATGGCAAAAGGATTTACACTGCCTAAACATCTGATGCTTTTTCCAAGTCCTGCGTGGACCAGATTGATATAGCACAAAATAATCTCCTCTCAAGGGAAATATGATTTGGGTAGCTAGGCTTACATCAGGGAGTGTGTAGATCTCCAGCCCAAGGTCATGTAAATGTAATTCAGGAACTATTTACTCTAGGAGAGAAGATTGATTTAGAACTGAAGAATCAAATGTACATGCTCTATGTTGCTTCTACTACCATCATGAATTGTAAAAACATGTTCCTCTTCTAGCATAATTTTAGTACGTAATTTGTAATTAGGAATCTGGATATAATTAACTTCAGTAACTGTAATAATCAAGTTCTGCACTTGATCATACTGGTAATAGGCTTAGAAAAGTTCTTCCTACACTGGAAGATTTACTCAGTTTTACACCAGTGTGATACAGAACAGTTTGGTGCAGAAGCTTCCCACGCTACAAATGCAGCAATTTATTAAACTAAATGTAGGTACCATTACATTCTCCTCTAAATTGTTCACTGGTTCTAAACATCTCATCACTTCTCAAATGGAAGTTACAACACCCCTTCCCTCTCTGCTTCTTCCAGTGACTGGTTGTATTTATCACTGGGATTCTTACCCTGATCTGTTGCTTCGAGCCTTTTGTACAACTTTGTGCACTACGCCCTGGGAATCGCAGAAACAAATCATTTGTGACAATTCTGTATCATTCTGAAACTTGCTAAGGACTGAAAAAACTGCATAACTTTTCTTAAACTGATCAGTCTTGCTGGATCCATTGACTTGAGCCACTCCATTGACACCATTTTCAACTAGTTAAATAGACTCCTGTGCATACATGCACTTCAGGTGAAAGACAGAATGTGTCTTTTGAGTGATGAGTGAATTACAGGAGTGTCCCTGTATGGCTTTGATGGAGATTTACTCAGTACACACATTACTGCAGGCACTGGCTGCCTACTCTGTTGCCTTTGTACACAGCACTAAAGCCCACACACTGAAACTGGGAGAAGCTCATCTTCCTCAGCTTCAGGAAATCAGAGGAACGGGCAGAAATGTGTCTAATAAAAGAGTACTTCATGAGAGTTGGCACATCCTATTTAAAGATGCTCATAAAACTCCCTTTTAGCTGCAACATGACCCACTGATGTTTGGAGAGCAAGGCATACAGGCTGGAGACCCATTTCCACAACACTCAAAACACATGCAAAGGCCCTCAAAAGCCAAGGACAATATTTGAATGGAGCCATTGGTCTGAAACAATGGTGAATGGCCTGAAAAATGTGGATAATAAAGTATGAACTTAAATGCAGTCTACAGGAATCCTTTGGCTAGCACATGGCAGACTGGTGGAAAGAACTTCTCTTCCATGCACAGGTTTGACTTCCTGACATTTGGTTTATGTGGCTGCATTTACAAGCATTTAATTCTCACTACTTTGATTCTGTCTTGCAATCTTTTGCCATCACAGATGGCAGAATTTTATTCACTAGTGGTCTGGCTGTGCTTCAAACTCCCCTGCTCAAGAGCAGGATGTGCTGCCAGGATACCACAGCTCTTTTCTTTCCCAGCTACTTAATCCTTCATGAAAAAACTTGCCTCTCAGCAACAAATGGACAGGAAAGAAGGGCACCCTGCACCACCCCAGCTGTCCTGGTTCCTCAGTCCCAGATCTTTGGTAGCTTTACAGATACAATTTAGCTCTGCAAAAGAATCACCAAAGTTAAGGATTGGTGAATGTTGGCATTTTGGTCCAAGCCACAGTCTACCCTCTGGAGTTGGGGGGGATTTGCTTTTGTTTAACTGCTTCATGGTAATTAATTGCTGATAACCCAAAGTGCACTTTTATATAGCTCCCACAAAAATAACACTTTTTGTACCAGCAGAGCCCTCTCCACAGCCACAATTATCAGAATGATAAACTGACAGGCGATCTGCCTTCTTCAAGGTATCTGCCACCCAGGCAAGGGACAGCACATGTGTTACTTGTACATCTGGCAGTTCACTTCTACCACACCCTCTGACTTCTGCCTGCTAATTCACCTCTGATGGGAATAGGAGAATATCTAGGAACTGAGCACTTCTTAAAAAAACCCAAACAAACACAACAAAACAGCATTCACTTAGAATCATAGAATCACAGAACCATTAAATTTGGAAAAGACCTTTAAGATCACTAAGTCCAGCCATCCATCTAGCACCACCACTGCACTGATTCAGCTCCCAGCAAAAATAATGGTCATACTTATAAGAGGCATAAGTCTAAGGTTTGATGTTTCACAGCCCTGCAGTGAGAAGAGGCACAGATATTTTCAAAGTTTGATTTTGCATGCTGTTGTGCATCTGCATCAGCTGTTAATATTATCCCAGTGAAGGACAAAATTTCAAGCTTTTGAACAAGGCACATTGTCCTTAATTCTAACACTGAAAAGTTCTGGGGTGTGAATTGGCTACTCAGTGAATATTTTATGTGCACAGAGACAGTTTGGGTCATTTTAATGTTTTATTCTTTCCTTTTTTTTTTTTTTTTAATCTGGACATAATATGAGAAAAGGAAAAAAAAGTGCTGTCCAGGACAGGAGCAGTGTGTGAGTGTGTAAGACAAACACTTCGTGGTAGACGTGTTCAGAGAACAAGACATTTTCAGAACTTCCAGAAGTTGCCAGCAAGTGGAGTTGCTAAACTGAATATCCCTTGCATCACAAATCTTTATTATATAGTGGGTGATTGCTCTGAAAAGTCAGTATTAGCAGTAAAAGTCAAACAACAAATTTTTAAGTTCAGTAACATTAACTTTGATTCCTGTGTCAATTCACAGTGAGTGACGGGATTACAGGATATATCCCAGAACCACTGTCATGTTTGCTCCATGATTAACTTTGATACATTCTGTCAACTCTTCTGATGGGAGTCAATAGCAGCTGACCTCAGTCCCTTGAGTTTTCTGCTCCCTGCGTCCCAGCAGCTCTGCCTTGAAGTGAGGAACAAGCCCTGTCAGAATTAGTGACCTAGACTGAAATAATCTCCTAATCACAATATTCAACTGAAGCAGAGAAAATTTAATTTCACAGGTCTTGGTTATCAAGAAAAATTAAGTTAGCAGTGCCTGCAATAAAACACTATTACTGTTCCTGACTGATAGGGCAGACCCACTCCATTACCCACTTGAGTAACCCCACTGACATCTGTGGGGTGACCAAGGTGACCTGCTGACCACAAATAATTTAGGTTATAATATAGGAAGCTGTCTGACACCTAATGGTCCAGGACTCAGCTCTCACTTTCTCATGGCCTTATCAGACAAGATTTTCAGACTGAAACTTTCCATACCAGGTGTCTGCCTAAGGCTGAACTTGATGAATTTTGAGGTAAAAGTTCCAGAATGAGATGAAGGGATAAAAAAGGTACTTTACCTGTGTTAGGAGTTTTATTTCTGCTCAAATGAGATGCTCCAGACCCTCCATGCTTTTAAGCAAGGGTTTGAAATATTGCAGGGCTTAGCCTTGATGTCAAGAATACACATTATGTCATTCATGTGAAAACTTTCCCAAATTTGGTCACTCAGAAGCCCTCTGCCAAGTTCCAGTTTCATGTTCATAGGAACCTGTTAGGAATCTGGCAGTTCCTTTTTCTCAACATTAAATATTTTCTGAGCATACTCATCTCCCATTCTGAAGGCCAGGTATTCATGGCAGGCTCCACATGGAAGTGCCAGGACTGAGCATCTTGTCCTCCTGCTCTTCTGACCCACTAAGGGCCAACAAAGCACAAGGCACACGATCTGAAAACACAATTCTCTCCCTTGCTGTTTTTTTGTGCTGGACTCAACAGAGAACTGGTAATCTGAGGCCAGTGAGAAATGAGAAACCTAGAGATGGTAAGACATGCTTTTCATGCCCCAAAGAATTATGAAACAATTGCAGAACTGCTTTGTAGTTTAGTTAAGGCCCATATACTCTAAATTCAGCGAAGTTACTCCTCATTCTTAAGTTAGCAACTGCATTATCAGCCAATACAACAAGCAACACAACAAACCTAAGTCATCATTTAATGATGCAAGAGGATTTTAAAAGCTTTTAATGATATAGAAATGGTGACAGTGCTCTTTCCTGTCTACATTTTAATACTTGGAAATGTAAAGTACACTGCAGAACCTTAAGTATAAAACTGTGAGACAGTAAAATATTAAGATTCAGACAAGGAATTACAAGATGGTTTCTTATGTGCCTTGAGGGTTTTGAGTCTTCAGGATGTGATGTTATGACATCTGCAACCTCTTCTCCAGGAGGCTCAAAAAAATATTCTCTTTTAAACAAAATCAAATGGCAGCCAAAAATCCTGTATCATCATTTGATCGTAGAAGCAGAAAGTTCACAGAAAAACATCAACTATCATGAGATTTGTGATAGAAGTGAAAGATCCGACAATCCTGACAATAATTGATTCAGATTTGAAGAAAGAACCTGAATTTAATTACACTTAATCCTGAGAGAAATTATTCAGGTACGATGCTGTTGAATGCATTTATCCCAGTGATAATAATTTATAACTTTACCCTGCCATACAGATAATTGGATTTGATTCCCAGGGTACCAGGTTTCTGCTCACACCATCAGAAATGCCTTGGTCCAAAAGGGTACGAAAATATTGACTACAAAACTAGAAGAGTATAATGAATGCTATAGGACAGTGGGACACACAAAATCTCATTTACAGGCATAGCAATAGGACACCTACATTACCCAAGAGTTATGCTACCAACAATCACTTAGGGGACTGTTTCCAATTTATGCCTCTAAAGTGTTATTACCACACCAAAAAGTCCTTGTTTCAGCATATTGTATGTATTGTTAAATAAGGCCACTTAAAAAAACCCCATCAAAATTATTGTTATGCTTAATTGACTGCATTTTTCATATTCCTTCAACTGTATGAGTCAGTGTTTAGCAGAAGGGATCCTCTTTAATGCTTTCACATGAAACAGGCAGTGATTCAAGTCTACTGTAGTATAGAAAAGCAACTCTGAGCTTACATTACCCATGGGGATATCTACATTTAAATGACTGCCTAATTCAACACTACCTATTGTCCTGAAGAAATTATAGGAAGACTGACTACAAAAGGAAACAGTTCTTTGATAAGATCACTTTTTAAAAGTAGGAGCAGTTAAAAGTTTCTCAGGTGGTGGGAATCTGAGCAGTTGCATGTGGAGATGAAGAGGTGGGCAGAGTAGAGGTGAAGCAATGAGAAGTTCACAGTCAATCAACTCATCCACACCTGGGAATTACCACATCAGAAATACAATTCAGCTGTGCAACGAAGACTGTCAGAAGAAACATGTTCATTGTAGGAAGATATTTAAAATAATTCCAAAAAAAGAAAAAGTGTCAGTAAGACTGATTCTTCCTACTTAATTCTCCCTTTCACCAGTTCTGTCTCAATAGATTAATCCAACATGAAATAGTGAGAATTTGTGAAGCTTAGATGAAAAATGCTTCCAGGCCATAGTTTCCTGCATCAGGGCCAAAAAAATATGAAGGGAACCTTTTTTCATTTCCAAGGACACAAGAGAAAGAGTTGTTCATAGTTTAAGAAATGGTTTTAAGAACTACAAATGATGAAATTAATAATGATGGCTATTATTAAGGAACTAATAATGCCTTCTAGAATAATGCAAAATACGTCAAGTGTTAACCAGGTTAGCATGGCAACCAAACTGCTTTCTCCTCACTCCAGGACACTCCTAGGAGATGGGTTTAGATGGTCATAGCAAGTCCAGCATCAGGCCCAGCATGGCAGGTAGGAGGGCAAGGGAGGCCTGTGTGAGCACCGTGACTGGAATGGCTCCTGCTAAACAGCAGCAATGGACCTCAGATCTCCCACTATTTTACTGCTGCTGCAGCAAAAAAATTCTTTGCCTTGACATCTGCTGTGATTTAAATTGATTTGTTATTATTTAAATTTACCTGTTTTGTGTTCATATTGAAGAATGACAATTACATTGGTTAACTTGCCATTTTACAATACACAAGAAGGGCCCAGCAAGGCCAAGCAATGACTCATTTTTACCTAAGCCAATCTATTTATAGCATTAAAAGGCAAATACAGATCCAAACACGTGCTAAGGCTCTCCTGTTGTAATGCTTTGCCCTTTGCACCAATTCCCCCCAGCAGTCTTTTGTTATTTCACTGTGTCTGTGAGGATCCCCAGAGCTGGCAAACACTAAAACCGCAGCAACTTCCTCACTTAATAGTTTTGGCAAAAAAATGCCGAGGTATTGAGTTGTGTGGCTTCCACCAGCACAGAAACATGTCACTGAAGGAGCCAGGTAGTGGCACACAATGACATTCACTGAACCTGCAGAAAATCAGAGTGTTTGGCCCCTACAGGAGTGAATTAACACAGGGGTAAGTAAGCGAAAACTTCCCCTTGCAGAGCTCCTGGGCATCCTCAGACTTTGGGGAACTCTTGGAGACCGAACAACTTTATCAACCCAACCCAATGGCTGTCATTCATTATCATGGACGTGGATTCCTGTGTTCACCCTGACTTTACTGTTGTCCCAGCAATGCTACAGCTCTCTTGACTGTCCCTCTGGAGAGAGAGTCACAGAGTCATAGAATAGTTTGGTTTGGGAGGGACCTTTATAGGAAAGAGGCACCCAGAGTCTGTCCACTCTGGATCTCCTTAAAAGTGAAAAAAATTAATTATTGAGCTTTCCAAAAAGACATCACAGAACCAATCTGTCCCACAAGAAAACATTAATGAGGCAAAGATTTAGCATTTACTCTCAACATCTAGTGAGCAGCATTGATGCTATCACAAAAGACTGGTTTTAAAAGTAATTTTTTAAAAATCTGATTTTTTAATACATCTGCATTTTTATTCACCAAATCAGAGCTCATTAAAACCAGGTGTGCAGAGCAGGCAAACTCCCTTCTTGTTGAAGAAGAACAGGAGTAAAGTGCACTACAATCCAAATCCCTTCACATAGGGAGGCTTTACTTCCCAAAGCCAAATTAGCCTACACAATACCAGTAACTATCTTTTTTTCCCTAGTCATCACCTGCATAGGTGAATCAAGGTTAATCACAGCAGGAAACTGTTATGAAATAATTTTTACTGAGGATTTAACCAATTAAGTTTCCCCAGTGGCAAACCAGCATAGTGTTTGAGCAACTCTGGGAACAACAGCATTATCCACAAGTTGAAAGTTAACTGTATTTTAATATATTGCAGAAGCAGGATGTTAAAGAAAAACCTTCATGTACCAACAGCAATAATGGACATGCTGTAACTCCATCTTCCATACACATATAAACAAAGGTGTGCATGCACCTTCTACTTCAGGGGCTCGCAAACACGCTGAAGCCTGATACATGCAACTTGTTTGTAACATGTAAATCAACAAGCACAGGCAAAGCTTCAGCTTCTCAGAGTATCTTACTGATCAAGTGTGCTTTTGCAAACAGATGCTGCAGAGCATGAAAACAACTGTCCCGACTAATTCCATCTCTCTCAGCAGAAACCCTATCTTTAAAAGTCACTCACCACTGAATGGCCTTTGGACTGCAGAAAATGTGAAGTATGCTTTAATTACATCCCCAGTGGCCTCCCATTTGATGTCCTGTCCACTGTATCTCTGGCAAGACAGTCTTATCTCTGGATATTTTTCAATTACACTAAACAGCATTTATTCAGGTCCTCACTGATTCACTGTATCAGTATGTGGCTGTTTTTTTCTTTAACAGTTGTTTTGAAAAGTCAAGTCTGCCTCATTAAACAATGTAAGATTTCTAGTAACACATAATGATATTGCATACATTAATTAACTGTACATTTAAATGGCATCCTCAGAGGATCACGCTGCTGGCATGTTTATACCTAATGAGTTAATATCAACTCATGTTCTTACAAGAGAATTCTTGTTTTCTAACAATACATCCTAGTTGTGATTAAGCACCACTTGATATTGTGTCCCTGTATTTTAGTGTCCTGTAACACTCATCTGCTTAATTCACATTTTAATTCCTCTTTACAACAGTTACTCATATGCATGAAATGAACTGGATAATTACAGCCTGTGTGGTGAAAATGCCTTTTCTCTGTGATCTGAGTTTTCAAAGACAGCCTCTTGCAGCACGCTACAATACACAGCAAAATTCCCTCATGCACATCTTACCTCTTTGGTGTGGGTATGGAAGGAGACTGACATGTCCAAGAGAAGTTTCCTCTGTTCCACCCTCCGGACAAAGTCCTGAATCCGAACTTCCAGATGCCGGGCTGCTTTATAGATCTCTTCAGGGTCACATTCCCCAGTTTGAGCCAACTGCTCTGCAGCCTCCAAGAGCTTGTCTGCATTGGTGTATGTATTCTACCAGCAAACAAAGCAAGAAACACAGTATGAGTAATACAACTGTGGCAAGTAAACCCCTGAAGAAGGCTGTTTATCCTTAAGGCATGAAAACGGGTGATTACCAGAGTTTTAAAACAATAGCAGCATTTCCTAGTGGCATTGCCATCTGTGAAAGGAGAACGTGTAAAGCCACGTAGACTAATCCCCGAGTACACATGAAATAATTTCTTATTTGAAACACACCACTCCAACACAATCCTGCCAGGCACAGCAATAGGACTTCCCACTTATTTATTTCCAAGTTCCCTGCAACTTCTCAAAGATAATGCAATGAAGCAAGCGGGACTCACCAGCTCAGGCTACCATGCCTCACGTGACACTCAGCCACCAGCTCACTGCAATGGCCTCCCAACTGCTCTCACATTACAGCATGCAATCATGCTAGCCAGAGATGTCTCAGCCCCAAGAAATATTTGCCTTTCACTGGCTTTTGTGAGACAGACCATGTCTTCAAGCTCCTTCTATGCTTTTTTCCTCTTTCTGCTGTCCTGCAATGCATTTCTAAATGGAGTGAGTCCATGCGATTTGTCTGCAGCTGCCAATATGTAAAGCTCATTTCCAGTTGCCCAGGGCACGTACCTGCCCTGCACTACCTAAAAATTTGAACACTGCACTGTCCTGAACAGCTAGGGCCCTTGTGATATGAGGTGTATGACTCCTACTTTACAGAGAGGGAACAGAAGAACCCAGAAGCAAATTAATGTACCCAAGATACGCCAGACTGTCAAGTAAGAGAGGGGAACTCCATTCAACTTACCTCAGGTTTCAAGCTACCTGCCTATCCTTTCTCTCTCTTTTTCACATTTCTGGAAAACACCACTCAACTAATACACCACAGAGTCTCATAAACAACAGGAGAAATGGAAAGGGAGTGCAGTCATCTTCTCCAGAACCATGGAGCTATGCCTTCGTCAGCTGTGTTTAGCAAACTAAACATAGCCAGCCCTTGCCATCATATAAAAGATTTCTTCACTCAAAATGAGGCCAACAGCTCTCTGGTATTCAACACTTAACAAAAATAAGGAGAGACAAAGATACCAACTTAAGGGTCCTTCCATTACTGGGCTAGATCTTCAGAACTTCTTGGCATTGGCTTAAGACTGCTCCCGGTGGGAATTTTAACCTCTGCTTCAATAGAAGCAGAATTGTAGCACCTTCCTTGTCAAAATCCTCCTCAGTTTAGAAATGCATTAACTTGATGCATATACACAAAATACCTTTGAACACCGTGGACACATGTACTTCTGAGCCACACATGAACACTGTCAAAAATAAAAGCCATGAATCAAGCCATGTTGTTCCTACTTAGGTAATATCCTGCTGCAGCCAACAGTTGTTGTTTGAGAAAATATTCAATACAGAGATGGAACACTGACCTCCAAGTGTTTAATGGGGGAAAATATTTCCAGTTATAAAAAGCAAAAAGAAAATATCTCATTCAGTGTTCATCTTCCCAGTTTCTGAGGGCTGACTATAAATATCTGGTATTTGCATTTCTCTTTTTGGATTGTGAAGAACATATTCAAGACAGTTTTGTTACCAATTGTAAATTTTTATTCCCTCACTTTCAGGCTACTGCTATAATGGTTAGGCTGTTAACAGCAGCAAAATTTTATGTTTTAATAATCATTTTTTGGAAACCTCTTTAGCTGAGAGTTTGTAAAAAATGTTCCATTTAATGTGATCTGAATTAGGGTCCGGTTTCACTTAACAGCATCCTTTCTGAATGATCCTCTTCCAATAGTATTTGGAGTGTATGCCAAAGCTAGCACTATTTTTCAAAGTCTAGTCCACCCCCGGGTTTTTCACACATTACCACTACAACAGCTCACACAGCAGTCCAGCTCCCTGAGCAGAAGACTGTTCCTGCTTTTATATGTATTATTTAGTTTACTTGTAAATGCCTTCCTTTTCTCCATGTGGCACAGATTTGGGACACAGAACACTTTTGTTGAAATACAGTCTGAACACAGCTTTGCTGCATTTGTCCCTAACACATTTAGGTCCATCTCTGCTGAAAGCCATCACAGTTTACTGACTCCAACATGTGCTGTGTTGAATTACCTAAGGATGAGATGAGTTCACTGATACAATGACCAGATGTAAATACGCTGGTGAAAAGGGTGTAGGTTGGACCCTAGACTTTGGGGGAAAAAGAATGCAGACTGGCCTCAAAAGAAGCTCTGGCTTCACTGCACAGATAATAAAAGATGTAGCAGCCCCTTTGCATTGCACAAGATTTTCTGAAGGCAAAGGGGATTTTCTGCAGGGAAGCTGGTTGGGTGTGGAAGGAGCCACACTTAGTGTTTTCCCTGGGCTGTGACAGGCACTGTCAGCATACAGGGATACTTCCCTGAAGAATTCATACCTAATTTTGGATGTGTTTGCATAAATGTGTCATGCACAAAAAGTTTGAACACAGAGCATTTTGAGTATGGAGTAATTTTTGTTCACCTCTTGTTCTGTCTCTGTCCACTGATGTCACAGGTAAGTGTCTGGATTTTAAAAAGAGATAAAGTTTATGATAGGAAAAACAACTAATGGTTATATTCTTGCTCATTCTAGAAGGAAGGCCTGGTGCTGAGAGATTTCCAGCTCACTGTTGCAGATTTAAGAGACTTAGATACATTTTAAATAAGCACCCACATTTGGGAGTTACCCACCCCTCTCCTTGAGCTCCTGAGGCTGACGTGCTCATGAAAGGACTGTCCTCTCTTGTCAGCTGTCGAGATGTACACACAGCACAGGCCAAATAAGCTGGAGGTTACTCATCTGCTAAGGGCCTGCTCTATTTCTCTTCTGTTTGTTTGCTTAAAGTGCATATAAATTATACCAGAAGTTGTTACACATATCAAATATTTTAATGCACAACTATTTCTCTACAAGCACTGAACCAAAGCGCTGTTGAACCTGAGAGCTTCATCCTGGTTGGTGCTATAATGCTGCACTGCTTCCTTGCTCCCTACATTTTCATCCTGAGCTTGCTCTCTTGTTAGTAAGCTCTTGGGGGTACACACCCTTATTTTGTTTGAAGCACTTTGTACTTTTTTGGTGTGACACAACCCTGGATCAGTCAGGGTGGGAATCCAAGAGAGAATTAAGTTTTACAATGAAGAAAAGCATGAAATGCCTCCTTGTCCCATCATCCCCAGCCAGAAGAGGTTAGCTCAGATTCCCAGCCCTGCTGAGATCCGGCCGCAGGATGGGATCTGGCGCATCTGCAAACTGGCGTCACAGTTCAAAACTTTGGAAGAAGGTAAGATCTAATGCAACTGCAGAAGCAAATTTTTGCTACTAGAAGGACAATCATGGCTGTCCCCTTTTCTGCAAACTACAGATCCATGGAAGTTTTCTGTAGTATTCTGAAGAAGGTGACACCAAAAATGACTAATCCCTGTAGAAGGGAGATCCCATGAAGAATTTCTCAGGTTCATCTGTGGACATTAGTTCCTCACAAATAATAATAGCACGAGTTATCCAGAAAAAAAATAATCTATGAGGCATACAATGATATGCTTTCTGAAATTTTAGGGTTGTGTGGCATTTTTTCTTAATATTGTATTAACCCACGACAGAACTGTCAGGTGCAAACCCTTGAAATTCTCAGTGAACTGCTACAAGGCATTCTACACTTCTGCACCATTTCACGCACAAAACCAGCTTCCACCTCCTATCTCTTAAAAATCTTTGTAGATCAATCTTTGCATAATGACCTATTTCTACCATGAAATCTGCAAACACAAGGGAAATATACCTATATCTTTGTGATCTTCCCCACATTTTTAAGGCATCCCTCAATTTAGTGCAGCATTTTGGTTTTGGCCCAAGTGGTTTTACAGAAAATTATTCCATGTAGTTTTTATCTACTGCTAGGAACTACACGTGCAACTAGTTTATTGCTGCATGTTTCTAGGCTGATTACATTGAAAATAGCTGTGTCTAGTGGTAGTCCAGGGCAGAGTTCATGGCCTTAATCTGGACAATTTTTTTCCAGAAAATCTCTCCCTGCACACTATTTTACAGCAGTTTATTATATTTGAAGGGTTTTTATGGTAACTGTCTCCAAGTTCTCCAATGTGTTCTGAGCCATTCCCACCAGCCAGAGAAAGATGTTGGTTGTAAACATGAGGAGAAACATGAGGGAGGGGAACAGGGCAGGTGATCAGATACATGATCACATTAAACACAAACTACATGCCCTAGACTTCACTTCCCAAGCAGATGATGAGATAAGGGGAATGAGGTAGCACTAGCCTGTATCAACCAAGTTCTGGGGCTGTGCAAGGCAGTTCCAGGTTCCTTGTGTTGATTCAGAGAGCTTTGTCACCAGGGTTTTACCACGAAAAAGGCATGGAAGAGATGGCATCTCTGGAAGCCAGTAAGTACCAACTAGAGAGAGAAAGAGGACTAGCTTAGATCTGATATTCTTGACTAAAGACTAGTGATGTGAATCCCTTATTATGCCTGCAGGCTGAAGTTTAGGAGACTTATTAGGCTTTCTCTGAAGTGATATCTCCTTTATGTTCTTTAGAGTTGTGACTCGACTCTTCAACGCCAAAGATGAAATCTCTGTATCAGCACTCCTGCTGGGAAGTTGGGATGTTGAGACAAAGTTCAAAGCCTGATCCATCTCTTACTGAAAGCAGTAAAAAGGATTTACTTTTTTACTCCCCTGACTTCAGGGAGAACTGGGTCAGCCTTCTAACCATCTCCCAAAGATCACAGGAGGAGAGAAAAAAATGGCAAAGAGCTAAAAATAGTACTCTGGAGGCCTGGTACCTGTTCTGTGCACAGACAGTGAGTAGAACTCCTGCCCAAAGAAACTACAGCACGATTCACATTGGCAAAACCATAACTATAGAGCTGATTCTGCAGTTCTTGTCAAACCTTATAAACTACTGTTATCCTTAATTATGAAGCTCAGTTACTGCTATCAGATTCTTTGCTCAAGCTACTTTGTTAAAATTAGCTCCAGTATTTGTTGAGGTTAAGTGATCTCACAGTCAGGCCTTTGTGGAGAATTATATCTTTAGTAACTTGATATTCTAAAGCTAAAATAAGTGACCACAATGAAACATTTCTTTGATAAAGAAATCTGGGGTTTAAGGAAGCATCCATCTTTGTCAAAATTCCTCCTCCCTTAAGAAGGGCAAAGGCTAAGTGCATATGATGATCTAATATAAGTTGTGATTTTATTCCGTTTGAATTGCACATAATCAAATCAAGATACATATTCTTACTTGTGCTCTGTGGCTCTAATTCAAAACAGACTTACCAGGAATTACAGTTACAGAAGTTACAGGCAGAACATCTCTCTGAGGTCATGCAGCCACTCACTCTGTCAGTACAAGATTGTTCCCCACTGCACACTAGAATGGAAACTTCTTCAGACCTTTTAAAAAAATATCCAGGCTAATGAAGTTTCCATCAGCACCTTCTTCTTCAGACTGTTCTTCCTTTAAATACGGCAATTCATCTTTAGTTTTTCTTGTCATAATTTTACCCCAGTTCTCCGTGCACTCATATCATGCTGATACTAATGACTACTTTACACCTCCAGTAATTTCATTATTTCAGTGAACTGTATAAAATGCTATATATAATATACTGTATATAATATGTTTTAAATATAAGCATATGGCATTTTTCAGTATTAATTAGATATGAAATATTCCCAGGAATGACAAGGTGGATACAACCCAGAATCCTCACTGACCATTGTGAAGAACCAAGTATCTTTCCATGCATTGTTACTTTTATTTATGATTTTTCCCTCAGGGTTCACATACAAACCAAGATGAATTTATTATTCGAATTTAAAAGAGTGACACACATTACATCAACTGCTGAAATACCAGATAAATTGATTAAAAGCTACCTTCAAACTAATAAATAAGCAAGAATTGGAATTAATAGTGGGAATACATTAGCGAAAAGAATTCCTCTTAGTGCTGTTTCATATTGAGTGCTTACTTTAGATTAAAAAAAAAGTTGGCTATGGTGTATTTCATCCCATCAATTGTTCATCTTAATCAGGAGTGCACTCATACCTCAAGTAGAAAACACTCCCATTACCACAAGCATGCTAATTAACTCCAGTGTGATCACAACCATTACTCAACGAAATGCCAGTGAAATATACAGTGAAATAATGTCTTAAATTATATCTAAAATCACGCACATCATCCAATATTAGTAAGTATGTAAAGACACATAGATGCACATCTGTGTGTACATACTACAAATACACAAAGAACAAAAGCTGGCTTGGCAAGGATCTACACTTCTCAGCCCCTTCAATGTCATCCTGAGACCAAGAGAGGCGGACAGCTGGGAAAGCAAATTACATGGAGGATCATTTTGTGCTTATAAGAATATTTCAGTTTTTATTTTCTGCCACCTTACTGCTCTTCTGGTAGAAGCATATCCAAACAGAATATCAAAATGAGATGATGAAATACCCCTGCTGTTTCACTATTTTATGGTCTTTACAAGGATCTATAAGAATTAGGAAACATATTTGAAATTGATGATTATTGGCTAGGTTTTATTCTAGTATTTTATTCTTGGTAATATACATGAAAATAGCTTGGTCCCTTCACTTTGAGACCATCCTTGTACAGGAACAGGAATGTGAAAGTGAGCAGCAGCAGGGAAAGAAGGACAATGAAGACAACAAAACAATTGTTCTGGTACCAAACATGAAACCAAACTGATTCTGCTCACTGTTATGCAGCACAGAGAGTCTACCACTAAAACAGAATTATCACTGCCCAATTTCATAACTGAGTAACTTGCAGAGTGTATAACTGAGAGCTGCTCAAGTGACTGTATGGTAACTGAGCCTTTGAAATTCAGCAAAAATGAGGAAAGCATTTTCTTTTGTGGAAATGACAAGGGAGCACAAGAAAGCAAACTGTCAGGAGTGAAATGCAGCTCCTTTTGAAAGCTTCTTAAATGATTAATATCATCAAAAAACCCAGGTGGTTCACAGCAAAGCTCCACAACTTCTTTATGGTAGGGGCAAAAGGGAAAGCGGGTGGTGAAGAAATAAACATGCAGCAGCTCCAAGGTGAGCAGCAATTCAGGAGGGCATGGTATTGTTTTCTGTCCCAGAAGCTCAGTTCACATCTTTTCTGAGCCCTACAGACATGAGTGCAATTATGACAGCTTTATCAAGTCCAGTTGGACTCCTGAATTGAAGTAACTCCAGGCATTCTGGATTTAATATCATGCTCATGGTTTGGAGATTTCAAAGACATGGCAACAACAGTATTCAAAGGCTTTGGGCTGTCTTCAGCACTGTGAAAAGCCAGCACCAAGTACAACTGGCATCATGGTTGCCTTGAAAACAGAAGCAGAAATAAACTTGTGAGAATGTGAATTCTGTGCCTGTATTTTTATAAAAGCTGCTTTAAATAAGATAGCAAAGCATTTCCTCTCCATTTCCCTCACAGCCACTACCCTGACTCAGCTATGCTCTTATTGCCATGAATGTGGGGACAGGCTATTACATCTTTCCTGAAGCCCATTTGAAGTGGCATGGGACTGTTCGTAGAATGAGATAATGTTTAATGGACGAAAATTCGGCAAAACTTTGACCCACATTCTCCTGAGCTTTCAGCTTAAGAATTCCTACACAGCTGAATATTGAGACCAGGCAGTCTGGAGCACAAGACAGTGCTGTATATACATCACATAACAATCATTCTTTCTGTCTGGTAATATATGACAAAAATGCAACACAGCCTGCTGCAAAAAGGTAAGTGTACCACTAATGCATCCTAGGACCTCCAGATTTGCAGGGAGCTCTTTTTGCCATAAGTGAAAAGCCACCTCTGACAAGCAAACTGATTGTTGACAGAAAAAAATACAGAGGAAGATACACCACATCCTTTTAGCACAGTCAGTGCACTGCTGCTACCTGAGGAAGAATGCCGAGGTTTAATTACATTTTTGCTGCCGCTCCTTTGAAATACAGATTTCCTCCCCGACACACTGCATTGCATCAGCTCCTGTGCACCAGCCCAGGTGGGAGTGGTGCAGGAGATGCTCTCAGTGAGGGCATCACATCATGTGGTGCCATGTCCTAGCACTGTCTATATTCCCTGGAGATTCAGAGGGAAGCAGGGAGCCCCTTGGTGTTCTCCTGGATCCCTCCTACTTGCGCTGTTAAATTTAACTAGTAGCAAGGAATCACTTAAAAATTCATCACTTAAAAAAAAAAAAAAGCACTTTCCTTCCAGAATAAACCTCACACTTCAGTACATTGCCTACCAGAAACAAACACACAATTAGAATAAAACACCGACACTTCTGTTCACAGTTTGGATAATTCCATTTGGCAAGAGGAGGCTTCTCAACATACTCTATGAACAGGAATAGTAACACACCACTTAGATAACATCCATCTCCATCTCCCTGCTCTCTGGACCTCAGATAATTGCATGGAGAATGCCCCTCTGCTATCTACAATAATAAAACAGTCTTCTTCAGCTTCAATTAAAGTTGAAGTAACTTTTTACTTCACTTCCTTGTTCTAGCTGAGCATCTTTAGGAGCAGGTCAGCAAAATGGTCCCTTTGGATTGAGAATCTCTTCACTATCAACATTAATTCGTCTCTCTGTCGTGCTTTACACACTGGAATTTGTTTCAAATGAGTAGAAACCATTCTCTGAATCTTACTCGATTTATAAACCCATTTTTCACCACTGTTATTTCTCTGACATTTGAACTGTCTGTAAGGCTTACCCATCAAATTAGTTCTTCAGAGGTGCCACCAAAGCAGGATGGACTAATGGCTTTGTCTTCCCCAAAACTTCAAAAGATTAAAATCTCCTGTAACACCTAGGGAGATGTATTGCATACTTACACTGAGGAAAAATGGAAGGAGGTTTCACTACCCTGGAAGTAACAGAACATTTTATTTATTTTATACCAGACTTTAGAAAAGTTCCAGACAGGAACTAACATTTTTCATGTTGGCCAGAAATCACTCATATGGGGTCCATTTTAAAAATGTGTTCTACTGTGTGAATGAAATTCAATTCAGCTTATCCATAAGCACAACAAAGATTTAGAAAAATATCACGGTTTTATTTCTGGCTCTTATTAGGGGGCCACACATGATCTGAGATAAATATATCTTAATAATGACTTACAGTGAGAGATCTGGTACAGAGGCATTCCCACCAGAAATTTTCATGCTATAAAACATACTGATTCTTGGCAAGTGGTAGATCTCCATGAATATCAGAGGCATATGAGATACTGCCTCTGTAGTCAAGATCCACCATATCCTGATGGCTTTCTACTGTATTCTTTATTTAGTGTTGCTGAGTCCTTCCTTCTCCATATCCAATCCCCTTCAAAAATCCCAAATCAACCCCCAAAGGATAAGACTGGCCATGATACGAGACAAAAGCAAAGATCAGAGAAATTCTCTTTGAGTTGTCTTTTGATCTCTCTCTGCCTGCTGTCCCTGTGCCAAACCCCAAACAGTAGGATCTGGGCACCTACCCCCACCCTGGAGACATGTCCAGCACGTCCAAACTGCAAGTCAGTCTCCTCCCAGCATTCTCATCCAAAATCTCCTTTTTGCACATCCCGATGCTAGCACACAAATCAGATTCGCGTCTGTGCTCTGAAAAATCTCTTTTTTTCTGTCCCACATTTACATGCGCCTGCCTATAAAAACACCTTAAATTTGCAATGGTTAAATGACCCACTGACCCAATTCCCCATCCCAAGGGGGAGCACACTCAGAAGAGATGACTGGCATTTCAGCGTGGCTGCACAGCCCTGGCCGTGCTGCGGGGCTGCTTCTCTCCCGTTTGGTTTTCAGTGCATGACAGAGGAGTGGAGCCTGAGCAGTGCTCATCACTCAGTGTGCACTGAGGAACTGTGCTGTGGCACAGATGAAACTGTCAATCCTTTGGGAAAGGGCCTGGAACTGGGAGGAGCAGCTCTCCACCCCGAGTCAGAAAAGGTTACCTTTTTCCAAAGGAGGAGAGTTATAAATGCATTCCTGGCTGGGTAGCATTTGTCTGAGCCACTTTTGTGGTGGGAGAAAACACGTACCTCTGATTTTCAAGAGGTTTCAATTAGGTCTATTTTGAGCCTAAAACAAACCCAAGAAGACAACAGAAAGTAACACTGAGATTGTACCAGACCCTTCTCCCCCACCGTGGAGCACTGCAGGTTTCCAGTCCTTCCTGTACTTAACTTTGATGTGTGGGCATTGACAAATCCAAGCTCTGGTTTGTCAATATAAATCCTGGCCACTGGCAAAACAACCAGGGGCCAGAGGCCAAAGGCCAGTGGTGTCAGCCATCTCTCCTCTCCAGGCAGAGACACCCTTCATTCCACCCAACAGTGCACTCGCTTCAGCTGACACATTTAATGTGAAGGCTGCACTGCCCATTCCCTGATATTAACGAGTCACAACCACCCTTTTACACTGTGTGCTTCTGAACTGAGCCTTAACTTTACTCCAAAGGAGGCAACAGCAGGCTCGGCTCTCTGCTTGCTGCAAAGCTGTGGATCTCACCAGTGTGACAAAGACTCACCTACACTGTACAGAAAAAATCCAGCACTGACAAAATCTCATGCATTGGACAAAACACCCTAATAAAAATGAGAGTCGTGTTAATAGGAGCTGGTGCCATTGTTCTGGAGCATGCAGTGGTTTCTGTTGTATCAGCTGCATACTAAAACAGGCAGTCATGCTAAACTAACACGTGTGCACACGCTCACTGACAGTTCAGAGACACCTCCTGTCTCAGTTCCTGACTTCTTGCAAATTCTGTAATTTCCTTCTCCCCAAACAAGCTTCATTTTAAATGTAGAGGCATGACAAGGATGATTCTGCCTGCTTTCCTCATGTCAATCTTCGAATTTCTCTCCCTAGCTCAGCAAAGGAGGAGAGGGCTCTGTATGTGGTGGTGCTCTGAACCAGACACTAAACAAAGGTGCCTAAATGCCTTGAACCAGAAGCCATTTCCATAGTGACACAAAACAGTGCTTCCTCGGGACTTGGTTACGCAAAACCAGACCTCACAGACCACATGGAGGGCAATATTAATGGCTGGGCTACAAGCACTGAATCAACAAGTGAATTATTTATACACACATTAAGATTTCTGTCCCTATTCACACATGTGTAATTCCAAAAGAACTGTGTAAATCCATTGAGATTTCCCTATCTTATAGAGGGGAAATTGAGATCTGAACACTCTTCCAGGAAAATAAAATTTAAAAATAGGTTTATATGCAATAAAATGCTGGTTGAATATTTCAATTTATGTATAATCAGTATAAAGCCTCTGCAATAGTCTTGTAAGGCAAGTGTAGTTTTTAGACAATTCAAACGCCTGATGTGGGACTAAGAGAACATCCTTCATCTGGACAATCAGGGATCCACGACTGGGAAAGAAGAGAGGGACAGTCACACTGCCAAGCAGCTTCTCTGCATTGCAGAGCCATCGAACTAGATTCTCCACTCTTTAGAACAAGTTAATTATAAGCAAGTTGTCTGAAATTGGAATGTGATTTTGTTCTAAACCTTGTGCAGCAGAATGATCAATGGAACTCGGTCTATTTCCAGAAAATTTGCGCAATGATAACAAATACTTAAAATTTGTCCTTGAAAATTATTTTGCTCTGTTACTGCATACAAATCTCTTATATTGGCTTAATCTACATGAAATTTCCTTTTTACCAGTGCCTGCAAAGCAGCATACTTGTGACTGGCAGCAATGTCATAACCAGTTGCTGTGGCTCATGTTGTGCTGTTCTCCTAAAGCCACCACTGGCTGGCCCAGAGGCAGCAGCACAGCCCAGGGCAGGTCCTTCAACTGCACTAGAACAGAATCACAAACTAAAAATGCTGATACGATTCACAGTGTCAGTCTTTTTCCCTGGAGCC
Organism: Corvus kubaryi; assembly: GCF_017639235.1. Lineage (NCBI taxonomy): Eukaryota > Metazoa > Chordata > Aves > Passeriformes > Corvidae > Corvus > Corvus kubaryi. The sequence continues at coordinate 9,700,081 of NW_024581135.1, forward strand.
TCCCTGTTATCAATAGCTACAAGAAATTGAAGCATACCAGTCCACCATCATTACAAATGAGACTTGGACATTGCTGCAATTAATCTTCTGGAATCGATAAGGTACAGTTTGATAACCCACTGACCTGCCAATAAGAAGAGCACAAAGAAAAATGACCAGAAAGTTTTAAAAGCCTTTAGATGATGATGGTTTTCATCAACACAGACAGGTCAGTCAGAACAGCAGCAGTTCTTTTAAGTGGGTATATTTCACAGAAATTGTCAGACCTTTTGTTTCAGCTCTAGGTTTATTCAGTTGATACATCAGTATCATAATGGATATATTTTTAGTACTCAGTTTATATAACATATCAGTGCTATAATTTTCCAGTGTTCTCTTTAAGAAGTTTTGGGCCTTGAAGAAACAAATTCCAGGATTTATCTTCTTTAGGAAACATTGGCTGTCTTTTCTGATTCAAAAAGAAATCAGTTCAAAATCTCAGAATTCAGCACACAATAGAAATTCTATTTTCCAGAACCTCCAGAATTAAAAATATATATTTCTTAAATAGCTTCATTGTCTCCCTTTCTGCCATGGGACGAGCATTATGCATTTATAGGAAATTAAAGGAACATATTTTAAAGACACAAAAATAAACCTACCCAAATAAACCAGTGATAGGAAGCTAGCTCCTGGCAATTGTGAAAAAAATGCACTGTGTTGCCAAGACTTGAGATTTTATAGGGAGTATTTAGATTGTGAATCATGCTGCAGGAGGTTTAATGAAAAGATTCAGCTGTCAAGTGCTTTTGGAAGAGAAGAAATAGGAAAGAAAAACACCTTGAGCTGGAGGAGAAATACACTGAAATGCAAACTCAAAGACATGGCATAATAGACACAGCTCTTCATATGACTGCCAGGAAGATCTCTGTGCCATTATAGAGCCTGTCTAAAACAGGTTCCCCACTACCACTAGATCATGGAGTACCACTGGCCACCAATTCAATTCCATGGCTTCCAGAATATTTGCCAAGCTGCTGCTACTGGAGTCTCCATGGGACTGATATCCATAATGTGCTCTGAAGAGTCCTTCCTTCACACTTCCTCAGGGAAAACACATCTCACATGCCCTGCTTCTGACTTAGGTCTGGCAGTCGAGCCCCCACAGCATCACATCCGACCCAGGCAATCTGCCCAGCCCTTCCCAGCCTTTCTGGTTCTTGGCCCAGGCTATGCAGAACCATTTTGGTATCTCTGCTCTTGCAATGCAGATACGCTCTGAGGCACCCAGAGGCTTCTAGACTTCATGCACAGAGTTGTAATACAGCTCCCATGATAAACTATCCAGCCCCCAGGTATTCTGTTAGAAGGTTTTGGATCCAGCAGTCCCTAGATAACCTTCACAGACAGCCCATGTATTGGCAATTCCACTGATCTCTGCTGGCTGTGACTGCCAGATGCAGCCTGATGCCAGCCAGGAGGAGAAACCAAGAGTTCTGGAGCTCCTGCACCGTGGTACAAAGGCCTGTGTAATCTTCTGCCAGTGGGCATTTTTTCCTCTTTGTGTAGAAGTGAATACATTTACATAAATGAACAGGAAAAAGCAGATTATAGCTTCAGAACTTGCTAATGGCCACGTAAAGGATGATGAAAATAAGAGTAGATCTGATTTTTTGTTGCCTGTCTCATGCTTTTGTTATTTTAAAAAAGATTTGGCATTACTGAAAGTACAGTTATTTTTGCCATCTTTGAGCATATTTCTTACCAGGTTTAATTGTCTGCTTTCTCCCTGTTTTGGGTTAAGATTTCATCCTACATAAGATTTTAGTCACTCAGCCCAAAGGGAAAAACCCAGTATACCCAGCAAGCTATTCCTTTCAACAACCAGATAGGTCACAAAACTGTAAAAAGTAAAACAAAATAATAGTTAAAAAACCCACCCTGGGACAATGCTTCCTAAGTGCTCATTATCAACATGGACTCTTAATTTATTCCTAGCTGTTTTACATCAGTACCGAACTTCATGCCAAACTTTAGAACAACGACATCCAACAGAGCTGGAATTTGTATGGGAAAGCACTAGGTTTTTATCCTGAAGGCCAAACAAGTAGCTGTTTGCAATTCAGCTTTGGCCTGACTATTCCATTACCACACTTAGTTTTAAAGCAGTTCAAGTAAAACTGCGTAGGACTGAGAGGTCACACAACACCATTTTTACCTGCAAAATTTCTTACTGGATCCTCTGGACATTTCACATGACAAACAACATGATCATATTTTTTCAACATATTTGCACCTAAAGTTCTTTTTATCTGCAAGGGCTTTTCAAAAACTCTGAACTGACAGTATTTTAGGAACAGCAGAACGGAGGAAGGGAATACTCTAGAAAGGAATAGTGGAGAACAAATTGCTTCTTAGATGAGGAATATCACCTGAGCCTTGTTTTCTTATAGCTGATACAGGCCCTTGGTTTGCAAGGTCTCTGCTGAAAGCCTTCATTTACAGAAAATACATTTAACTCCCTGAGATGAATAAAAGGAAGAGCTGAATCTTAAAGGAACTGTGCATGTACACATAAGGGTAACTTTGATGATACAAACCTACAAAGCCGGTGTTCAGGTGTTTAATCATCATCTTCCAAAGCTGTCTTGGAGGAAGGCAAGCACAGATAACCCAAGAACAGGAAAACTGAATGGCTTCCCAAATGCCAGAGTGCAAAGTCCAGCATTTTTTCCACATTTTGTCTGGCTCTTCTTCTTTGTAATAATTCAAGAACAGTCCACTACATTGCACTTATACCTTGGCAGAATGAATCCCATAAAGCTTTAAAAGTCAGGAATAGAAGATCCAGCCATGTACCTACATCAAAACTGTTTTAGACACAAGGCCTGAACCAAGAGTTGCTGCACTGGACAAACCCCATGAACTCTGATGGCCACACAGCCTCCAGTCACTCTTCTTACTGTGTTTGATAAGAAGGGACAGCCTTCTTATTTTGAGCCAAGGCTGTTAAGAACATGTGCTTTGTTGCGATATTTCACCTTATAAACATCAGTGCCTTTGGATTACCATGAAAAATACACCAACTGTTGCATGAAAACACACACACAGGTACTGAGTGCAAACCCAGTTGTAGCTGTGAGCTGAATGTGGCCCAAGAGCCTTGAGAAAAGCGCCAAAGATCTGAGGGCAGCTTATCCCATAAACACAGATGACAAGCACCACCTTGACTTGAACCATGGACAGCCCAGGTCTGCATTTTAAAAAATGAAATATTAGGGGGGTTGTTTTTCTGGGTGACCTTGAACAACGTGGGTTTTGGCAGGGGTGGGAGAACACCACGGGACAGGGAGCGAGCCAGCTTCCACTTCTGCTTCATTTCACTGCGAGACAATGTTTGGTTAGTTTGGATGAGAAACATCGGCTCTGTTTCCCATTAGGGCTCAAGGCTCTCCAGCGCATTGCGAGTGCCATCTGCAGGTGGAAATCCGCACCGGTTCGCCGGCCAAAGGGCGCATAAACCTGAACGACAGGAAATCTTATCGGCACGTCTGAGGGAAAAACTCGTAAAGGCAGAAAGGCGGCAGAAATGCTCGTTTCAGACCATTCACGAAACCGCTCAGACCTGTGGCAGCAGAATGCAAGGGATTGTCAGAGCAGCTTCCCAGTACCTTTCCTAATTCTGCAGCAGCACAAAGGCAGCAATGCTCTTTGTGAGCAGAGGATGCTGAGAAGGCCACCTTAACCTCTGATCGCTGGGAATGCCACAAGAGAGGAAAATGATCTGTGACCCTCTCTTCATATACAGAGAACAACACATGCAGTTCAGCTAGGTAGTGCTGAAGTGTTGGGAGAATTTTCCAACTGGAAGGCATGCCGTTTTCAGGATAAAAGCCCTGAATAAGGAAAAGTTAAAGAGCCTAAAATAAAATTGTCTTTTCATTTACAACCATAACTGGCCGAACTACAGTTAACCTGATTTGCAAAAAATAACTCCAGCCAAGCAAAGAGGCCATCATTGGAACATTGTAGCTACATCCACAGTGATCCTTTGGTGATGTCTTGATAATGCCAGGCTACTAAATTTCAGGGCACAGCAGGCCCTGTGCTGTGCCGAGGTTGGCACTTCCACAGCAGCAGCCTGTGAACAGTATTAGCACCGACCGAGAAACAGTTGCAGGTATATACAAGACAACAACCTCCCTCCCAGGAGCTCAGGCTTTTTAATCCAAATTCAAACATTTGCCATCTGTGTGTTCCATGTAGTATAAATACAGTCAGAAAAATTGCCAGAGCTTTGTCTAAACAGCAGTTATGAGAGAAAGAGACCCCAAATTACATTTCCTACTGCCCACAACACAACGCTGTAAAATCACTGACATTTTTCTGAGCACAGCTGCATGCAGGAATGGGATCTATTTGGGCCATGCCTGATTGAATCATTACATCCAGATTTATCAATCTGCAGTTTCTAATCAGACTTAGAGGGAGCACGTTCCACCTCTCAATCTAGTGCCTTGGCAGGTCAGTCAATCAGAGCATTTCTCAGCACAGCAATGCCAGACACAAGACTCTGGTAAACATGCAGTAAGGCAAAACTAGGAATGTTTTGCCCCCTGTTAAAAATGTCAAGAAGACTCCTGAAAATTGCTTCTAGTCTGACCTTTGCAAATGCCCTCCTGAAACAGCAAGAGATAAGAACAAATATATCAGAGCCAAAGAGAGCGTATTTTTGAGAATAAATTTATACTGTATGGCAGGCTAAGCATTCTTATCAGAGAACTGCCAATAGAAAATACTATTGCTTATATTGTCAAGCTCACCAGGTGTGTCAGGTGAAGACTTTTTATATTATTTAAGAAAAATAAACATAATCCTTTTTATTGCCAGGAAAGCTACTAATTAACATCCTGATGAGGGGAATGGGCAAACTCAATAGTTTGTTGAGGATGATGGCATATCTGCTTTATTACATGATTATATTGGGAAAAAGTCCTGCCAGTTATCCACCCTAGTCATGGCAAAGATGTTTGCTAGCTTGAGAAAAATAAAAAATATTTAAACTTAGAATTAATTTCCAACCAACTCTAAAGTGTTAAGCATCAAGAAGGGAATTAGGAAGAATAAAAATTGGTCATAATCAGAGTAGAAAGGAGATTTATTCCCCAACGGCAAAATCAACCCCACTAGAAGCTTCTGCAAGAGAATTCCAGGCGTGATAGATTTATGGCCTCTCCTCTTACCCTCACTTTTACTCTGTCCAAAGCAAAGAGTATTGTATTCCCAAGTCCTTGACCTCAGATAAAGCCTGAGATTCCTTTCACTTCCCCTCACTGCGTGTCCCCATGTCCATTTGCCAGCACCACATTCCACTGTCACACTGCAGACAGGCCTCATAAATTAGCAATGATATTCTCATGTGAATGCACCAGGGGAAGCTGTTCCTGTCAAAGCTGTTGGGGAGGAACCAGGTTCAATTTGTGTCAATTATTTGGAATTAGGAGGCATCATAAACTTCATATTCACAGCAGTCCAGGCAGAGCAATGAGATGCTCATTGATTCTACTCATCAGCTGTAAAGGAATCAGATTCAGAGGAACCCAAGAGGTTCTATAACCATGTAAATGACACTTCTTTCTTTCCTCTGCATCCCCCTTTGAAACACCCACCTTCATCTGAACACATGTGGTCGCCCAGTGAACAGAATTCATTTGCTCTGAATTTGGCCTAGTGAAGTGAAAGGAAATGTGTCTCAAGTTATTCACAGAGAGATGTGCTGAAACGGTATAGAAGGAGGCCTAACAGGGAGGTTAGAAAAGTCTTCAGCAAAGTAATTATATTTTGACTTACCCTAGTACCTACACATGCAAACTGCACACTGGAAGGTTCCTCAGCCCTGATGAGGGGATGTGTCTCCAAATTACATCAGCCAGGGGAGCAGTGGCCAAATGAGCTGTTGTTTCCATGTGCAGACAGTTACATGGCTGGCTCTCATCTCTACTGTCAGGACCGTGTTATTTTTCTGTCTCTTCTCACCTGCTCATAATTTGTTTCCTACATCTCTAGTTAAGTCATACTCAAAGAGGAGGTAGAAAAAAATGCTAACTGTGACCCAGAAAACGTGAGATGGAATGGGAATTATGAAGATAATGTATCAGAAGTGAGTGATTTAGAAAATATTAATGACACAAAGGACATGAAATCACCTTGTTTCAGCTCCTGTATATTACATGATCCTAATCTTCATTTGCTAGCCCAGTATAGCATCCAATCACAGCTGACTCAAGCACTCATTCTGGAGAGGCCCCTAATATTGATTTTAGGATGAAAACTAACCCTATCTTGTGCTTTTGGATGAGGCCTTGTAGAACCACGGTTTTCAACCTCCAGCCTAAAATCCATTCTAAGAAATTCGCAGAAATTTAAACTTTTAGAAATTCAAGCCTATTACCAGAAAGCTTAAATCCACAGGTGATCCCATGAAATTTTAGAAACCCACCAATACAGAACTGCTGCTTTCACACTGTGTGATCTGTCAATGGTATGTAAGGATTTCCCATCACAGCTGAAAGGTAACACTGAAATTCATTAGCAAGCCAAGCAATGGGATATTCCATCAAGAACTGAACATCTAATGAAAAGAAGAATGTTGGTAATCTAAATCTCCAACAACATAGATAGGAAAATATTTTCAAGGGATTGGTGAATAAAAACATATTAGCAGAATTCAATATGTTGAATATGGTTAAGAGGCACATAGGATAAGATGTGCCAACATTCTACAGGTATTTCAGGGTTGTTAATTCATCCCATTTCCTGGGATTTATCTCCTTAAGAGAGATAAATAAGACTACGGGGATATAAACAAGGGAATAATAATAAAAAAAGAGATTGAGAGAAATATAAATTCAATATGAGGGAGAGGAGAAAAAAAATGTTGTCGGTAGCTGCCATCAGGCAGTGAAATATTTTCCCTGAGGAAACAGTAAAAGAGGTACGTCCCTGTTACTGGAAATATCTTAAACTAAACTAGGCCAGCACATGGGAAAGGTTTTGCAGAAAACCAAAACTAAAATATAACAAATTTTCATCTTATGCCACAGTGAGACATTTGAGCAATAACCTGCCCTGTGTGCATCAGGAAGACAAAGCATTTGATACATTTTGCTTTACATAGATCAATCAGGAATTTATCCAAAATACCCAAAGGAGAAGTACTGTTACAGATTATCAGTTACAGATAGAAGATGTTTCAAATCTACCCCAAAAGAGTGTAACACAGTCTGGCAGCCAGAGCTGAGACTGGAAAATTTCTGACCATGGATACTTAGGGGGAAAAAAAAACCCACTACTCAATCCATGGAAGAACTTACCAAAGGTCCTCTTTCTTTTAATTTCTATAAATAAGGACAGGATGTATATTTAAACATCTACTATGACTCCACTTTGAGGAAAATTTGTAAGATTTTGGCTTCGTACTAAATTCCTGGAAAAATCTTGCTTACAGTGTTCTATGAGGAAAATTAATAACAACAACAATGTCTACCTGTAATGATTGCCTCTCATTCCAAAACAAAAAATCCCTTCTGCATAATGCACTGAAGGATGGGAAGGGTACTAGTCCTTACTGCAAACACTCTCTGATGCTTCCCCTGCTTCCCACCTTATGCTCAAGGCCCTCAGTTTCCACCGTAGGAGTTACGATTGATTTTTTCATTGCTCTCACTCATAACCATTCTCCTCTATGTCCCAACAGTTTGTGCTACTTTCCTGTAAACTGCTTGTAATTCCTCATGGGCTTTGAGACCTTTCATCGACCCAGTGTGGTGATTTTCTGATTGTAAGTCCTGCCACTATCCTGCTCTGCAGTGTTCATGCTGACTTCCAGACCTTGGTGACTGAATCCCGGGCAGCATCAAATGATTGAAGAGAGCAGTGTGACCCAAAACAGCGATACCTTTTTCTAAATATGCAAAAGGAGTAACAAGAATCAAGCCAGACAACAGAAGTCTCTGACTCTTACCTGTGCTACCTCTTCAAAATCATCATGTCTTTTCTGCAGCGCGCGTGCTCTGTGTAGAGACTTCCCCACTCCTGTGTGTTTGCTCAGAAAGGCTTCCCCATGGTTTTCAATCCAGTCCAGTACCTGCCAGAAAAGAAGAACATCCAGTTACCTCTCCTGTCTCAGCAGCACAGAGAAATCCTGTGAAGGTGAGGATGGAACAGCTCCAGAGGAATGCTTTGTGCTTGCTGTGGCTGAACACAAGCAGCTCTGTCAAAGTCCATTCTAACTGGAGAGAAGATAAATGCTCATGGACGCTATTGCTAAATTATGTTTATTGAATTTTTGCTATTCAATTTATTTTGAAGTGTAGCTTAGTTATTTGAGCCTGGCAGATATTAAATATTTACTTTCACACAGATGACTTTTGGGGGAAGGCAATCAGAAATCTGGAATCTTTTACAGGAAGTACCCTCTGATGAGCTTGTGTAAACTGCAAAACAGCAACAGCTGATTTCACACCTCAGTGTGAGAGGGAGTCCAAAAGCATGGTGGAAGGATCAGTTAAAATCTATTTTATGTGGACAGAAAGCATTATCAGAGTTACTGGAATGAAAAGGCTGAGAAACCTACACTGCAGGCCATTAAATATTGACAATGTGAACCCTCCAAGCATTTCAGGTTCTTGAGTTCCAAGTGTTAACTGATCCTTATGGAAAAGTAGGATGACTAATCTGATATTCTGAGAGTTACAGAGGATTCTCTTTTAAAAGTATGTTATCTCTATGAGCACCATCCATGTGGAGTTTCTCCTCACAGTAACACAGGCACTAAAATATAGATCAAATCTGTCTGGAGTCTACTACAAGCTGGAAAAAAACCCCAAACTTGACAATATTAGGTTGGGAAATTTCAGGATGAGATTGATACTCTGTTCTTCTCTTTCCCAACACACAAAAGCTAAGGGAATACAGAGTACTTGAGCAGCACTGGAATTTCTGTAACTGGTGGGACTTCCTTCAGCAAGGAGCCCTGCACTCGCAGCGAGTTCTGGATCCCCACTGCAGCCAATGCTGGTGGACAGGGAAACAACAGCTGGAACTTCTGTCACTCTGAAGGGACAAGACACTGCAAGCAGACCCAGGATAGTGATAGTATCAGAGATATTATTGATTAAGCCTAGAAACCTACCACTGGAGACATGGAAGATGTGATTATTTGTTTATTTATTTATTATTTCAGGCAAGTAAAACTATTTCATGGTTTGAATCTAAGCCGCCTGGGCTCTGAGCTTTTTTTGTAATGTAGATCCCAGGCATATTTTATAGGAAGTCCTAGGTACAAACAAACCTTTATACACATATATTTATGTTCCAACTCTATTTCTTTACAAAGAAAAGCATTTTTTTAATTAATATTTTGTGCTTACAACTTATTTTCCATCCACAGCATACAAGTAATTTCACAGAATGGAGTATCAAAGCACTTCATGTCCTGAAGGGAGAACACATATTTGGCACAAGTGACACTGTGGGGATGAGGAAGCAGGACCAGAAGTGTTGGCAGTTCAGTCATCACTTCCTGCTTCCATTTCTCTGACCAGCTTGTCTCCCATTTGCTCTGCACAGAGAATCCCAAATATATTTCTTCAAATTGTTTGAAATCCATGTCCCAACTGGTCTGCTAAGAGTTTTTCTGCAATATATTTTTGACCAGGAATGACTATATGACTTATAAGAACAGTTATTGGGGGCCAATCTCCAAGCATTTGTGTCATTAACAGTCTGCAAATAATCCCATTAACAACCTCTTTCCTCTTGTCAGTTTTCAACGTATCTATTAAAAATGGAAGCAGAGCCAAATTCAAGTTTGGAAAAAATCTCATCTAATATTCTTTTTCAAATAGAAAATGGCTTTACTTTAAACAATGTTTCATATTAAATTAGTATGCAGTATGTGCTTTTTATTTATTAATAATTGATAGCCACTTACTGTAACTCTAAAGAAAACTATTCCAATAACTTTTTCATGCTTAAAGCATTGAAGTAGTAATTAGAGAATAACTTGCTGAATAGCACTTTCTGCTCTTGGAAACCCATGTTAACATGTCTGATCACTCCAGTCATCAATGAATTTGTTTTCACAATCATTCTGTGAACTACATAAATGCTATAATTTCATTTTGCATAGAAGAGAAGAAAATAAAAACATTACATATATACATTACAGGTATTATATAAAAAGACTAAGTGAATTCCTGAGGTGTCTCATGAAGCTGGGAAAAGACAGGATATTAGGATGAGGCTCTCATAACCCAATAGCCATAATTAACTAAAGAATCCTCAGCATTTACTAAGGTGCTAATAAAGATAGTATGTTTTTTCCTTATATAAAGCACTTGGATCACAATAATCTGCAAACACGGACAAATATCACATTTTTGTTTCCATCATAAAAGACACAGAAAGTTGGCACTTAAAAAAGCTGAGATATGGAACAACTGATGTATGGAATAACTGAGTGAATAAAACTACAGCAAGAACATAAATCTGTGTGGAGACATAGCTCTTATTCCCCAGTGCAAACAATGAGAAGTGTTAAGTAGTCAGTCTGTGGCAAATGCAGGAACAACTCTGAAAGGTCCCATCAAACCTGAAATCACCAGCACTTGTAAACATCTACATGTCAGTGTATTTGGAGAAATTCTTCCTTACCCCGAAGAAAGGAAATGTCTTTAGAACTAGAATAAGTATGTAATAATTCAAGATAAACATTTAACATTGTAATTGAGAGCACAGACTGTATAACTTGCTCCACTGCCAAAAATTAACATCCTGAGATACAGGTAGACATTGAAGTTACAGTGACTTAGTTCAAATAATTTTATTATCCCTTAAAAACTTAAGCAGCTTGAAGATGCCATTAAAAACGCAGTTAAGAGTGTTTTCCAAATTAAATCTTCAGGTTTCCTAATTGTGCTTTATTGCCAAGCTGCATTTTATTCTAGCTAGGAAATGGCTGTAATTCATGAGTTCTTTGGAATTAAAATACTGTGCTATAGACAGATCCATCATCTGAGGTGTTTCTTGAAGCATAAAATGTATTTTATAACTCCAGTATATGCCAGCTCTCTAGGGTGCATTTACTCCTGTGCTTGCACTGGTTTGAAAGGTGCTTGAGAAAGGCCCTCGTGCTCTGCAGCTCCTGCACAGTGAAGCCTGACCCTGCCTGACCCTACAGCTGAGTTCCAGGCCAACCACTGCCGTGTGGACACACTCCCCATACAGGCAGCCTTGTCCAGTCCAGGCTGCTGTCCATTACATAGTCCTGCATTAATGAAAACATGGCTGAGTTCAGACTTCAAGACATCTCCAAGAATGGGTGCAGCCATCCCTGGAATCACCTAGGAAGCATCATAACTCACAGACAGCTGCTGAAAGGATTGTAGGGTAAGTCTTGGTGTTTTACCTTCACCAGTGGCAAATTCCCATCCCACACCTTACTTGACCCAGTCACTATTGTCAAGCTCATTGGGGTAGCTGTTTCTCCTGTTCCTCTGCTAAAAATGTGTTAATATCTCTTTTTTAAAAAAAATGTATTTCACTAGTTTAAGATCAAAAATGATAGAAGGATTATTTTCTATTATGATGTGCATCTCCTGTCTCCTTATCTCCTCAGGGCCACAATTACACACCCAAAAAAACATGCAGCCAACTCAGGTCACTGAGAAAATGAAATAAAACTCAGTACAGCTACAGCAGGCTGACTGTGCCAGCTATTACAGTCATTATATGGCTGGATAAACACAAGATTCAAAATGCTGCCTGGAGGAAGAATAGCCCTAACTGTCCCTGTAGAATGATCTGTGTAACTGCTGAAATAATACTAGTGGCAATTCAGACAGGTTTCATCTGAGCACAGCACTGGGAAGCAGGTGCTTTGAAGAGAGCCACTTCCAGAGCCCTCTCCACACTCCTTTTTGCAGAGGATTGAAGTCCTGCCTACAGGAAATCTACAACCTACAGCACAACTAAACTGGCAAAACAAATCCTGCCCAGGTGAGGTCAGGGAAAAATGTACTTGAGAGTCCACTTGCAGGGAACGCTGATAGTTTGTATGGGATATCGTAGGAAAACATGGGAAGAAAGAGATGGAAGAATGGTTTTAGAGGAAAAAGGTTGAAGAAGCAATCAGGCAATAATTTAGCAAAGCTCTGGGATGATAATTGCTCTTCCTCTAAGCTAATTTGTATGATGGGAATATGGCAAGATGATTGCATGAGTGCAGTTAAGGTCAAGTTATTTAAAAACTTTAAAAAAAGTTAATTTGATTTTTAAATAATAAGAAAAAGCAATGGGGCTCTATTTCAAAAGGGCAGACAGACATTTCAATGTAGCACTTTGAAGTCTCTTTCTGTAGGTATCTTTCCTAATCAGGAAATGTGAAAACTAAAAAACATCTCTTAACTTTATCCAATTTAAATCAAAATCTCCTTGGGAACCAATTCCTTCCTTGCAAGTTCTCATGATCTGCACCCATTTTACATGAATACAAAATGTCAAAGGAAGTAGTAAATCCATTACTTTAAGGAACTATATCTGCTGTTGAAGTTAGTTGAAAGACTTCTGTATTTTCACATCTTTTAAACTACATTTCTTTTAGCAGAAATAAATGAAGATGAAACGAAGATGACTTGGGTAAGAATCACAGAATCATTTAAGTCAGAAAAGAACTTTAATATCAGACTCTAACCAATAACCCAGCACTGCCAAGCCCACCACTAAACCAGGTCCCTAAGATTGTGCATGTCTTTTAAATGCCTCCAGGGGCGGTGTGTCCACACTTTCCCAGGCAGCCTGAACACTGAGGGTTGCTCAAACACAGCCGTCCCTGACCCCTGCCCTCATGCAACAGGAAGAGATGAGAAGTGTGAGCTGGTGATTAAGATGCAGCGTGTTGTACCAGCAGTGACAGAGCACCCTGACTTCTGCATTTGACCCAGGCCATGTCGAACAGTTCCACTGCTCCTGAGTGAGGTGGCCCACTGAAGTGTCTTGGCCAAGGGAAGCATTAATCTTTGTTACCCTAGGACTCACTGTTGTTGCCACAGTGACTCTAAAAACTAGCTTACTCTGAAAACTGAAAATAAATGATACCATTTTACACTTCAGCAGTTAAGAGTCAGATCTTGATCTCAAAACAGTACCAACCTGGTATAACCCAAAGGAGTTAGTTTAACTCTTTGGTAACAGAGCTGTAATAAATTCCAGAGCTATCCCACCTAACTTATTCAGCTTTAAATGAGGCTCCATTTCAAATAGGTGCATTAAGCATTGCCTAACTTTAAACATGTGGATAATGCCTCTAAAATCTTGTAGTGAGAGGAAGCCAAGCAGTGTCAGGCTGCCCCTATGAGCACTTTCTTTCTTGCTCTTGAGACACTATGGGCTAACTAAACTCTGGTGTGATACCAGGAATTCATATGGCACTTCAAAACTCACAAGAATCAAACCTTATCTTTACTTCTTCTGTAGCTGCTATTAGGAATGCTCTCTAACTCCAAGGCCCTGCATGTCTGAAACTCCTATTCCAGAATCTCTGCCTTTGCCAAGCCTGCTTTTTGTAACCAAGAAATGCAGTTAAAAGGTTCATATTTCAGATCATAATTTACATCCAAAGCTTATTGTAAAAGTTTTGTTCCACTGCACAGCAACAAAATCCAATCTTTTCTGTCAAAGCCCTTCAAAATTCTACAAGCCTAGTTAGTAATACTTACTGGATGTACTAGATTTTGCAAATACAAGACAGAATCTCTTGGCAGAAGATGCTTCATTTTCTTCTAGCAGAACTAGAAGCTATACATCATATATGCATTTATGAACAACACAGTTCAAAGAAGATGTGCTCTCAGGTTACCCACAAACCCCTCCTTTATTGGGAGGCAAAAGGGCCTTTAAGAGATACTTTGCCCATTTGCCAGGGAGACCACTGACTATGAGCAAAGGCAGCAGCCAGTGTGGGATTGTCAATTTCTATCCATTGGCGTTCCACCTAGTGGGTAATGCTGTTCTGTGCAGCATGGCAACCCCTGGCCTGCTACCAGGCCCTCCAGGAGAACTTGGTGTCAGCAACAGCACCAGGGAAGACAGAACAAACACTGAGAAACAGAAGAAAAACAAAATAAAAAATCCCCCCAAACCCACAACAACTCAAGGAGACTTAAGAAATACTAATCCTCTGTAATGAATAAAATGCACACAAAGTCTGATTTAAATCAGTTTCTTTTTGTATTCCAAATCATTGCTGAAAATAGATTTCTTTTCCTTATTATCCCTGGCCTTGTCACAGCAGGGTAATGTCAAGTAAAGGTCTAGCTGAGAAAATACACTGAAATACAAAGGAACTTATCCTCTGGTTTTCCTGCTATTATTAATGGTTTATAATAGAACCCAAAACAAAAGTCAGTCATTCTCATCTGTGGATTTTACCTCCTAATAAAAACTGATCTCCCTTTTTCACTTCTTTCTTCATTATAAATTTATGTTGGTGGCACAATAAAATATTGTTACAAAATATTTTAAAGATGGGGATCACACCTCATGTTTTAACAAGAAACATCAACTTTGGCTCCCATGAAATCATTTTTATTTCCAAAGGCATCTATATCTGACTTTGAAACTCAGATCTTGTTCCTAGAAAAACCACAGCGAAGTTTCAACTGCCTTCAGCAAATGTGGATCAAAGACCTCATGTTTGTCAAGTTAAGAGGCAGTACCTAGTTGTGCATCCAGCAGGATCTGAGTCTCTGGACACACACCTCAACACCATGTTCTATTTCCCATGTAGCAACCTGTGAACGTGTGTAGTTCATAGGACAGCATGTCCCAAGCTGCACATGTTGATGCAGGTAAGTGCAGTCCCCATGGACAGGTAGAGCCCTGCTGGTGCAGCTCAGCAGCAGCAGGAGGGAGCAGGGCCTTACTCTGTTCCCTGCCTTTGGTCAAATATGTCATATCAGGAAAAGTTTTCAGAAATAAGCAAAAAGCAACAAGGATTTCATATAAAAAGTAGACTGGAATTGGAATGATTTGGTTCAGTGCCCAGTACTACAGTTCAGCAAATGACTCAACGTCCCTGCCTCCATTCACTTTCCTAAAATGACATTAATCATATTTACAGTTGAAAAAAGCAAGGCTGAAGAGAAAGTGGAAAGAAAGCTGCCTTCCACTTTAAGTTTTTGCAGCCTCTAGCAATATGTGGCTCCAAATTTGGTTGGGGATTCTAGGAACCTTTTCCACTGAAGGAACATAGTGAAATATAAATAATAAGCAACGTGATGGCAGCTGTACAAAAGGGAATAGGCAATCCATTGAAAGGCAGGGCTTTAAAACCAGGTGTAAGCTGCTCCAAAACCACTCTGGTACAAATGCCTCATTGCAGAGCGTGTACCTATAAATCCTGAAATACCATAGCTTGATCTGACCATGCAGGAATGACTAATTCATCTTCAGAAAATAATACAGCCAGCCTACCAAGTTCTCCTGTATTTAATTCAGCTCAGACATACTTCTTTCAAACTGTCTTGAGACATGGTGTATCCCACTATTACCAGATAAGCAATCTGAGGTTTCAGAGGGGTTTTTTGGGTATGTTTGAATGTTTGTTTAAGGTGGAATTGAGTGAACAGAGCTACACTCATTAACATAGTCTGAAGACTGGACAAGAACGATGAATTTTGACACTTCAATAGTTTCTCAAGGAAGAGCTCTCTTGAAACACTGGAACAGACAGTTTTCCCTGAAGTCAGTCAAAAATTTTTGACCACCATTTTGCCTTTCCTTTTCACCACAACTCCTCTGTGTGGTATGTGCGGACTCAGCTGTGCCTGGGTCTCTTTCAAAAGCCAGAGAACTAATGCAGCTGCTATTAAGTAGGAGTTTTTAATCACTCCCTGCTTTTGCTCTCTAATTGTAACTATTCCAAATACCACCACATAATTAAAGAGGTCTTTTCAAAAGAAAAAGCATACAGTCCCATTTAGCCTTGGAGGGAAAAACAACCTTACAGACCTATCAGTATTTTGCTTCATACTGCAACTAAAGTAACGAGGGGAATTAAATGCACAGCCAATTAAAACATTTTTTTTTTTAAATTTCCTTTATTCCCTTGTCTACATTCAACCAAAAAAAGAAGTCCCTGTGAAGTCAGATTGTAGGTGTTTTTATGAGCTTCCTGGACATTACGTGAAAGTTTCACCTCTGCACAATTTCTCATTTCAACATCAAAAATCTAACCTCTGTAGTTTAAAGCCCCACTAGTTTGTCAAAACAGAACATCCATGTTCTGTTCTTTGCAGTGGGGGCAGTCTTGCAAAGCACAGCCGACACTGCTGAACATATCTGAGTAAATTATACAACTACTGAGACATGTGGGTCCAGAGGAGTGTCAGGAAAGTCCTAAATGCAAAAATACATGTATATAGTCTTATTCACACTTCTCACTGCTTCTAGCACCCACAGATATCCTACAAGCCCATCTGGAAACAGGTCTGTGGGAGTTTATCCAGAGAAGACAGTCCTTGCAGCAGGATCTTTGTTCATCGACAGCTTCTGCAGTTGAAAACACTACAGAATAACAACTCCCCCAGCAACCCCCTTCTTAGAAGTTTCTATTGCAAAAATATGCAAACTGGTTATGAAAAGGCTGCAAAGTTAACAGGATGACTAAGTGAAGACAGCCTAAATATCTCCCATAGCAATGGACTGCACACCAACAAGACTGTTCACAACTTTTCTAGCAGAGGCTCAGGAGTTCATGGTGACTTGCTGCAGCACTGCTCTGCCATCTCCCACCCACCTGCAAGAACTTTCCCATTACTGTAGACCTACAGACCTGACCAATAGTCACAATTACTCATCTGCTCCCAGACATGCCACCCTCCATGGGCAACATGGCTGCTCCCCTTATGTGATGATGAGGGACACACCCCCCACAGAGCTGCTCCACCTAAACTCCTTACCTTTTCACAGGCTTATATGGCAAAAATAACCTTGTGTCTGCTTTCTGCAGATGGCTTTTATGTACTTGCACGTTCTTCACATCTATAAAAGTATCATCACAATTTGAAACTCATAGAGTTTGGAGAAGAGCGAGAATACAACGTCTTCTGGTCCCATCCATCTTCTTGTAAAGAGTTGGTCCCAGCTCTAATAATTAGCAAAATGTAGGATTTAGTTATGTGTCTCTTGGAAACAGCACATTCAGTTCCGGGCTCTGGCAGAGCTGACTGGGTGTAGACTGGGCATTCTGAGAGCGGGACTTGTCCCTTTCCTCTGGGCATTGCCTGAGGTCACGCAGCCCCAGCCTGCTCCTTCACTAAATGCCATCATCTGGGATGTGAGCTCCCCAGAAGGGAGTGGGAATATACACCACATGCTTCTCTTACCCTGAGAAGGAACCTCTTCAAACTTAACATTGCCTTCCTTTGGTAAAGTTCACATTCATCAAATGGACCCCACTTATCTTTCATTTTCTCGATTAAATATTTTACTTCATAAAATTTGGCAACTGCCTCTCTGAAAACATTCCAAGTAAGAGAACAATAGACAGACAAATGAAGAACTAATGTTTCTTCCTTAATGCCTGGATTGTTACTAATGTTCCCAGAATGTTGTTTTTAAAGAAATCAAGAAAAGAAAAAACATATCTTCAAGTTAAAAACCTTGTTGTAGTCTTTAAATGCTGCACTTCTTTTAGACAAAATTTCAAAGCTGCGTGTAGGTGGAGAAGCTATAAATAACCACATTTGTGCATGTTCCTCCTGTACAAGACACAGAAAATGTGCTCTGCATCAGCATGGAAAGATGCTGCTGTGCTCTGCATGGAGCTTCTCCAGGCTGACAGGTAGATTATTTCTTTTGCAGTTATGCTGCTGGGTTGCTGTTTGTGAGTCTTTTCTGCAGCTCTCAGGAATCATACCTGGCACTTAGCTGCAGGGTGATGAATTAGCAATACAATTAATCAAGTCTGTCAGACTCTGACCAATGGTAATATTCAGAAATACAGAAATATTTTCTTACTTGGGCCATATAGAGACTTTTGGTTGTTGCTGTCCATAGCACTAGTTAGAACAGTGATTTTGCTCCTTCTGAGACTAAGACATTTTCTCCAGATGCCCCCTTCTCGTCCCATATTTGTCCTTTCACATAATTTTTCCAGATGCAACTACTGGGTCAAACATGGCTGTGGCCAGCTCTAGTCTAGGTCTGGCTCCCCCTATCTGGGCTGTTTGCTTGGACATAATCAGAGTTTTCTGAAAGAATGTCCCAGGTCTCTCACAGCTCAAGAGGATGGGAAGAACATTGTCCCAGGCAGAGTAAGCACTGAAGCAAAGGCAACCTGAAAAGCCCTTGATTTTTGCTGAAGCAAATCTCCATTTCATTTTCCTCTATGGTTGTTTCCACCACTTTAGCTTATTCTTTGAAATTCCCAGGAAGAGGAAACACCTGAGCATGCTCAATGTCTGGCCCAGTTTCTTTCCCAATGCACTTACATAGGGGATCTCTACAGCTCTTTAGAACCAACAGGTAAAACTATATCCTAATTATTTGAAACCTCTTTTACTTTAATAATGCTCAGACTCTGCTGTGACCATGTGCACTTGAGATTTTATTAATTCCTCAAATTATTTAGCATCTTGTGTTTCCTCCTACCTCTAGTAACTCCCTGTTTTGCTTCTCTGGCACCACACCAGCAGAAAAAAAGCATTTGCAGACCTGATAGTAAGTGGAGACACACACAGGACTCATCTGATTTAGATGTCTGAGATCTTGACCTCCAAGTTGTTGCTACTAATGACAGCTATCATCACAGTTAATGTTCATGTTTGTGAACACAGCAGCACAGTGCTGGTTTTCATGTTTTAGAGGAAAAGCTTTCCGATAGAGAAATTTGTGCATTTTGCAGTGGGGTCTTTCATGGCTTGTGAAGTATTTTCCTCGCATTTGTTTGCTTCATTTTTTTTGTTTTTCTTAGTGGGAGTGTCCAAAATGTAGAAGAAAGAAATATGTAGAAATATAGCAGGTATGCAGGAGGGAAAAGAGGAGCTACTTGAGCTCTTTAGAAAAGTACATTATTCTCAAATGTGTAAATAGAGCAATTGATTTTAACTCCAACAATGACAGATGTGCCTATGGTTTTCAAGAGGAGAAAAAAAGCAAAACTAAAAGAGGGCGGATAAAGGTTCAGAAAAAACCACAACTGTTCTTCACAGTTCCAACACTGATTTGCTTTATGGTCCCTTTCAGAGCCTCAGTTTGTAAAACAAGGAAAGAAATTCTCTGTCAAATAATGTCAGACTAGGAAAACAGTATAATTACTGCTATCATAAAATGTACATTTTGATAGCATCAACCCACTGAAACCTGTTACTAGTTTAAACAAGATATTTAAAGGTAAGTAACAATTAGAAACGACTGATAAAGCAAGGGTGAGTTTTGCAAGAGTGTCTTTAATGCAAGTGCTGTTCTCTAGGCCCTAGATAGGCACTCAGGCACTCCCCACAGTGTTTGAGTTGCCTACTTCACCACAGAGGAAACTGCTGATTGACCAGGATATTAAATAAAGCACTGCTTTGGGTTACTGTGGGGAGATGATGATTTAATCATCCAAATTTAACAAGGCTTACAATCACAGCACACAGCAGAGACAGGTTTAGCAAGAGAACAAATCCCAGCTGGGTCAAACAGGTCTTGGTACAGTCTTGTGACAGTAATAGAAAAACTCACCAGGATGGCAAAGCACTGCAGCCGTCTTAAACATCCCTGCCAGGAACAGAGCCCTTTGGGGCTGAGCATCCTGCCAACAGCTAGGCAAACACAACCTTTCTCCATGGGGCTCTGACCTGATTAGAAACTAGAGGCAAAATATGAGAGTGTGAACCATGTGGGGAAGAAGCAGGAGAACAGAAGTGGAGAAGTAGGAAAACAGGGATGAAAGAAGTCCCTGAATGTTTTAAGTGGCTATTCTTCATGAGGGACTTTTCTATGATCTCTTGTCTTTTAAATAAATATCCAGGTGCCTCACAACATTTTATCTCCAAGTTTGTATGTGCCAGGCTGTGTGCAGGGAGAAGGCAGTGCAGTACAAGGCTATGTCTGACCTCCTGGCAGTGCTGACACTGGGTCTTGCCCAGCGATTCAAACCTGCACCACAGCTTTTCTCTTGCTGTAAGGCAACTGCAGCATCTCTTCTGCTGGTGCTTCCTGTCTGCCAGTCACAGTTCAGGCAAACCAGGGCAGAGAAATCACAGCTCAGTACTGCAGGGAAGTAGGGAAAGGGCCAAGTTGCTGCGGTGTGTGAGAAGCTTTACCTGTAGCACACAGACCCCTGCTGAGCTGGGCACTCCCTATGCCAGACAAGCAGGGCTGAAACAAAAAGGCTGGAATGTCTACATCCTTGTGTAAACTACTGCTGATTCTTCCACATGCCACAGCAGAGGAGGATCCTTTTCTGAGAGCTTCAAAGGGTGAAAGGCTAGTGACCTTACAGATGCACCAAAGGAGGCCATGGATAATGAGGAGCTGTTTGTAAATGGATAGTGAGCCCAGACTCCCATGGCAGACAGGTAATGCAAAAATAGACTAGAATATATGGGCAAGCAGGATCAGACTTACGAAAACCTTTTTCAGCAAAGAATAACTTTGACCTGTTCAGGGAAAAGAGGAGACACTTAAATGATTCCAGGAGTGAGAGTCATGGGCAGAATGAAGGGCAGAAGTGGATGGGGACTTTCCCTATGAGCACCTTTTTAAAGAACGGATCAATTTTCCCCAAACTTAAATTGTATGTGAAAAACTGCTTCCTTTCTTGTTTTTCTTCTAGCTTCATGGCTCCAGGGCTACAGCATCCCCTCATCCTGAACTTCCTTCTCTTGTTGTTTCCTAAAACCTTGTGGACTTTGAAAGCCTGAGGAGGTAAGCAAGCAGAAACCATATCCAAAATATATTTTGCTTGTTTAAAGTTACTTTTTGTTGGAGGGACAGGGAAAATAATAATACAAAAAAGTTTCATTTTGTGGTTTCCCTCCCCCACAACTTTTCCTCCTTGTTTGGGAAGGGAACCATCTGAAGGTCAGAATGTTTTATATGTTGCTGAAGCCAAAAATAAAAGTAATTTTCTCCATCCCTCAACACACGTTCCATCTAAAAAAATCCAAAAGGCAGGAAAAAAAAAAAGTCAAGAACTTTCAAAACAAAGGGAGTGGAAAGGTGAAAGACCAGTGGATAGACCTGAAATGTGTTTGGTTTGCATGTTTTCACATTTGAAAGACATTTTGTTAAAAGGGAACCATAGCGTAACATAAAAGAAGTTTATAGCTGTAACAGTATACAGGAGTTGGAGCCAAGCAGCTCTGTCTAAATGTGCCTGAAGGGTTACCCCAGCCTAGGCAATAGCTTCCAGAACTATGATCCAGGTTACAACTTTTAAAACAAGCAAAAAGCTTTGTGTAAGTCTTCCCTGTGAGGAATATGAAACAAAAGAAGTTGCCTAAAAGTCTCCTGTGAGCTAAAACTCTGCTTTTAGTCCAGAATAGTGCACAACCTCTCTTCCAAGGACAGAAATACCAGAACTCTTCAGTCTAGTTGGTTTGCTAAGACAGCTACCAGAACCAGGCACAGCCCACAGGAGATGCTAACAGAGCAAGGAGCTGCTGCAGAGCACAGCCAGGGAAAGTAGTTTGTGGCATGGAGCAAGGCAGAGCTGCTAGGATGAGCGAGAACTAATGGGAATGACCAGCATGGAGAGGAGCAGCAAGGAGAGACAGGTCATGGTGCCAGATCAGCTCAGCCTAAGTTGGCTCTTGCTACCCAGCAAGACATCATAATCTCAAACCATGAGTGTAATTCATTACAGAGGGGGAAAGTAACCAGCTGGCTGAGCATCTGCTCAGTGGAGGAAAACACAGGAAAGTGTTATAGTTATACATTAGGAACTTAGCTTTCATTATGCTCTTTGTTGTCTGGCAAGGTTTTTTCTCACATCAATGAAAATACCTTTTGTTGGCCATCAGTCAAAAGCAATATGAAAGAGGATTGATCACTCTGAGTGACAGGCAGGACCATGAAAAAAGCTGGGAGGCCATATGAGGAGATAATTGAAAGGAAAGATCAAGGGAAACAAAAGGAGTAGAAAAGAATGACTATTTTGGACTCCTAAAACAGTGCCTAAAATAGCATATTTATTTCTTAGCATAACATACCTTTATTTAATTTTTAGATAGTCCCAATAAATCCTGTAAGATCTTTCCAAAAGGGGTAAAATTGGAGTAGTAATGACTTTGATGGTTTAGAGCAGGGATTTGTGACTCAGACATCCTGACATGAAAAGTTCTAGTCATGAAGCTTTCAGTGACCTTTGGCAGGTTGCTCAACATCAACCTTTTAGAAAACCCATAATCCTGAAATGAAAGAAACCTTAATAAGCAAGAAGCACTACTGTTATTGTTACTTCTTAAAGTTACAGGGGAGAAAGTTTTCTGGCATTCCAGTCTACATCTACTCAAAGACCTTATTTTTCTCCATGTCCTTGTGACCATTACTCATTCTAGCCATTGCTTTCACAAAATATACATATAGCTGGAGAAAACTATTTTATTTCTTTTTCCTCACCACTGCAACCCTTCTATTTTTGTAGGGCTAATCAGTAACAGACAAGCCTAATTCTCTTTCCTCTTTTGCCATGACACTAAGAGCCAATGATGCCTTTCAGAAACAATAAACTACACACGATATTTTCACAAATGTTGACATGCCAACAATCCTGGGACAGAAATAGACAATGAGGACATGATACATAATGACTACAAATTCTGTTCGAGTGTAACAGCAAATTTTAGCAGTTTGCCTAGGACTGACTTCTCCGCAGATTGCTGCAAAGCAAATCTGGGATCAGGAAGACACTGAATGCCCAGCAGAATGGCCCCACACAGGATTTGGGTTCTTGCATCCTAATACATCTCACTCAGCATTAGGTAGTGCAGTGAAGGTCTTGTCTGAAGAGCCTACATTATCATTATTTCCCTGACAGTCTGCAATAAGAGAGGGAAGGATCCAGGGTACAATTAGAGTCATTTCAGGAGATGCCAGTGTCTCTCCACTGCCTGTAAAAGGAGACTCTGCATTAGGCTCCTGACTTGGATGATTCAGTTGTGCTTCTAAAGACAGGCAGGATAAATACAGACCATGGATCGTTACATCTGCCTACAGAGAAGGAACTGCGTCTTTATATCGCCTTCTCCATTTCTCCATACCATGAGTTGTTTCCTCCTCATCCACTAAAAGAGAGATCCAAATCCTCAATGAGTCAGTATAATTTCAGAGGGTTTCCACAAGAGCTCCTTAGCCTAAGAACCCAAACATTTGCCATTCAAGAAGTAGCAAAAAAGACCAACTGAAAGGACTAGGTCTTGAAGGACAGACAGTGCTCTAAACAAGAAAAACACTTTCTGACAGACAAAGGAATTTTTTTTTTAAGTTCCTCTTCTCACTTTGGTAGATTCAGAGATCAAGCTGGCTGGTTCAGATTTCTTCAGATCTTATCTCCCAAGACAGCTGTGAAACTCATCAAAGTGTTCTCGCACTGCTCATACATCAGTGCTAAGTAAACTTCAGTTGGTAACTGAATCTGGCCCCTGCAGTTTGATATCCCTTGCTCTGTGTATAAATTAAAAAGTGATCATTATTATTTTTTCATCAGCGACTCCTTAAAAGCATAAAGAACAATTGTCTGCTCATCTTAATAACTATGTAAAGGAAGAATGAGATGAAGGTTGTTTCCAGATAATTTCAAGTTATACTTTAAATCAAATTATGAAGAGGATAGTGTGTTGTTAATCAGCAACCTCTAAGGGATTTCCAGAATAAATATCTTTAAATGAAAATTTAAACCTATAGTTCTTTATGAAGAATTTTGGCACAAAAATAATACAAGAAAATACAAGCCTAAATTTAAGAGCATTGTCAGAAAGTTAGAACAGAGTTCCCTTTCTCTTATGTGAGTTTGAAGTATGTAAATCAATTTACTTTTTAGGCTGGTAGCCTGAGACATCTGAGGTGTTCTTATACCATACAGTGATCAGTGGTTTCAGGGTGCAAATGTGACTGCCTGGACAGAAACACAGAGCCTGCCTCTGTACCAGCCACTGTTTGAACGTGCCCAGATATCAAGCACATCACTGAGGAAGCTCTGCTGTGGCCCCTCAAAGGGAGGATTTCCAAGACAGAGTTATTGGTAAAGAGGAAAAATGCACATTACTTCTTTCAGTTGTGTTCTTTTTCCAAGAACCCTGTCCTGTTTGCATTGGACAACCCTGAGCACACTGTCTATAAATGCTCCATGTCTTTGCAAGCTAAAGGAACTAGAGAAACATCCCTATGAAAGCACCAGAAACTGAAGAAATATGTGGGCAATATTCTCCTTCCTAGTGTGCCTCCTTGTGTGGCAAATCCAACACAATCTGGTTGAGGAGTAATTCTATCAGAATTGTCCGCTGAGATATTCATAATAGATAATAAACAGGGACACTGTGGCCTCACCAGCTGCTGGGGGGCAGGGTTAGTGAGAACAAAGGTATTTATCTCTTAATCACAGATAAAAGGCTGTTTTCTCTCCTGTTTAATCCCATTGAGAGAAGGTTGCCAAGAAGTTTTACCAGTATTGATTTGTTTTCATTATTTTGGGGGGCAATACAACCATGATTAGGACCTCTACTCAGTATCGCTTACAGCTGGTAATGTCACACACACCTTCTGAACTCAGAGGAAGTACAGCAGTAATACTTTGAATATGTAAACATGTAAGTGACAAACATTAGGTGCATCTCATGACTTCATCAATTTACCAAAGGAGTTGTAAAAATTCTCTAGGATGCTTTGAATTGTAATGTTTTAATTAGTGATTGACAGTGGGAGCTATTTGCAGGCTAAAAATGTTCAGATGGCACACAGAGCATGTGATGTATTCTTGCAGGGTGCTGCAGCTGAAGTCATCTGTTAGTAAATACAATCTTGACTTACTTAAAATGTTCTTTTTTTTTTCCTTAGCAATTGTTTACGAATAAATCTCTTGTTTTACAAAACCCAGCAAAGGTATTATTGTAAACGAAGCATAAAAGGAGATATATAGTCTCATTTCTTCTGTCTCTGAAACAACCTATGACAAGTTGGAAAACAACAGAATGTTGGAGAACTCTTCACTGCCTTGAAGGGATCAAAACAACTGAGTGTACACATGCAAATGGGGGAGTAATGTACAGACCTAATCCTCTAAAATCTTGTGTGAGAATTAAATGAAACATAAACTGCCTTAAATATCCAAGCATTCTTCTGCAAATGGACTACATAGATCACATGTATCACATGAAGTGTTCAGCATTCTCAGATAGTGTATGGAGACAGACAGATGTTGGCAGGACATTTTTCCATACAAATGATGTCAGGATCATGTCCTGATCTGTTTTCTCTGCCAGTAAAAGCCAGACACATTACAAGTTAAAGTGCTTGGTTATGAAGAGAGACAGCCTTTCCTCTTCAATACTCTGCAGTCTCCCACAACAATGGCAGCTGGTAAATGTAATGATATCAGAATGGCCACATGGCCTTTTTATCCATCACCAGAGGCAGATAACCACGTAAGGAAACCAAAACTATGTCCCTTAATGTATCTGGGCATGAAGCCAACAGAAGGCAAATCCCCAATTTAGAGAAATCAGATGAACCTGACACTAGTCTAGCTTGACCTTCTCAATAACCAAGAGGATTTGAGACATCACTGCAGCTGGAAAGGCAACAGTTCCAGCTTTCTAAGCACTGCCTACCCTCTGCCAGTAAATGTTTGTTAGTGTCATCTTGCTGTTGACCACTGCTCTTCATCTGCAATGATGGGCCTGCTCCATTTTGCCACACAGAGCCACCACATCTAACTCAACACTTTGCTCATAGCCAAGAAACCACCAGCACACACAGTATCTCTACATCCACCTATTTTTCAGGTCTTCATTTATAGGCAGACATCCCAACCAAAGTGAAGCAAGAAGAAAGTAGCACCAGCAGTGACCGTCAGAGTATCCCGTGAGTCTGTGGAGAAACAGGCTGCCTGTGCCAGGCTAAGGGTTGGCATGTAGGTATGGACATGATGGAAAGGCTGAGAATGAGAAGCAATGAAGCCTGCAGAATGAGAGTATCAGTGTGACTATTCTGACATGAAAGTGTGCTAAAGTACCAAGCTCAAGGCTTGCCCAGACCATTTCGGTAATGCTTCTAATGGGTCTCCATTCTCCTTCTCCTTCAGCAGGTGTGCTTCACTTGAATGAGTTTATAGAAAAGAGAATTCAGGTGAAATGCTTGCCCATATGAAACAAAAGGGATGGGGGAGGCAGTGGGGTGAAGACCAGCCTTATAAACTTAGTTCAGATATTTCTAAGGCTGTTTGGTAACATCTCATGCTACAAACCTTTTGCTACCCTTGCTGTTTCATGGTGCTGCTGTTCACGGGGCAAAGGGAACACGTTAGAGTGGAGAGATGTACGCAGAGGCTGGCAGGATAAATCAGAACCTAACAGTGCAAATCAGTGGAAACGTGAGAAAACATGAGAACAGTTTCAAATCTCAACAGAAAGGGAAATGGTGTTAATTTGATGCTAAATAGTCGGCAGAAGGGGAAAACTCAGAGCAGAGGGAGGCAAAAGGGAAAAGGTATTAGAAATGGGCCAATGCATCTGCAGCAACTACAAAATAACAGCATTAAAGTCAAAGGGATTTTTCTTCTCTCTTGCAGGACAGAATCTCAGCACCTCCTCCCACAGCTGTGTTCTAAGAGGATCAAACGGCACAGTTCTTCTCCATCTGAAACCAGAGAACTCCTAAAAAACAACTGAAGCAATGAAGTATTTTACACACTCAGCAACCCAACATTTTTTATAATGATCCTAAATACTTTTGGTGTTAAAAGAGTTTCTTGTCAGTTCCTGCCTGTGTTGAACCTCATGGCAGCTCACAAATTTTCTTAACTGTTGTTGCTTTTGTGTGAATGATGCTCTATTTCCTGTGAAGGCTGCAAATGCAGTTTCACACCATTTATTTTCTTTCCTTCTTTAAAACACTATATATTCATAACTCAGCATCCTCAGCACACCATTATTTACCTTGGTTCACATGTGCAAATGGATGTAATTGTATTAATACATAGATGTAGTAGCAAATAGTCTTGTAAAACGTCTGATGGTGTGAGGTAGTGATTATTTCTAATGATATTTTATAACATAACATTTCTTACATTAATATTGTAACTTGGCAATCCACAGTGTTTACACTGGTTTTTTATACAGCACAATGTGTATTTCAGTTAGGCTGTGACTGTAGGGATTTTGTGCAGTTCAAAATGAAGCTCAGCTAGAATCAGAAGTATTTCCTTGATAGTGTGAAACTCGCTGAGAACATAGCCCTGACGTGCCATTAGTACATACAGCAGATAGTCTTGCCTTGCAAATGGTGCAGATGACTAGAAATTATATGAATGAGCCCTGTTGAACACAGCTTAACCCTCAAACCCAGTCCAAATGGCACACACTTGGCCTACACAAAGCCTTAATCCAGCTAGTCAGTTTTGCAAGACCCCTCTGTACACAGTTGATATTCCATGCCAAAATACTCTATCCCTCTGGCAAGAAAAACCAGAGTAGTTAGATAAGGATTTACTGATCTCTTGGGTCCATCTTCTTGGAGATATCTTTACCAAAATCTATTAATGCTGTTATTAGCAGACTGAGAGGATGCAAAATAATCTTGGAGTCTGTATTAAGAACATACAACACAACAAAACCTGTTCCTATTAACATCCACGTGTAAAACAAGATTGATGCAGAACAGGTGACGTGACAAGACAGGTATGGATGAACAAGTGAAGGAGTGCAAGCTCTGCCACAGAGATCGTCTTTCACCAGAACTTTTACTGCACTGGACAACAGCTGGAGAGGGTGAGCCACAGGACATTCTGACAGGGAAAACTGCACCCGTGAGAAACTGTTTAATTCTAAGCTGTGTGAAAGGAGTGTCTTCCTTAGAGAAACTACGCTGTATCATTACGTGCTTGGAAGACAGAAGTCTAATAAACGCAGGGCTCTCTTGTCAGGATTTGCTCTCCCACATCTTTTCGTTTTAGACTTGAATTAGGGGGAACTCAGTTGGAGGTTATTTAATTTTGACAAGGCAAGAAATTATTGTAGATAAATGTTGCTTTTGATCAGTGACAATATACAGGTAGACAGCATCATCTGCCAACTGATGGGCATTTAACAAAATAAGCATAATAGGAATTGCATGACAGATATACAGGAGGTGATTAGTTTCAAAAAAAAGCCCCCAACACCATACATAGATATCTTCCTCCTCCTCATGGAATCTGCAATTCATATTTCTGTTTAGCTGATAATTTCATTTATGAGTTACAAAGCATTTATCTTGAATGGTACAGATGTTTAGTGAACAGAATGATTCATCTCTTCCTCTCTACTTTCTAAGTAGCACAAAGAAATGCCTCCAGTGTGTGCTAGGATGGAAGCATGTCTGTCATTAAGTTGTTGCTTCCCAGATAATAACTACCCATTAAGAGAAAAATTTGGAAAGACTGCTGCCAACAGAACTCACACAGAGTAATGCTCTCTAAAGTGATTGTGCTCCAGAAACTCTCACTGCCTGTTTCTTTTTCTCTCACCAAAAGCGACAGTACATACAAAGACCTGTTCCTTTTGAAAACTAGTGACACAGCCTCATTGCCTTGCATGCGTAGGAAGTAAAAGTCTGAATGGGTTTCATGAATGAACCTCACAAACACTTCTACTGAATTCAGAAGAAGTGAGAGAGAAAGTTTCAATTTGGAAAGATTGAACAAAAGTGTAAATCACCCTAGGGAATGAAGAATACCTAAGATAGTACAGATTCTTATTGACATTAAATACCACAATTAGAAAAAGTATAAAACCATCAGAATTTAAACCCCTAGATTTTTCAGATTTTAGCCCTAAAACTGTATTAACTTCATATATTTGCTGAAAGTATTCCAACTGAACACCAAATACATGCTCTATTTAATATATAGCTTATGAATTTCATTACCATGCAGTATGTTTGCTGACACATAATGAAAGCAAAGTTGCTTAAATTAAGCATCTGTTACATTCAGTCCCAGTTTTAGTTATATATATGGCATGAATATATTTATGGTTTTAGAGGAAAACCTGAGTAGGTAGAATTACTGGCAAACTTTTGAAGACTGCCAAAGAAACGGTCACAAATATTTGCAAAGGATATCCACAGCTACAGTTCTGTCTTTGCTGGTGCACTCCAGCTACGGCACTAACAGCACCACATATTTGCATGTTGAATAACAGTTGCCTGTCTCCTGTCCTTGTTGGTTCATGTCTATTTTGCATGTGACAGCTTTGTCACTGCCTCATTTTTCACTTGGAGGAAGGCAATGGCATAAAGAACCCCAGGGACATTAGAATGCTCCATAAACATGATTAGAGCTTTCAGCCTCTTCATTTAAAGCAAGTACCATATTGCTACCAACATCTGCTTTGGGCTGTAATGGGGCCCTTAAATAAACCACACCATCCTGAATGAGCAGAGCCCTGGAACATCTGTTGATTGTGCTTGCATAGTTGTCAGCTACAAACATGGCATCTCATACTTACTGTCACTCACACTGTTGTGATGGTACTCATATGCATTCCTTTGGGAGAGAAAAGTTATCCACCTGGAGCCAAGGATCTCGGAGACGAGCCTGTGCTGTATAAACTGTATTTCTGTGAGGAGGGCTCTGAGCATTGGGGTGTGCACTCACTGGAGCCAGCAAACTCATAGCATGGGTATGTGGACTCCGTAAGTGGTGACAGTGCAAAGATCATCTAAACAGCATCACTAAAGTGCCAGTTTATGTTGTTTCCACACAGGAAGGTGAAATACACCACAGTTCAATTGCTTTTTACACTTGAAATTCTTTTTTCTGTTAAACATCACTTTCTCAGGAACAGCAGAGTACCTATAGCTAATTGCTCACTTGTGACAAATTAACTACTGAAAATAGTGTCACATTCTTATGAGGAATGGACTGATCAATATTCAGTGGACTGACTGACGATTTCCAACAAGAAACCAAGAGATACTGAAAGGTGCATTAGGACTTTAGCAGATTTCTAGCATACATAGAACTGTGTGTGAAATCTTGGTTATGGCACCAGCCTCTGGATGAATCACTAATTTTTATGGCTGCAAATAAAGGGTCATTTTTAATCTCTTCAATAGGGATATTACCTGTTGAACATCCTGCTGGAAAACACAGAGCTGCAGCCTTTGATGTAGCCGGACCTTTCTGTGTTGCCAGATGCTTTCTAGGCGCCGCTGGTGATGCAGGACTTCATGTACCACATCCAACACCTGGTGAACAGCCTTGGAGTAGTTTGCAGTGGCAGTGAGAGATTCAGAATTCCCAGGACTCAAGGGACGCTGTAGGACATCCAGCAAGGCTTTTCCATCCTGGCTCACCTGAATGAAGAAATAGGTCTGCCTCACTGCACTGGTACTTAAATATGCAACAGCTGACAGAGAACATTCTAGCTCATTCTTTTTCTGCTGCGTGTTTTCCTCATTTCAGTCAAAAAGGAAGAAAGAGCTCATAACATCTCTTTTTGACTTGTACTTACACATTCAGCACTTGCCTTTGCTTCCTAGTGGGCCCGCTGTGTCACTCAGCAGGAGCACAGGTACCACCCTGCTGGGGCTGCACACAGAGATCCCAGGGCTATATTCCATTCTGACACTCGGGCACTGAAAACTCCTGACGCACACTGCTTGGTGACAGCTGGCATTTGCGAGAGAGGGCCTATTTTTGTGAGGAGGTGGCATTTTAAGAAAACCACAGATGGCAGAGTCATTCATATTCTGTATAATAAGGGAAAGTCCTTTCTTCATAGGATTACTAAGTATGTCTATACGTTGAGAAGTGTGACATTCCATTCTGTATTTCATTCAGTGGCAGTGAAAAATAAATTAGTATATGACTGATTCTTTTATTCCTCAGGAACAGCTCAGAGGGACCTGTGGTCTCCATTTTCAATGGACTACAAAGTTTGCTGGTAAATGCCAAGCCCTCTGCACACATGTCACCTTTTTCAAGCACATTAAAAGATATTTGCAGATGCAAAGGCATTTGGGCATTAAAAAAAATCAAAATGCCTGCAGAATGCGAGATTTTCTTTTTCTGGAACATTCCTGTACCATTTTCATATTGCAGGGGCAAAATGACAAATGTAACCATAAAAAGCAGATTTCTAGTAAAAAATGTGTGCATGCACTGATTCTCAAAAAAAAAAAAGGCTTTTTGAAATAATTTTTCAGTTCCAGATTATAAAATTAAAATATTTTGTTCAACAGAAATGGTGAATGAGGACACTATTGTAATCCCTCCCTCTTCCCAGCCCACTTTTCTCTTTTACCTCTGAAACAAACTGCAGTGAAAATGACAAGATTTCCTGAAAAGTGTATTTGTATGCAGTCACAATTACCGATTTTGCCAGAAAATAGGGTAAAGAATGTTTTTCATCCAGTTCAAAATTTGAACATTATCGAAGTTAAAACACATCCCCAGGATTTCCATGTCTCATTTATTCCTGTATTATAAGTTGCATGTTCAAATGTAGCAAATAACCTTTAATGCCCAAACCTGTGTCTTTTGGCAAGCCATGCCACGTTCCAGTCTGTGGTAACACTGTGTACCTGGTGCATTTTCAGAGAAATCAAGATACCTTCTGAGATGCATGCTGGCAAAAATTGGAGTAAAATCTCATCATATTTATGATTATTTGGTGGCCTTAGGCAAGTTCTTGGATATTTTTTAAGTATTCAAGGCAATTTGGAATTAGATGAGGAAATATGTGTAAAGTACATAGGGAGTGGCTTCCCACACTCAATTTCAGTTGCTGCTGAAGATCAGCTGGAATACTTTGCGCATGCCGGAGCCTTCTGCGGTCAGAGAGGGAACAACATATGATATGATGGAGGATTTTAGGAGGAAACACTGAGGCACAGGTGTTACCTTGGCAAGATTATGGAGATGGCATTAGCTGCTAGCCAGGAAGAAGCAGCTTCCAGAGGAAGGAGATAAGGCATACTACATCCTATTTCATCTGTGGGAAGGCAATCAGCAACTACTTAATCACTGGGAACAGGAAACCAAGGCTATGGACACATGCGGGTGCAGCTTATTAGACCAGAAACTCCCTCTTTGCACTGGCTAAATTCACTGTGTAATTCACTATGTATCTGTTACTGGGCTTTGGGCTTTGAGTTGGTCTGAATCAGCCCCTGGGTGGTGTTCCAATGGTTTTAGTGGAGTTCCTCTTGATTTACACTACTAGCAATCACAGCAGAACTGGGATTAAAAATAAAGGTTCAAAACTTTAGCAGTAAGCGATGTGATTGCACAGAAAATATAACAGACATGTTTTACTCAGGACAACTTTCTTACAACGTTTGTGCTATAATACAGATCTATTAATAGCTACACTTCTGTATTGTCTCTTACTCCTTCCTCTTCTATGGGCTGTGGGTTTTTATCTATTGTATGGCAATTTGTTTCTATTGTCTGTCTAAAAAGCCCCAGAGATGACAAGTTATGATTTTTCCCTAATGGGGATAACCTCCTAGTTATTCCCTGCACAGACAGATAAAACACCAAATTTGAAGTCCTTGTGTTGTCCTGTTAGTAATCATTAATACAAATCAGAGGCTATTAGAAGTGTTTTTCTGCTCTCCAGTTTACACCCCTGTCCCATCAAACTGGACTAAATAAATGAAAAGGAGCATGGTGACCATCAGGTAACCAGTGGTACTCAGTATTCACAAGGATTACATAGATATTCCACGGTTTTGTATCATCTGCAGCTCTGAAATTCTTCAGCTTAAAGAGTCTGTTTTCCAAAACTGTGAATAATATTGTATTCCCAATCAGTATCTCAGAAGGTTTGTGCTCTCAGAGTTCCCCAAAGAGCAGATTTCAGAAAGGAACAGCCTCACAAATGGAGAAGCCACCTACTGTGCTCTTTCAGTCGTTTCCATGTTCTCTTTATAACTGCAAAAATAAATCAACAAAACTCTTTTCATGTGAATCTTTTTGAATTTTTCAAGGACTGTGCAAGGAGACAATGAAAACAGCCCAGGTTAGTCACATCGCTTCACTCACATCTTATTTGTAACGTATTTTTAAGTATTGCAAAAGTCTTAAGCTGAATGGACCTGCACAATTCTGGCAATTCTACATACTGTTTCAAAATGTACTTTCTAGTAAAACAGTATAGAGATAATTTAAACATCTGTGTTTCTGAAAAATTATATCCTTCTGAGGAAGCATCAGCAAAAGCATTATGGATGTTAATGGGTACTTTTGGCAATGAGTTTTAAACAAAATTTTCATTTCACAAAAACTAAAATCAAGGCTGACAAATAAAATGCTAGTTTAAAACATTAGTTTTTATTTAATCCAAACTTGACTTAGTTTTTAGAAATATTTTTAAATGAAACCTAAAAACGTAGTTTCACCTGACTAGGCACTTGTATGAAATTCACAGCTGCAACTGGAGGTCAACAGGACTCTTCTGTGTTTGGCACACAGTGCACTACTCCTGAAAAGCCTGAGGACTGAGTAAGGAAGCACCGTTTGTGATTGCAAGCCAGACTTGTTCCTTCTTATTTGACTAACTCCCAAATTCTTGCAGGTGTTTGGGGAAGAAGAGATTTCTAATACTCCTTACATTCATCATCAGGGTAACTGCACAACTTCACTGTGAATGCACGAGTGCCTACCACCAAGATTAAACAGTAAATCAGCTTCTCTTCTATTTTATACTATAGATTCTTTCAAGGATATGATGACCAGAGCAAGAGATGGGATGAGCACGTAGGAGATACATATAGATAGATAGATAGATAGATACAGATATACGTGTGTGTGTGTAAAATATTGCTCTATTCTGTCCTGAAGTCTTCACTTGGTAATTTACTAAGTATAGCAAACACTACCACAATCCTCCAGTCCAGCTTGGAAAACTCTGCAAGGAGCAAAGTCCCTTCACAGCCAGAGAGACACTCCAGTAGAGCACAGTCCAGGGAAATGTGACATTTTACTTCATGCTCTATAGCCTGAATGGGGAAAAAAGCAAGTAAAGAACTTCATGCGGGGCTTTTTGACAAAATTACAGAGAATTTGTCTCAGGATTCTTGGCATCTTCTTTTAAAGGAAAAAGCACATACCCTATTTAGGTTGGAGATATTTTACAACAGTATATACAAATACATCTGACATGGTGCTTAGGGACAGGATTTAGTAGTAGATGATAGTTTTAGCTCAGCAGTTGGATTCAGGATTTTAAGGGTCCTTTCCAGCCTAAATGATTCTAGATTCTATCTAAAGCAAGTCTTTTGAGCATTTGCTGCAATCAGGACCTTACATCTCCTTGACTTGTACATTGCAGGAAAAAGCCTTTGGCATCCTTTGAGCCATTAGCACACCTGTGCTAGAGCCAGGACTCATCCACAGAAGGAAAGCACAAGGAGTAAAGGTGCTGGTGGCAAAAAGGGGTTCCCAGTTCAGCAGAAGCAGTGAAATGATTCTTCTTTGGGGTGCCAACACTGGTTCTAGATTTCATTTCTGTATGATTTCAGATTTGTCCTATGGTTCTTCCCTCACAAGCAAATTGCTGGGAAGTCACATACTACAGCCTGGGGTTAGGTCTGACTCCATCTTTGAAAGAGCTGCAGAAATGGAAAGGAGAACCTAGCTCATTTAGCAAAGCTAAGCTCCTAAATGCAGCCATGTGTCTGTTATCACTCAGCAGGTACTCACATTTTCTCTGGGAAGCACATACCTCTGTGTAGGCCTGTGTGACTTGCTCATACAGGGTCTGGTGATGGTGGATGGCCAGTTCCAGGTCTTGCATTTCTGAGGGGAGGCCTCCATCACTGCACATTTTGCACCAGGCATCCACACCTGAAAGGAACTGAGACAATTCCAGGAACAATGAGCAACAAAACAACCTCTGATCAACACTAAAAAACTTTGTAGAGTGCCACATGTGACTGCAGCAACGACTGAGAAGAACATAGCAGTTATAAAGGAGTCCTTTTGGGCACTTTGAAAAGGCACATTCCTGTCACCTCCTCAGTACTCCAATGACACCTGGATCCAAAGGAATGTTTTCTGTTTCTTCTGGATTAAAAATAAATGCTTATTTAGGCAGGTTCAGCAAACACTCATTCTAAAAGCCTTTGCACACCATCAGGGAGGCTGCAACATGTCTAGAAAAAAACCATCAGTGTGAAGAAAAAAAGGGCACAGTGACCAGCTCCAGCTGCCTTTGGCATTGACTCATCTGTCTGTCTTTACTCAGTCATTTACCTGTCCTTAAAACTACTTGCATGAGCAACAGAAAACTCCCATTAAAATCACTGCTGACATTCATTTCAGTGAAAGGCAGGCAGTCTGCATTCAAGGAGCTCCCAACCCAGGTCCAGCTCAGTGGGATTGCTATTAGGATGCCAAGGCTTTAAGCCCGTGGGTCACAAGTGCTTCTGGCCCAGGTCAGCACTGATCAGATACCATTACCATCTGATGCCTGCTAAGCAGCCAGCACAAAATCAGCTGCTGGTCTCAGTCCAGTTCCTGGTAGGCAGATGTCCATGAAAAGGGAGAAAAAAAAATGCACTGCCATTGCAATTGATATGGTTTAGCACCTTGGTTGGAAGCCTTAACAGCCAGCCAGAAACTGAACACTTTGGGGAGCAAAGGGGTGGAAAAAAATATTTTTCCACTCTTAAAGGCCTCCAGAGTAATGCTGATGCACTTTGGCAGAACAAACTGAGGAAGCTCTCCTGGGTGCTGCCTGTTCTGTAAAAGAAAATAGGAATTTAGTCTCTAAGACCCACCCTGTTTTTCTTTTAAGCAGGGCTTAGTTCAATGACACAGCTCACATGTTCATATTTTCTCCATATGAACTGCCTAATGCCACCTCATTACTTCTCATTAATGCTTTCTCTTCCTCCACCTTTCTGTTAAACCAGCCTGCCATACCTTGGGCTATTTATAAAAAAGAACAGCTAATTATATAACAGATGCGGTGCCCTGTAGGACGAATGTATAATGCCACAAAACCACCCCAGGATCACAGCTTTATTGCCTCCTGAAGTGTTCACCTGTGGCTTGTTAGTAAAGCACTCACTCACAGCGTGAAGGGCTGTGAGATTCAAAGCAAAGAATTCCAGTCCAACTCTGTCTCTGGCATCAGCATCCTTTTCTATTGGTAGTGTAAAGCTATTCACCATGCTGCTGTGTAATCAACGCTACAAAGTGTGTGCATTGTAAACACTTCAGTGCATAAAGATTTGGTGACAAAGATGAATTCTGAAGCATTCATGTCTACAATGTACAAATCTACCAGTGACAACTGTGCTTTCTAGAAAGCTAGAGGCAAGGATGGCAGGCTCTCCTGCACTGGTTTGACTTATGATCTGTTGAATCTGTTCAGATGAAATCCCCAAACACCCCTGCATAAAGCTGAAGTCATCATATTTTTTGCCAAAGTAATAGAATTCACATAATTTCCTATGCAGTTTAAGAGCCCAGAGCCGAGATTGATCCCTTTCGGGGCTGTACCATGAACCTCTTGGTCGAAACAGTGAACAAAAGACCTTTACACTTCATAGATGAGTGTTCCTGCAGCTGGAGTCACACTGTTATGGCTCTTATCAAAACTGCTGAATTCTACCAATTTTAGTAAAAGCTCTTATAGTCATGTTACTCATCTATTGTCACATCCCCAGACTGTGATTTGCACAGTACGTGGGAGAAGTCTCAAGAAGATCCAATGCACAGAACCATGTCCACCTTGCTGTCTTGCATCTATCTTTTGTACATAGACAATGTCACAAATACTTTGTTAATTTTGCTTCTGCCACTAGCAAGAGCAGTTGACATCATATGTTTGAAAAAGTTTTGAGAGATGCAGGCTGTCAGTGTTTGATATTCTGAAACAGTGCAGAGTGGTCTGTGCTGTGTGTGCAGAGTCAGGCAGGAAGAGCAAATAGGGTTTTTTTAAAGATTGTTGCAAAGTGCTAGTTCAGGCCACAGGACTATTGATTTGGATGTTTTGAAAAGAGCAGCTTTTTAAAATTTTATTATTTGTCACACACTGTGGCAGACAAAAAAATTATTTAAATGTAGTCCTTCATGCTAGAAGCAAATTCTTATCACAAAATCACCATTTGACTGAGTTGCAAAAACTTGAATTTAAAATTGTAAGTTACTAACTTAGTTTGGAAGAGGAGTCCTTACTGTCTACTAGAACTCAATACCATTTAAATGAAATGCTTAAATTTGTAATTAGCTTATTGACTAGAATATCTCCTATTGGGAACATAAAAACTGCTTAAATATGATTTGAAATGACAGGCTACAATAATTGTCCATGCTTTTCAAGGCTTTGAGAAAGATTAGGAAGAATGTCTCCCAAAAAATAAAGAAGTCCCTATGGTACCTTTGTATCTCTGATTCAATCCAAAAGTAACTTTAAAATGATGACCTACACTTACTCCTAAATCACAACATGAGTTGCAAATTCTGTATGCAGATTCTAACAGGTAATGAAGGATTCTCAGACTTCTTACTAATTTTCCTCAGGGACTGCTCTGCTGTACCACGAGATTGCTCCAAAACACAGCTCAGACATTTTGTACTCTTTATTTCTATGTATTTTTTTGCACACTCCTTGCTTACTGTTGGCCTCTGTGTGGAAGCTGCAGGATAACCAGGGTGGTTCTCCAGGATCCAGAAAATTTAAACCAAAATTCTAGTGTGCTTTCATGTTCCAGCATGGCTGTGGGGAAAGATGAGAAGAAAGCCAAGAAGCAACTTTCTTCAGTGACTCTTAATACCTCTTGCTACCCTGAATTTTTAAATTTTTCGTATGAAGGTACTTGTATATTTCCTGATGCTGTTTCTGGAATTTCCCTATCTATCTTGGTCTTAGCCCTGCATCTTATAGATATTAACTGGCTTTTCCTTTCTTCTCTTCTCTTCTCTTCTCTTCTCTTCGCTTCGCTTCGCTTCGCTTCTCGCTTCTCTTTTTCATTTCCTTGCCTCCTATAAGGGAGTTGAAGATGTGCTTAGAGAGATCCAGGCAGAGCTGAGAGATGAGAACAGTAATCTTCCTGACTGGGGAGTAAAGTAACATGAAACAAATGGTCAGGGGTCACTTTTCTGAGAATCAGCATAAACGTCTAATGTGTGCACTTAACACCTACTACCTTAAACAGTAATTCTGCTCATGCACTTCTGAGGGTAGACTCTGACCCAGAATTAATTGGTTGAGATCTGCTGGCTGATTCAAAACATTAATTTGTTCATTCTGACAGGATCTGTAGAGTGAACATGTTACGAACACTTTAGCACACCTTCAGAGATTACATCCAAAATGGGGAGGACACCTGGTGTGGGTGCTTCCCCCGTCTGGTGGTTGGTGAGCTGAAATCTCATCTGGAGTAAATCAGCACATTCTCTTGAAATCTCAGTGAGATAAGACATGTTGTCCTACATCCTTCTGACACTTTGAATAGTTTCAGACATACATAGAGAAGCAGATTCTCTTTTGCTCTAGAATATCTCCACATAAGCATGAGAAAGGGAGGGGAAATAAAAAAAAAGAGGAAAGAAGGAAAAAACTCCAAAGAATCAAGAGATTTGTAGCAGGGGGAATGATAGGAAATTTGGGAAACAACCTCCACTGAATCTGCTGAGGGGTACCTTGACCCGGAAAAAGTGGTTGTTTCGAGTTTAGTCTACTGGCTTTTGATCAAACACCTGTGTTGAAGGGTGCCTAGCTGGAGGCTAAGTAGTTGGCAAGGTTTGTCTTGCTTTCTTTCTTTTCTTCGCTGTTTTCTTGATAATGGTTTAGTATGTGCTAGTTGTGCTTAAAAATTTAAGAAAGACAATTATGTGCACACACACTAAAAAACAGAAAAGGAAAAAAAAGAAATAAAACATCCAAGAATCTGTTCAGCTGAGTCCCGTTCATACATGCCACATGTATCTGCAATAAAAGCCAGGAAAGCATGGTGATTCTGAGGCACATGAAGACAGATGTGAGGTTCAATTCCCAGCAGGGTTGCCTCAGCCTTTCATCCTTCCAAGCCAGAAAAATTGTATTTTATGCAGTTTTCTGTGTGGGGTCTTAAGGAAGAGACCTTGAAAAAACAAGTTTCTTTCTGCTCAGCTTGCATATTATAGATATTTCATAAATCTCTGTCTCCAGCCAACGACTCCTTTGCAGGCTGGGGTGTGCCAGAGGCTGAAAGATTATGGTCCTAGTAGACTGGCTTCATGTTGGCATCACAGAGACCTTCAATCAATAGGAAGGAATGAACAAAGAGACGGTAGCAGCTTATTGCACTGGAGAAGGAATGACAATCTGCACCAGAGATAGGTGTGAGGGAAGCAGGGATACACTGTGGGAGAAATGGCTGCATCTGCAACAAGATTACCCTTATTGAGAGAACAAGGAGAGCTAAAATAGATTCTATCTGCAACAGAGGAAATAGTGGGTTTATCTATATCTTTGCTTCACAATAAAGCCCTATTTCATAGTAAGCCCTATTTATTGTAAAATAATGAAGCCCTGATTTGAGTTAAAAAAAACCCTGCCTGATGCCAAATAATAAAGAGTCACATTTGGAAGGAATGTCTGATAGACAACAGACTTAGTTACAGACCAAATCTCAAACACCTCACTATTTATACTGTAGAGAGCTTAAATGACCAAATTATTAGCTCAAGCCATTGGTTTATCCCACCAGAGTTACTAAGGCAGGAAGGAAATTTTAGTCCTGGCTCACGGACACAATGACACCCACATTTCTTTTTTGTAGCTGAGTTCACAGGATTCATATCAGCATTTATCTTCCACTGAATTTTCTCTTACTGCAAGTGAGAAGCAACTGCTGTCACAATTAGTGAATTCTCCTGTCTGTTAGTCATGAGAGATTGGCTTCTGTCAGCACAAACTTCAGTTTGTTGGGAAGAGGTGCAGGTCAGTAAAGTTTTCTGGTTTATTGCCTTTCATGCTGCACAATACCTCAGCAGCTCCTCAGAAACAGCAAACAAGACTGACACTTCAGAAAAATAGGGAATAACTCATTTTAAAAAAAAAAGTGATAAAAACTACCCCAAGCCTAAACTAAGCAAACAAGAACTATCTAATTCTTTAATAAATCCTAAACATTTTCATTGTGACTAGAGACTGCATATAAATTCTAGTTTTGATTTTACTTTATGAATATATGATGATTGACCAATTATTAACACGCAGACTACACCTAATCCCTACAGTGTCCATTGTAAGGAGATGAAAGTTCTTGTACTGGGCATCTTAGATTATCAGTCCCATCAAAGGCCCTGAGTGTGCTTACATGAGTAAGTGCCCAGTAGGGTGAGTAATTGCTCTATGCTATTGCCTGTTGTCAATAGGAAACATGGAATAAAGAAAAATCCATTGTAATTCTACAGTAAGAAACAAACAATTAGGAAAATCTTTTTAAGATAACCTTTTTTATACATATATTCTGCCTTAAGAGACACAGTTTCTGGCTTAGCTCTTAAAATTTCTTCTTCAGATTCTTCAAGTATGGGTTATTTTATAAACGTCAAGCACACCCACTTAGTAGCTTTGGTATTAACTACTTGGAAAAACAAGCACACAACAACACTGAAGAGAGCCCCAAAGCAGTGTTTGTCACTGGATGATGAATGTAATCAACATATAATCGATGTTGAACCATCATCATTAGGTGGACCTGGTTTAGATGCAAAAAAAAGCACAAGGTTTATTCAGTGACATTTTAAATCTTTTCTAGCTATGAATTACGGAACCATTCTAGTAGTTGTTAAAGGCACAAAATAAAGTTCAGGGATATGGAAAATTTTCTTTGATGTTCACAGCTGTCTCTGAAATCTCTACTTGGTGAGGTCTAACAAAGTCTGGGGCTATGGAGAGCACTGTAAGAGTAAGTGTTGGAATGAATTCTGTAATTTTCATTAACAACAATGTTCTTTGGCTCCTAGAAATTGCCTGCTGTTTTGGGTCTATATCACATGTGTGAACATTCCTGTGCACATAGCACATACACATTTGAGTGCAGATGCTGTTTTCCTGACCATAATAAACCTGAATTTATCCACAGCACTAATGAAGTATTAGAAATAAAACAGCATGTTACTGCACCAGTACACTTCAGTTATGATCAGATTCTTCCTCATTATTAAGGTGAAAACATAATTTCTTACCCATCAGGGGACATGGGCCATTTTTGGGGTGGAAATGTTATTGTTTGTTTTTGAGACACTAAGCCACCAGGAACAAAGCTCTCAGCCTCACTGCACATAAGCCAAAAGCCATGAAGTAAAAATTGCAGTATCATCATTATCGAGGTAGCACTGGACCATTTTGCCTCTCCCAAAAGGAACTCACCTGTTCAGCTTTCTGGTGAAAGACAGCAGACATGGCTAAGATGGTGCTGCGCTCATCCAGAGCTGCAGCAAAACTCTTCCACTCTTGATCCAGCTGGCTGGATATTTGTTTAATCTGCTGGGAAGCATAGTGGCCTGCCTCGGAGAGCCTTGACGCCACAGACATGATTCGATTGATGTTGACATAGGCATTCTGAAAATTAAAAAGCAGACATAAATAAAGAGAAGGAAGAACTGTGACCACCCTCTGCCTTCATTACACATTCCAAACACCATCAGCTGGAGTAAAGCCAAGCAGTTCAGTGAAAGCAATCAAGCACCTGCTTAAATATGCGTGAATAGCAGTCATACTACCTGCCACTCTAAAAACACATCCCTCTGGATTCTTTCTGTACATCTATGCCATTATCTAACACTGTTATCTCCCCCTCTCTCCTTGAATTTATTTATGTAAAACTAATTTGGCATACTTCAGCTATTTACTCACCTGTTAGGGTGTACTCATTGCTTCTACCTTATTCCTGATATTTCTGTTGCATTAATTCATATTTCTGGACATATTGATAAGTAAAAGGTTTGCTTTTGCCCTTTGAGAACTGTCTGATAATCCTTTATAGACGTGTAGTGTCAACAAATGGAAAAGTCTTACAGAATTTAAAAGAGCTTATAAGGATATTCTACAGAAATATAAGTGTTTCCATAGAAATGTCTATTACGTTATAGCCTTCAGTTAAAATGTTATCTTTTCTGCAGGCTATTTTAAGCTGTTCTCCAGCAGAGATATTATTCAACTCCATTCTGCATTTAGAAGGATTCAAAAGCCTCTAAAAGGGTAATATTTTCTTTTCTTTCATAAGAGTTTTCCATTATTGTTTTTATTCAGCCTTGAAGAAGTGGAAGAATAGTTTTTTCTCAAACTGAACTGTGGACAGCAATGTAATTGCATTACAATACCCCCACATTCTGCATAGGAATTTATGCTGAAAATAAATAGCCATCATGACTTACATCTTACAGCGATGCACCATCAAAAGACAAATGACAGCTGTCCTGCAGATTTCTGGAAAGGCATTTGATGTAAGCACTTTTCCTTTCTCTTTCCTCCTCGTCAGGGGAAAGGAACATCTCAAAATTTGAGATGTTTTGCTAATGTTGACCTACTGCTGCTTTCTTGTCTCTCAAAACTATTTCCAAAGGGCTTTAAAAATCTCTAAGAGTAGAATCTGCAAGACCTTCACGCACAAGGACAGACACAACCTTGATGATTTTAGCAGCATTACTCATGGGCAAATAATAAATCAGAGATTGAAGTGTTTGTTGGAGCAGGATCTCATCAGAGTGAGTGGGAGCAAAACGTGGAAAGGTATCTGCCAATCCAAACATGAAATGCAACAGAGCACTGCCAAAGTAGGCACAGGTCCAACCTAAGTTGTAAAGCAGGGCAAAGTATGTCTGCAAAGTGTGTGGGATAACTATGAAGTACATTCATCATAAGGGTAGGTGCTAAAGGGGAAAAAGATTGGGCCCCAGCCCTTTGAGCCACTCAATTCTGCCTGGTAGAACTATGACTGTGACAACTGCCACATAAATAACATAGATCTAAAGCAATACCCAGCCTTCAGTCTTGTTTGTTTTCCGCTTATCACAAAGCCTTTTCTTAAAATTTGTATTTGGCTCAAAATCATTAGATTAATTTTAAAGAAATATTTTTTTTTCAGTACAATTAGAGAAACCAATCAAAATTGTTCTGGAGCTTGAAGTATACTAAAAAAAGACACTATGATTTGAAATTTTGATCACCAGCCACAGTCAAACATTTCTTTGTGTCCCGCTAGGTAAGAAACTGGAAATCAGGCTAAATATTTAAGCCTTTTCCCCAGAAATTCTCCATGAGTAAACCTCAGCCAAGATAATTTTGCAACATTTCAGGTCAATCCTTTTGGTAGAAAGTAGTGTAGCATCACTACAGCTGCTATAACTTGTTTGAGTTGCACCATGGAACTTTGCTGTGTTTGAAGGAAAGGTTCCAGAAGTTTTGATTTCATGTAGTAAATAGTTGTTTTCATTCTGATTTTATTTATTTGTTTTTCCCCATGCTGAATTATCTCAGCCACTGCAATGCAATGGGCATGGAGGAAACAACTGTGAGTTCTGTGGCTCCCAATGGCTCCAATGCATAGATGTATTACCCAGCAGGAGGGCAAGGGTAAGTTTAATTGAACTGCAGCAGATATTCTGAGTCTGGTTTTTAAGTCAGAGAGATTTATACATTTTTATGTCTGTTATATTTTTATACAGGGATGAGGATGAAACTTCTCTTTCCTATAGGAGAATTTTTCATGGAAGGGTACCAACCCACTAACTCCATAGCTTTTTCAGCAGGAAGCAAGCAGCAGCTTGGGAATCACCTGCTCACACCACTGTTCTTTGAGCACCAAGTGGAAAAGGCTCAGAAAACAGAGACTCCTGAGCTTCTCCTGCTCGTTTTTGAGCAACAAATGCACTCAAGGGCAGTATCACCTCTGATGTGCTCTTCTGTAGTGCTGTTGCAGATTGAAGTAAAATGCAGTACAGCTTCAAGGCAATCCATAATTTACTTTCAGGAAAAAAAACCCAACATTAACTGACCACAATTCACAAAATGCAAGACATTTCTTTTCCACCTTGAAGAAGAACAACATTGTAAGACAGTTTTTTTTTTCTTTCATCTTTATCTGCCAATGTGTAATGTTCTGAGTAAAATGGAAAAATCTATGCTGACAAAAATCATCTGTTGACATTTCACAAAGTTAAACCTTCCTTTCCCCCTGGTTTGTTCACTTTTATAAACTGAGTGAATTGAGATTTTTTTTTCTATGTCACTATTACAGGGATCTTTCAATCTTTATATGAAATAAATTCAATAGAGCAACTAATTTCTGTGACTTTGTTTTACCTTTAAGCTTGGAAAATCCACCATAGCAGGTGCATGGAGAATCTCGCTTTAAATTCAATGTAACCTCACCTTTCTTTCAAAACTGAGAGGGGTCCCCAAAGAGGACTGCAAGGGATCACTAATCTATGGCTATATATAACCAAAATAGGTCAAACAATAAGGAAACAATATATTAATGTCTAGAAGTAAAAGCACTTCAGTTGACATT
Source organism: Corvus kubaryi (assembly GCF_017639235.1). Taxonomy (NCBI): domain Eukaryota; kingdom Metazoa; phylum Chordata; class Aves; order Passeriformes; family Corvidae; genus Corvus; species Corvus kubaryi. The sequence goes on from NW_024581135.1 coordinate 9,744,829, forward strand.
CCGTAGTCATGACACTAGGTACACTGAAATTTTGGCTAATATATATCTTTCGGCATTGAAAAAACTTTATTTCACATGTATGTGCAGACTTTTCAAAAGCACTCCTCGTGTTAGAAGTAATTTTTTATTGGCTTTATTTCAGCTTTGAAACTTTAGTCCAAAAAAGGGGATTTTTGCCTTCTAAAAATCACTGGGCTGGCAAACAAAACAAAAATTTCCCACATGTACATCAACATCATGATAGGTAAGAGATTCTTTTACAGTTTAGGAAAGCCTTGAGCAATGCCTTGCAAGTTCACATTCCCCTCTTTGTCCACCAAATCTCAGTCCATCTCTGTGGCTGAACCAAGGCGTTGATTCTGGTCCCCAGCGTGTTTAACTCAGCCATTCCCTCCAGCACAGCAAGCACTGCCCAGGTCCCAGCACGTGCTAGGAGCCCTCAGTGTCAGCAGTAAGCACTGACAGCAGTGGAGTTGCAACTGTGGAATGATCTCCCTCAGGGATATACAGTAATTCATCCCTGATCATCTCGTGGGCATGCTGGGAGACCTCCCCTCCTAATTAAACCCTCCAAGCGTGGCTGGGACAACACTTTCTTATGATACACTTATGAAAAGAATGCCTGACACTCACAAAAGAAAAATGAGCTGTGGGAAGCATTAAATCTGCAAGGCTGTGTTGATCTCATTCTGAAGAGGACTAGGTGAGATACTGTGATGGCAAGCAGCAAAGGTGGGCTGCAAGAGAAAGGGTCTGCAGATTAATTGAAAATGAAATTTGATTGCTGAAGGGTTTTTCTTTAAAATTAAATAAATAACCAGTTTGCACTGTGTTACTGTGACTTTAGAAACCATATGTGAAATGACCATAACACATAAATCCAAAGGAGAATGTTTCAGTGACAAAAATCTCCTCATGAGATGTCTTTAAGACCTTTAAGTTTCTAGAACAAGACCAATTATTGGTCTGTGTAGTATTGGATGGCATTCTAGCTCAGCCTACATACAGAAAAATACCAATAATTTAAGACAGATGTTGGGAATTTTCAACAGACACTATTAGCCTTTACATGATAATTGTAATGTGTTTGAAATATATTGTGATTCAGGACAACGTGGATCTCTGTGTGGTGTCAGACAGGTAACTCCCTGCCAGCAGGACAGGCAGCAATATCTGCACTGAACAGTCCCATTTTCGTGTGCATGCCTCACAGAAAGCAGGAACTCATAATTTAAGGAAGTTATCAGATCCAGGCATAAGAAAGTCCAGGCAAGGGAAATACAAATAACTTCAGTCAGAACAAATGGCATGTACACCAGGTATCCAAGCCCAGTATGCTTTGTGCCATACTGAAACACCAAGGTTTTGTTTTCTAGTGAATTTTTTAGATTATTGATATTACCTGAAAAAGGCCTGAGTTAAGTATTCATTTTTGTGGAAAGTATTATTGCTTCAGTATAAACATTATACAGCTGCGATAAAGAGTAACATAATTTATTTTGAAACTGAAGTGAAAACAAGCACTGCCTTGAATCACAGAAAAAAATAATCTATGCTCCTTATTTAAAAGAAAAATACCATACTACAGTTTATTACCTCAAATATATGATTTCCCCACATCCCACATTGATCATTTAAAAGGAAGAATTATTATTGTAACAAACAAGAGTAGCAAATTGTTTTTCCGAGAAGGAGCTTTGGTCACAGCATGCCTACAGAGATGTACAGGAAGATCATGCAACAAAAGGCATGACCCAATAAACATTAGGAGCATGCATTTTCTAGAGAAACTGAAGATCATATTTTAATTATTATTAGTTATGCCAGGCTTAAAGGACACTAGGCACAGTGTAAAGAAAAAAATCCAAACAACAAACACAATCAAAACCAAACACCTCAGAGATCCAAGATCTGATCAACTTCCACTGAAGTTTATAGGCTTTTTCCCTGCAAAACATACAGCACCTTTAGCTACTTTGTCCTCCTCCAGATCTTCACTCGATACTGATCTTAATGTATTAAAAACACATAACAAAATCCAGTACCATAAACAAGCCCAAGCCCCACAACCAAAAAAAGTGCTTCAAGATTTCATTATTTTATTACTCAGACTTCCGACAGCTGAGCTATTCTCAATCCAATAGTTGCTGATGTACTGCATCTAAAAAGATCCAGCTAAATTATACAGCAAATTTCTAGCAAAATCACAATTAAAAAGCAAATTCCCATTTAAAAAAAAAAAGTTTATAGTGTGATCTAGCTCACTCTCAAAGTTCAGAAAAAAGAAAAATTATATATATAGTATATATATTTAAAAATCCCAACTAACAAACAAAACATTTAAACACCATCTAACTGGGTTTGAAAAGTCATTCTTCTTGAACCAATCTCCATGTCCTGAGCCCGAAGCATGGTAGCTAGATATCTGAGTTTTGTAATTAGTATGAGAGAGCTTGTAGACTCCTCAGATATAAACCTAATACTTGTTTTGTCTTATTAAAGCTCTCCAGAATCGTAAGTTTTCAGACTTGTGTGGGTCACAGTACTCTACCTGGGACAGCAAACAAATGTGACGGTAATAATCTCCCCTTTCTCTGTTAAAGACACTGGAAAGAATTCCTGACATTTTCTTTTTGCAGCCAAGTGTATTACATGAAGAGACTGAGAAATATTGCATTATAAACACTAATGAGTACCTATCTGCAACTACACAACAGTAAATTCACCAGAGCTACAGTTTCTCTAACATGTTCTGCATGTTAAGTTATGTTCTACATAACTTAATCCTAATCCTGAACTTCACAAATGTTTATCAGTGGGTAATCTAATGCAAGAATATTTTTGAGGGGCAAAAAAAATTTATGTATATTAATATTGTAGGAGCAGAGACTTTGTCAACAGACAACAAGGCAAAACCCATTTCTTCCTTTGAAAGTGCTCAGGAGCTGTAACAGTGCCTTAAATCTCCTGCTCTTACTGCAATATAAACATTATCAAGTAATATGTAGCAGTCATTTTCCAACAGTCTCCAACAGAAATCAAATGGCAGCACAAACAACAGAAACAAGATATTGCCATAAAAATAAGAGAGGAAAAGGTCACTTTAGTTTCAGTCTCCTCTGGCTCTTCCTGCATGCTTTACTACCTATGGAGTGACTTGTATGCAGCCCAACACTCTAATGCAGCAAGCTGATGTCTCCTGCATGCCAACACCCTCATGTTCACAACACTGACTTCTGGGGAAACCAGGACTCACTCCAGATTTTTCTGGCAAAGACTTTGCTCCATCTAAAAAACTGGTACATCACTGCTGAGGGTAGCACTATGCTCACGTAGAACAGCAGCTCCAGGTTAGTTCAAGTAGCCATATCTTAATGGTATTACCCTTTCCCCACTATTTTCCAAATGTCCTTTCAGCCTGATATACCCCCACGTCTGCAGTTTCAAAAATGGGATGCCCAGCCTTCTGCAGGACAGTAGCCCTGTCTAATTCCACAAGCCAATCTCTTCAGGCTGGAAAACTCACCTCATTTCCCAACCTGCGCAATCCTGGCATTGAAATACCCTCTAAAAAGGCCACTGTGCAGATGCATAATCCAAATAGAAGCCTTTCAGCCACAGGGAGAGTCTAGAAAAACCTTTTTGATTGTGAGGAATTCTAGAGTCTTTTTTAACCCAAGTTTGCCATACTGCCAATAACAATACCACAACTCATTGTCCTATCTCTGACAACTGAAATCTGCTGAAGAATTTTTCTAAGTCCCTACTAAAAGAGCACAGCACAAGAATTATTTCAAATGAAAAATTTAAGTTGAATAAACTGTTCCTGTTTTCTATATGAATTGATGTTGATCCAAAACCAAAGAGAAGACATCACCCCATCATCAGAGGGGATTCTGGTTCTAAAATTCAACTACAGCTAAAGGAAAAGTAGCATATGAAGAATGATGTACAGCTGTATCTGTTATATTCCTATAGGGAGTGTTTGGGATATTTGTTACATTTTGGGGCTCCTCCCCTCAAAAACTTTGCTAATGTCTCACTTCCTCACATTCCTCATTCTTAAAGGTTCACTTGGGGACAGATGGAAGAAAAATTGAGGAAAATAACTTTTCTTCCATTAGGTGGCCTATCCCTGTCACTCGTTAATTTTCTATTAACAGCAATGATCTCTTTCCAAGCCTAACTGCCTGTTATTTTAAGAAAAATACCACACAACATTATTTTACATTACCATATTTTGTGGTATTATTACCATAAAAAAGGATAAAGGGAGATCCTTCAGCATGACTCTTCTAATGGTATTTTCTGAAGAATTATGGCCAAATTTGTATCTTTAATAAGTCAAATGAATTTTAATGCACTAACCTCCAGGATACATTTACTTGTTGGGACTCTGAGAGCAGCAGTGTTATATGGAGGCAGTGTTATCCTGGATTTTGCTAGATGGCACTGTGATGGCAAGTTTAACAATGAGGTGCCTAGAGCCTGGTTTTCACTGCTCTGTTCAGATATAATCACAATAAACACATTAATATGCTTTATAAACATTTGTCATCTCCCACTGTTATGCAATGCCCTAGTGAGGCACAGTGATTTAAGTGGGGAATAGCTAGGTAGGTGGAAACGGCCTGTGGAATTCAGGTCAGAGAAGTTAATTACCTCACCTGGAATTTCACCAGAATCCCAGGGTTAATGCCTGTAACCTTATGAAAGCAGTGTGAGGTCTGTAGCTTCCTCGGGTAGGTGGGATCTCTTTTTCCCATTTCAGACAGCTGCTCTCCAGTACCAGAGCAGGTGTGGCTCTCCAGTGACTTACAGCATCAACTTCAACCACCTCCGAGGTGTCAGCCCCTGTGCAGCTGTAGCCTGACCCTGCACAGCAGGAGGAGATTCACCTGCAGGAGTGGTTTACTCAGGGCAAGCTTTGCTGTAGTTGGCAGAGAGTGTTCAGAGAGGGCTCATCTATGCACTGTACAGTTGCAGCAGGGGGTATCCATGCATTTTTCTATTCCACTGCAATAATCAAAACATCAATACATCCTGTCCTCATTTCTGTGCTGAAAGCAGGGCAGTTTCCAGAACAAATACCTTGTGTCTGGAAAGAATAAGAAAATGAGCAAAGCACTTATAAAGGTATGATGATTTTTCTTTTTAAAAAAAGAAAGGTATTTTGATTTGCATTCAAAAGTTCTGACCGACTAACAACTGAAAGAGGCAAAATCCCACAGTGGCCACAACTGACAGCTTGATTAGTGTCTCCTTTTCAAGGTTTTGAAAAGTACCTTAGCAGGGTGTGGAGGGAGAAGCATAAATTATTAAGGTGCCACCTACAGCTTGCATTAATTCCCTGTCAAAGAAATGTCAAAAACTTAAAAAATACTGTATTTGCTCTTCAAAATGTAGACAAACTCCGCAGGACTGTGCTGCTCTCAAGTCAAGGAAGTAACCATAGATCAGTGTCTGGGTAGAGAGCAACACCGCTGCTGTCACAGCCAGCCTGACCTTCCTTACATCACCTCTCACAGGTCCATAGAGCCCTGTGCACTGGAGGTGGCCTCCTGTGCTGGCCCTCTCCTCCCTCCTGTGCTGGTCACAGTGTGCCCTCAACTCACCATGGAATTCATGGCAAAGTGGTTGTGCTGTGTCTGCAGGTCCAGGGCGTGTTGGTAGCTCACACCGATCTCCGTGTGACTCTGTAGGAACAACTCTTTATTGTGGCTGATCCAGTCGAACATCTAGAAGGGTTTGCAAAAGAGAGAGGGGAAAAAAAATAGAGTTAGACAAGGAGGGAAACAGTAAGAGAGTGCAAAATGTAAAAGTCCTCTTCTGAGATGAATGTATGCAACACAGGCAAAATCACCTGACCTATGGTGCCCTTTAAAATAAACTGTTGTTGAGCAATGGAAGCATTGAAGTTATCGCCAAATTTCACTATTAGCAGAATGATAGGTCAGGAAAAATAATTCATAAAACATGTTCCTCAGTAAGCTTGATCCCATAGTCTTTTCCTATAAGTAATGGGAATTTCATATAAAGAAAGATAGCAGCAGAGGGAACTGTAATCAGGGATTGCTTCATTGACCAAAGATCTAGCAGTCTGTAAAGTACTTTTAATCCATAAATGGACCAAAAATTCTGTAAGTATTATGATGTGATTTTCTCAAACCCCTTTCTTTTTTATCTATATATAAAGTTTCCAAATATTACATTCAAATAGCCAGTTGACTTTCTACACTTTTATTTCATAGATCTTTCCAATTTCAAAGCCAGAATCCAGCCTTTCACTTACTATTTTTGGGAATGAGGAGGAAAAAAGAAAAAAAGTACTTTATTAATATCTATAGAGAGCACACATTTCAACTTCTTCCACTTCCAAATAAATTCCCAAGCAAAATGGATTGTTCAATACTTCAGAGATAGAAATATATTGAATAAAGCTGATGAAACTCATTCCTTATTCAGAAGCACGTCAGTGTGACATTTCAATCTGCAGAACGTTCATTCATTATGAGCTGTCACAAGTCAGCTAAGAGATAGTGCATTCATGTTTTAGCTTGTTCTGTGTTGTGTTAGAGACTAAATGCATTCAAAGTGAGAACCTTTCATTCTTTACCCCTGACTACAGCTCTGCAGGCAATTGCAATCTCAGATCTCTTCTTTCCTGCAAACATTTTTTTTTGCAGGATCCCTTTAAAATCATGTTCCCTTATCTCCATCCCAGTAAGCTAGGGAACTATCCATTAATAAGAACTCTTTCATAACAACAACAACAACAATAATAATAATAACACCAACAACGCACACTCCCCCCCCCCCCCCCCCCCCCCCTTAATTCATTATAAAAAAAGAGGAACTAATTATAGAGGCAGCAAAGGTCAGGTCAGTTCAGTCCCTGGTGTTAGAGAAAGCGTTTTAAGGTAAAAAGGCAGTGATGCACCTTCTAAGTAACCACCTTAGGGTCAGAAGATCAGTCCAGATGTTTGTTACAACATTTACATGTCCTCCAGTAAAAAGCTGGTTTGTTCTTCAGCACTGCATAACAATTTTTGACCTGTGACACCTGAAGAACACTCAGAGCCCGCTGCTGAGGCACTGTATGTTGCTGTAGTTGCTCAGGGTCAGTTCCCCATTCCCTGTGGAGATGGTGCTCCTGAGAGGAGAGAAAAGGCCCTGCATGGGTCACCTAAGATTCCCTCAGGAAAAACAGCATTTCATGCTGAGCACTCAATCCAGCATGGGAGTGCTCTGCTGTATGGAGGGGATTTGCAAAAATAACGTTGAATATCCCTTTCAACAAAAGGCAAATAAACATTCCAAGTGTCAGCAGACACACTACACTGACCTGGTCCCAAAAATCTGTCACATATGCCTGACTTCTTAATCTTTTATTTATGAAAATACACTTGCAACTATAGACTCTACACCAGCCTTGTATTTTGTGTTGATAAATGCTCCTAAAAGCCAAATTTGGTTCAAATTACAAAGATGCAAGTACAGAGTAATATCAGTGACACAGTTACTTTGTCATTTCTACCAATGGAGCGGACCAGGCCTATCACCATTTTTCAGGAAACAATTAACAAAATTTTTGCAAGGATGAGGTCAGAGTTTTCAAACATTACTGCCAATTAAACAGAATGAAACAACCTACTACACCTGAAGAGACATCTAAAGCTTTCTCCTTGGATTCCATTTTCTCACTTTATGAAGATTTAATAAGCAACATTAGCACAACATAATTTGCCATACTCTTGGGCTTAAAGAAAAAAAAAAAAAAAAGAGAACAGGAAAACCACAAAGGTAATAAAGAAAGGAAAATTCCATAACAGCAAAGTTCATGTCCCAACAACAAAATTTTATGTCTCTGTGGAAAGACCAACAGAGATTTCTTGTAAGTAGATATATGTTTGATGAGAACATTTTTTTTTAATGCTTTAAACAATCTGAAGACAGTCAGGGAGAAGAAAATTGGCAGCAATCCACTAAAAATAAACAGTAAATTTAATATTTTATGCTCAGCAAAGCCGAATCGGGATCTTTTTAAGACAAGTAATTTAAACAAGTAATCTACTGTTCTGTGGATAGGGAGCATTTCTTTCATCTAATCTACACACATATTGCTGGATGAGAATCTAGCTTAAGTTAAGTCATGCTTCTCCTTTTTAACATAAAATAATAAACTATCAAGAAAAAGAAAAGCAGTTTAAGAGATGATTAGCCTTTTTTTTGTCTTGTTAAATCAACTGAAATACACAACAACAGTTTAAAGGATGTCCTTCAAGAATTTTGAGCAACACTGAGCGATAGACCTCAATAATGAGATATGTACCACCTTCCAAACCAGTTCTATCCGTAGATAACAGCACATTTTTGAAAGAGACTCACTTTCAGTTTAGACTTTGAATCTTTCTATGATACTGCTTTGGTTTCAGCAGACCTGTTTTCCAGTAGGAAATTATCCCCTATCAGTACAATCTAGAATCTCATCCTGACTCTCTCACATCCCACACAAAAGCCCAGAGAATGAAGAGTTTTGAGTTTCATATGGTTTGGAGTCAGGAGAAAATCAAGCAAGATGCACAGGGACCAGTAGAGAGTAAAAAATGGTGCAGATTCACTATGGGCTAAAGTAGGGTTAATGATGCTTTTGCTTTTTGTAAAAACTTTTGTTCCTCTCAAGTCTTAATGACTAATAAGCAGTATTTACATTCAGTCTTGCTTCAGCCAGCAGCCAGGGCTTTGCAAACTGCAGACACGCCGACCTTAAGCAATGATTGGTGTGTCTGAGGTACCCAAACAAGTTCCAGATGAACCGGTGCCTCTGCACAGTACAGTCCTGTGCAGGGCAGAAACACCAACCTGCCCCTCCAAACAGCACAGCCTGGCACAGGACTGCTTGGATTTGTCCACACTGATTTTGACACCAGGGCTGGTTCCTTCAGTGACTTCTCCAGGATTTCTGCTTAATGCTTACTTAACTGCAGGCATTTTCCCAAGTACCCAGAAGAGAGTACTGGAATTTCTTGATTGCACAGGTCTGGCATCATGGAATACTTTTTATTTTCATCCTCCTGATCAAGGATGCATGGAAATCATAAGTATTACACACTACCACAAGTCACAAGATTTACTTAACAATGATGGAATTTAAATAAAGCAATACCTAAAAACAGGGCCTTATTTCCTTTTGAGATATAACGGATTGTGTTTTCTTTGACCAAAAAAATCTAAAATGGTCTTAAACAATTTTCTCATAACAATATGACTCCAAGTTGAGGCTCTGAAAATACCAGATGACAGGTGAGTTGTGATGGTGCTGTGAGAGTTTGCAATGTGTGGCCAGGAGGTTCCGATATGAAGGTCTGTCAACATTGTCTAACCTGGCCCATATTACCAGCAATATGTCCTGAAAGCTTTCAAGTGAAACTTGTTTTCCACTTGAGGAACTCTGATGCTTCCTGTGTTCCTGAAGCAAGTGTGCTGCCTCGTTTGTTTAATTAAAATGCACCATTACGGATGTGAACATGGCAATGACCCAACAACTGCAATTTCTCTCAACCCTGCAAGGACTGCCCCAGTTTGAAGGGGCTAACATGGGCTCCTGGAAAAAAGTTCAAGATCCTTTGACAAGTCAGTTTCCCTGTCAAAGGAATGAGTTTTTAATACAATAAATATCAAAATGTGGAGAATGTGCCCCATGAGATCAGTTTAAGCCAGACACAGTGTCTCAGCAAACAGATTTTCTGTGTCACTCTAACGTTGCTATACAGCAATGTATCAACTGATCTCATCCCATCCATGAAAAAGACTGTCTTAACACCTAGTCTAGTGATTACCATAAAATTAATTGATCTTTAATTATTCCTGTGACTTGCTTCTTAGTTGGAGTCATGCTGACTGCCAGTGAAATAATTCTGCTCTCAAGCCTTCTAATCATTCCTGCGGTCATGAATTCACACTAAACAGCAGTGCAGAATAACTAAGATTGGACATTACATCACTAAAAACACATGAACCAACTGTCCTCAATGTCTCCCGGACTGGCGCTTCTCCACATTGCTGTAGATAATCTGGAGACCAGTTAAGTAGTCAGGAGTTTTCCAGTGACTGAGAAGCAGGCGAGGGGTCAAGAACACACAAAAAAGAAGATAAACTTTCAATGTGATTATCTCTTGTAGTCCTGTTTCTAACAATACATAAAGGAAATTGAATGCATATGCTGAAGAATGTTAAATGCTACATTTTATTAAGGAAATTAGTCTTTTATAAGAGAGTCAGAAGAACTAAGAATGATCCAAAGGGTCTCTTCCCCATGCATTGTAAAGCATCTAGCCTCACTGTCACTAGTGATCATATATGCACCAGTAATTATTATAGATGTGGTCTTGAGGCAACTTCACTTGAGATTAGGGTATCAGATCACATCTCCAGCATCAGTCCTGCTGGCAACAATGAGTCCTTAGCTTCATGTTTTGTCATCATAGTTGATGAGTTACTAGAAAATCCAGGTTAAGTGTTAGACCAAACAGCAGGTCTCAAGCTGGTCATGAATAAGTCCTACAGAGAAAGAACGTGACTCCATATTTTCCCTGGATTTGTAACATCTGGCAGGCCAGTGAGTACAGGGTGAGAACAGCTGTTTGAGAACAGACGAGAAACACACAGATATGGAAGAGCATGTATGTAGGCTGTGCACACTCCAGCTCTACATCAGCTAAAATGAGATTTATAACATCATTTCAGATAAAAACCTCTGCTCTCTGGCTTTTGTCAGTGCTTGCTGAGGAGCTTTAGCACTGGATTCTGAACACAGCAGTGCAGAGCACCACAGGATAATGTGCCCAGCACATGGCTGGCAGCATACCCTATGCCAAGTGGTATTGATGAGAGGATTACAGCCCTCATGTCCTTGGCAGCCAGTGAACTGAATATATTTATTAATGAAATTGTTTAAACATGCTGGAAATAATAAATCTCAAATCTATCGAATGCTATATGATGGCTGGAATTAATTATGAACAGGCTTGTAGCAAATCATCTTTTCTCTAGGTTCTGAGCCATAAATATCAAACTCATATGGTTTATTATATTTATTATATATTATATATATCATTATTATATAATTAAAGGCTGAATGATAACCATTATAGCCACACCATCCTGAGGAACAATATAGGACACATACAAAGAAAACGGTTCCAAAGGGACATTCAGGTCAAGTCCAATCACTGCTTTGGCAGCTAACCACAGGATAAAATTTCCTTTCGTAAAGAGATGAAGCTCCACCTGAGAACTAGTGAAGTGCTACAGCTTGGCTCCTCCTATGAGAAGCAGCTCCAAAAACTTTCTGCTCCTGTTACTGAGCTCTTCGTATACACTCTGATCTACACAAGGTTCACATCCAGTTTATACACATTTTCTCTAAGGTCAATATTTCCCTACAAGTTAAAAAAGTGTTTAACCAGGTGTTTAACCTTTTCCAGTGTGGAACAGGTGGGTTCATTGTCTCTCCTGCTGTTTGTTTTAATAGAGCCCAGCTCTTTTAAAGCTTCTTAAGATACACAGCCTTTCCCTGCACTTGTTTTAGTTCATGGATATCTTTCAATCCCAGCTGAGATCCTAATAGGACTTTGAGAAATGTTGATTCTTTTTTTTTTTAAATACTCCAGCTGACATCATTTCGGGTAACTTGTGCAGTGCTTCTGGCATCAGCTCTAGAAAAGGAGATACAAAAATGGGAGAGCAACAGCTGCTGGATCAACATCAGTACCTTCTGCTTTGCCTCAGTATCTTTTCTCTTGGTAGTTCCCTGCATAAATACTGACAAAGACCAGTAGTGTTTATGTGATTTACTCTGACAAGCACAACTCAGGTGACATTCTGAATATGAGCAAGTTCAAGAGCACTTAGGAAAAATATGAGGCAGGGTTTTGAAATCCAGGTAGTCATAAATGCATTCTCTCACTATGCCTCCCTATGCTGCTAACAAGGAGACAAAAAATGTTAATTTAAAAGAATGTCTTGCCTGTAGTTGAGGAGAGGGTAGATCAGAAATTATAAAACAGATGAAATCCCTACTAGATTAGTGCTTTCCAATCTCTTCCAATATGTGGACCCCATAAATTTTTTCAAGGCAAGCACTGCAGCCACTTAAGGGCTTCCAACAATAGATCTGTTTTATCAAATACCTTCCCCAACTGTGAAGGAACTTAATATCCATGATTCACAGGCTGGGAAATGCTGGAGGTAAGCATACATCACTTATTAAAGAGAGGTCCGTTTAAGAGTCCACGTGCATTTTGTATTTTCAAAAATGTCCAGCCAGTGTTAAAACTGAATAATCTACAACAGAAAGTTCCACACTGAGAGCATCTACAGCTAAGCAAGTTCATTTTTGTATGTTTCCACAATATAAACGAAATAATAACAGTAACTGCCAGAGTTCCTCTCTTGAGGTTTAGAAAGTTTCCAGCTACAAGGTCTATTCCTAACTCATTAAGGGAGTTCAAGTATTCACAACAACTCAATTAAACAAAAACCAAGGCATATTTCTCACATCTTTTGCAATTGAATTTAGCCAGTATTTGAACAAAAAAGAATACTGTGCAACAGATTTGTGGTACACACACAGTCTACACTGACATGCAAGGGGACAATCCAGGAAAGATTTGCATGTGAGCTAACTTTATAAGAGGCAATCAAGAAACTCCCCCAATGTCTCCAGACTAGAATCAAAACTACAATTTAATTGGAACCAGCCATATGTCTAGGTCACCTAGACGGCTGGGAAAGGCCAACAGAAGTGCAACACCTCCATGAAGGAGCACATGGGAAATGCCAACAGTCTAAAGAATCAGGACTTCTACCTGGAATACAGAAAAATCCCTCCAGTCAAGCCTCTGAGCTAAATTCAGCACAACAGAGAACTGATGCTGACTGTCCAGGCTAGCTGCTCCCTATGGGATAAGGAGCCAGAAACTAAGACCCAACAAGTAGAACAGGGGCCTCTTTAACCAGAGCCTGTCCCACAGCCCCTGAGGTTTAAACCTGACAGCAACCAGATTTAAACAAGAGGACATAACACAAGCTCTGGTGACAAGCCTAAGCTTAAGCTCTGAAGTCAACCAGCAGGTCAGGATCAGGCCCAGTGAGGGTAACCAGATGCAGCCCCTGACCACAGCACAGTTCCACAGCAACGAGGGATGTCCCAGGTCATGCCACAAAATGAACTGATGGATCAGTGTCTGGCTCAGCAGTGCCTGTGGCCAGGCTGAGCAGGGCCTGTGGCAAAGCTGGCAGTGAGGTTGGTCATTAATGTCCACCAGTGCCCACAGGGCCCTGACAGTGGGCTGGGTACCTGCACAGTCACCAGCAAAATGGCTGTTCTCAGGCAGCAGGGTACTGGCTCCAGAATAAATTTTGGACTTAAAGAAAACTTTGATAGCACATTTAACTTTTTTTCATGAATTAACAGATTTTATGGAAACCGTTTCAACAACAAAAAAATTCCAATCTGCTGTAATTCCTGTTGCCACTCTATAAATACAGCCCTAATTAAATCAAAGCACTTGCAGCTTTAAAATAGAACTCTACATACATCTAAATGCTTTGCTAAGCCAGGGCCTAAATGCAACACTGTGTTTGTTTTTGTGTTTGTCTCGTGTTTACAGATGGTGACGGACAAGCCAATACTTCTGCCAGATCTTTCCCTTTCACATGTGTTCGGTGCAGTCCATGGCCAGGATAAATTGGTGTAGTTCCAACGAGGCCAATTTACACCAGCTGAAGATTCAGACCCACAGCTGTATTTGTGTAAACCTCCATGCTGCATGAGCACAGCTTTTCCATTATGGATATCTGTGTATATGATTCATAAAGTACAGTAAGTAAGGCTACAGCACATTAAATTATTCCAGACAATGGGCCCAACTGTCAGCCCACTAGAAAATTAGTGAGATGTGTGACGTGACAAATAGCTTTGTATTTATAGCGGAGCACCACTTCCAACATACTCACACTGAATGTTCCTACTAAATGCCAGAGTAAGAGATCTGTGTATTTTTTCTTGACACATATCAAGCCACAGCCATGCACAAAGTAAGGCTTGTGATTCCTACAATGTTGAATAAAAAAGTAAGAATTCTATTGTTGAAGGTGGGAGAAAATTACAGATCCTGAACACAAAAATATGACTAATGACATCTGGGCGTATTTTATACATCTGCATTTTTTGCTTGCTTTTTGAAATATTGCACCTTTCCACCACACTTAGTAACATCAAACACTCAGGAATTCCTGGAAAGGATTTTCTGTTCCTTAAAATGGAAATGGCCTTTTCTGGGCACAGATCATCTACAGAGAACTGCTTTCTGTCTAAGTGGAAATCAATTCATTGGTTGGATAGGGAATGTAATAGTAAAAGATATAAACAGACAACAGCCATGTGAATGGAAAACACAGTGTAAATTATGAAAATTTCCCCCCCTAGATGAGGGATCTTCCTCTCAGTTTTCAGAAGAAATTTTCACTCAGTTGAAAATGCTGTAGGAGTTTGGTGACTTTGTTATAGACCCTGTTTCTCTTCCTGGCTGAATGTGTGACATTCCTGTGACTCCAAATAGCTGCCACTAAGAACAAAACAGCCAGACAGATGTTTACTGGTTGGTACCAGAATCATGGCATTTCCCCTACCAAACCCAAGTGTGTCTGAGGCCCAGAGATGGAGCTGTGGTGTAACCACAGCTTTAAACTCCTGACATGTCATGTTGCTTCATGTCTGGTTGCTGGAATGTCTGATGAAAAGCCAAGGATATCAGCTTTCCATTGGACTTTGGGGCGTACAGCCCTCCTTACCCCATCCCACAAATCAATTAGTTCAATGTTTCCCCTTGCTCTGGCAAATCTGTGGAGCTGGAAGGGCAGACAGTGTCTGCAGCTGGTGAGGTGGCACAGGTGGCTCCACAGCTGGCACTGGGTCTCACTGCCCCCTTGGCAGAGCCCCTGGATCTCACAAGGTGGCCTTCAGGGGGTCCTGAGCTGCCACCAGCCACTTCCTACCAGCTCTGGCACTGAGGGGGGCCCCATCAGGGACCACCACAGGCCAGAGCCTGACTGTGGTGCCAGAACATTAATCAGCCAGAGAACACCTGGATACAAGCTGTTAGGGAAAGAAAATGAGGGTTGCTGAGGGCTGGAGACACACTGTGGGGTCACACCTGAGGGATGAGTGGCCCATGTCAGGGTAGGAACTCTAAGGAACAACAGCAGAAAAAAATTAAGAACCAGAGAACAGCTATAACAGCAGCAAAAACAAACTTATGTGAATATTATCCCTGACATGCCCCGCTGCCCACCAGCCCACCAAAAAAATTTTGATGGACTGGTTATAAACCAAGACAAAAATGAGGGAAATTTAAGCCAGAGAAAAGTAGGTGTTTATGGCAGTGTGTTCTGCTTTTTCCTCTCAACACCCAAATCAAGATCAGAAGTTTGTGTTCATAAGCTTTAAACTGAGCAAAATTCCTCAACTCAAGACTGTTTTGTCTGTGGCACCTCTTCAGCACCTGTGCAGGACATAAGGCATCCAGGACTCTGGTGCCAAATAACACAGAGAGGTCTTGAGAGACATGAGAGTTCAAGAAAATATTTCTGAATTAGTTTCTACAATGTGCATGATTTGTAAGAAAAAAACTCAGAGCGACCTGGTTTTAAATGACACTGATACTTCTGGAAGCTATCCACAGACCATGCTCCTGGTTTTTCCTCTTCAACCCTTACCAGCTCCTGAGAAAGCAACCTCTCAGCTGTATACCCACCTTTATCTGTTCCCTATAAATAGATATCAAGGGTAATTTAAGACACACTTTTAAGACCCCAAGCTCTGCCAAATGTGGGCCACTGAAAGCATTTCTGCCAGGCCAGGAAGACGTTAATTTAGAAATAATCACATGGCTACATCTGAAAGATGCTGCACAATAAATCTGTGAACCTCATGTACATCTTAATTACATTATTTCCTGACAGCTAGTCTCTTATCACCTAACCTTTTTGAGGATCAAAGCAATAAATAAAAAAAAACCAGCTTTCTTCTCTTTTTCTAGATGTGTGGGCTTTGTTGCCCTTTAGAGCATTTGGGTCTTCTCATCTTCACTAGCTAAAGCAGAACTTTGTGGTTAAAACATGCTATAATCATCCTTAAAAATGAGTTTTAAGCCTGTATTCGGGTGCCAAACCTCTTTTTTGTGCCATACTGATCAGGGGAGCATTCCTGTGCCTCCCAGCAGTGCCAAGTTGGAGATGCTGAAAAAGCCTCAAAATGCTCCCTATCAAAATTGGCAAGCGAAAGAAAGAGGAAATTTCTGCAAATGCAAAAATATTCCACCAGAACATACTGCCTTCAATTATTTTTGGACCCATTCTAATGTTCATGGAGGAAGCAAGAGGAATAGTAACTGCGTATCCAGTGTCGGCAGCAGGAAACTACAAATAGCAGAGCACACCATGTTCCAGTTCCAGCAGCGGCGGCTCCGAGCCGCTTCCTTACAGTCAAGGGTGGATGGGCAGCGAGGTGGCTGCTGCCAGAGCCTGCAAACAGAGCAGGAACCACGCCATGGCTCGGGCAGTGCTGTGGCCTCTTACACTGAGAGGTCACGAGTGTGCTGGATGCTCCAGCGTAAATGGGACAGAGAGTGACCCTGGATCCTGTAACTGTGCTATAGGGCACGCTCAGCATGAAGGAAACGTGCAGCTCTTCCTCATCCCGAGCTGCAGCAGCAGAGTGAGGCATTGTTAGTGTTTTTACATCCCCAGCTAAAAGATCAGGTTCAATTCCAAGTGCTGTGGAGGCAACATATTTAGCTGCCAGTAAAAGAAAAAAACCCCACCCGATCTGGCAGCACAGGGCAGAATGAATTAATAAAGAAAGAAGGAAAGCACTGGGATATTTATTTTACACATCAGATCGGGACTCCCACTGCAGCACAGGCTTCCTGTGCCACAGGAGGCAAGGCAGTTAACCCCTGTGGTTTTTAATTCCCAATTTTTAGCTTTGAACTTTGAGTCCTTTGCACTTCATTCTGCTACTCCAAAGCCAATCCAGCTCAAGAGAAATCAGTGTCTGGCAGATGATTGCCCTTCCTTATGGACAGCTGTCCACATCTGAAAAATTAGTACAAATGCCTTCAGAAGATTCTTGTGTTCGTTGCTTCTGGAGTCTGAACTTGGGTCATGGAAGTGTTAAGGACGGAAGTTTGTACCCTCAGAGCTGTTGAGCCAGCAGCAGCAGACATGTTGCAAGAGAAACAGAAATGTCAATGGGAGGCTACAAAAGGGTCCTGCCCCCTCTACCACAGAAAAATAAGTGATGGTTACAGCCATGGAAGGTGACATTCACCACTAGAACAACAGCCACAAGGAAGAGAATTTCTGATATATATATTTACTTCAACCCCTGAGTTGCTCTGCTCAGCAGGCAAGGCAATCCCACGCTTCCTCAAACCAGATAGCAAAATGGGGTTTGTAGCTGGTTTTAGTTGTAGGAGCAGCACAAAGCAGTTGGTGTGCACTTGTGAGGTTGTCCTGTGGTCACCAGCTTTGTCCCCAAGCTTTCTCCTGATGGATGGAAAGGCAGAAAAGCAAACATTCACAATATTGGCATACAAGGGAAGACCCCCTGTGGTCATGACTGATAAATTGGAAAGTAGCAGGATACAAGCCTGACATGGTGAAAAAGCTGCAAGCTCCTTTGGAATATCACTAATAATGAAGGCTTTTTTCTTTTACAGTCAAATTAGCAGAAATGAACTCTGTTTTTGCTTGAGGAAAGTTAAAAACTTCTATAATGATCTCCTGATCTTGCAAAAATCTGGTAGTGGTTTTTTTCCTACAGGTGCCAAGAACAGGATCTTATTAAGTGTGACCAGCAGTGGTCAAAATAATGAACACTTCCCACAGAGCCCACCACGATTACTTCCCGCTCCGACAACGCTTCACTTTAGATTGGGGGCAACAAATTGTGGATGGAATTAGCAACCTGTCAGAAGGCAACTTCCGACTGAAGCGAGCAGAGGTCAGCTCGCTGCATCTTTAATTGAGAGCTGCAGCCTGCAAAGGCTGCAAGTGCCTGCACACAGGTTCCTGAACTGAGAGATGCAGGCTGTGCAGGATTCATCCTCCTCTTAAAGATGAAGGGATTTGCAAGTAATTTATTGTTATAGATGCTGAAGAAGGTTCGCCCCCACAGTTCCCCAATGATTCTTTTTTGTCCATGACTAGGTGAGGGAAATGGCAGATTTGACACAGTTTAGCTGCCGCTCTCAGAGCCTTCCAAAATGGAAGGTGCTGATCCCACTATGACATCTCTTTAGCACATGACATCTACGCTCACAGCATCACAAGGAACTGTCAACACACACTCTGTGCACAACCACCCCTTGTTATAATGTTTTCTCTGCTTCTAGGCAAACTTTGTTCTTTTATTTAGTTTGTTAAAAAAAAAAAAAATCTGAGAACAGGTAAACCCAGTAATTTGGGAAATCCATGAGCCTGTTATGCCACCACTGAGCTTCCAAAAAAACCCAGTAAAGATGCATTCAGAATATCATACTGTTTATTCAGCTGCATCAGAACACCTCATAATGGCTTACCCATGACAGCAAGTACTGATGTGCTTCAAGACAAAGCAGAAGCAGTACTCAGTAGCAAAAACTGAATTATTTTAAAATGGTACAGAAACATGACAAAGAAGACATTTGAATAAACACTGAAAATTAATTAAAACCTGCTACAATAGAGTTTTTGCTACATGCTTTTAATTCTCACCTGTTTATTAGAGCCTCCTTTGTTCTAGGAAGTGTGAAATAATTAAATAAAAGTGATTAGAGCTGGCATAGGGTCATCTGGGGAAATACAGAGATTTTTAAGAATAGATGTACAGTTTCCCCCTTTGATATGAACTTCCTGTGTTGATCCTTTGTCTGTCCTTGCTTGATGCTATCAGTAGAGTTATTGCTCAAAACAGCTTTAGTGAAGCAGTATACTCCCAGTATATGCCAAAGCAACCCAAATCCTGTGTGGATATACATATTCCATAGGAGTGTTGTCATACCCTTACATCTCCAAGGGCCATTTTCAACTGAAAATCCACATTTCTTTGTTGGAAACAACCAATATCCCAGTCAGATTCAGGACCTCACTCTGCTAGATGTCATACAAACACGCACTCAACTTTTTATTGTTTGTGCACCCAACTCAATCTCGATTCAAGCCTCCTTTCCACATCACCCATATAATGACATTTTCAACATTTTATAATCTGATACTGTAAGATGGTGTCTGCCAATTTAACAATTTAGTGACCTATCTGCACTTATTTTTTGTGTTATGCCCAGTATTAGAAATTCTGTGTCAGAGCAAACACTTCATGTTGAACATGGGACCTGCCCTCTGTTGCTTTAGTTTCAGAGCAGGCTTAAGTACAAAGCATGGGATGAGATGATGACCTTCTATTCACATGGTAGCTTATTTAGGCTGGCAGCTGACTTTCCTTCCCAACACAGGCATCCCAAGCCTGATTCTGTGAACAGTTATCTAGTGAGAATCTCTAGAGCAAAAAAAAAAAGGCACCATATGCTAAGGGAAGCTTCAGATTATAAAATAAAGCATTTTTCATTGGCAGCATGTGAGAGAAGATGCCAGATTTGGAAACAAGGTTTCAGGAGAGAACAGACACTACGTGCTCTGTTCAAGAGTCCATTGCATGAAAAAAGACAAAGATGTTAAGGTAACTTAAAATACTTTGACTAAAGTCAAAGACTCTTGAACAATGTCTATTCCAGATCCATAAATGTAGAGAAATGTATATTTATTCTATACAATAAAAATAAGAACCAATTGTGTCAGGAATTCATTTCAAAGCTCATTGTTCTGATATTAAGACTATTGCAAGCCCTGGCAAATCAGGCTGCCCATAATGTTTCAGATGTGAGCTAACACAACTGGAATCCCGGGATGGGGACACCAGCATGGACAGATGGAGACATGGCCTCGTTACCGTAAGTGGGTGGCCACGGCTGACCCTGCCATCAGCAGAGCTGGAGCCAGAGCCAGTAGCTGGTACCAGGGAATGCCACACTGCTCCAGCTCACTCAGTGCTGTCACTGGGAGCTCTGATAGAGACCTCGAGTCCTTCACTCATTTCAATAGCAGCTGAAACTCTGTTTTACAGGACCAGGTCTGTCTTTTTCAGCACACAACTCAGGGAGACCTCAAGCTCCAAAACACAACTCGATCAGGAGTACAGCTAAAACTAGCCTGAAACTGAGTTGTTTCACCTGAAGAGAGTAGTTGTTGCTTTGGGCTGACAGGGGTAGTTACCACCACCAGCTTTGTCTTCTAAGAACTCTTTTTCTGGAATTATAGGTAAGAGATTTCATTTATGCTCAGCATGAAATTCTTGGTCACTCTTCTTAAAAAGCTCTCTTCAAACATGTGCATGTTCACAAACACAGACAGCCAGTTCAGTGCCTTTGCCAGTCAGAATTCGTACCCCATGCCCCTGTCCTTTCTCTGCACAGACATTTGAAATACACTAAGCATGACAGAAACATGTTTAAATGAGTCTCACTTAGACCCTCAGTCAAATGTCTCTGCAGAAGACACTAAGCTTATTGACTCCTTTTATTGCAGAAGTCTTATGGAGCTTACCTCAGGCCTAACAACACCACTGGTGTTCAAAATCTCCAGGAAAGCTCCTTACTGTGATGCTCGCTCACTGTGCTGTTGTGATATCCATGGTGTAAGTACTTAGATGGAAAATCCAGGGCATGCTGAGTTCTGCCCACCAATGCAGTGTTCATGTAACTTAAATGAAATCTAAATCCTATACAAAAATCCATGTCTAATCCATGATTATTATGCCTGTATGATTACTACTGTTAACTGTTAAATACCACTCATTCAGTAACAAATCCTTTCATAGTCAAACAGCACATGGGGCATATGTACTTCAGATGTGCCCTCATTATTAATCTTCACTGTGGTTCTGTCCCCTCTTAATGTGCTTCCTGGCTCCTCCCCACTCCTAATTAACCACCTCCCCAGAACTCCTTCGTTTTGTATTCATTTCACATATGACAGGTTCCCCTGTCACCTTCTCTGAACTCTCCTCACTGGCTTCCCGTTCTCACTCCCTGGGACACTACCCTCTCACAGTAACTTCTAAGCCAATAATTCCCATGAAATCTTGGAGGCAATTGTATATATGGCACATAGCACAGATCAAAGAAACCAAGTGCTTCCAGCAGTGAAATCAGAGAGGGGAAATGGTCCTTCACTAAGTGGATTTTATCTCAGTCAGAGGAGCCTGTCCCAGGTGCTGTGCCTGGTGGAATTATGCAAGTCCTTAATGGTTAATATGACGTGTTGCAAAGAGGAAAACTCTATAAATTTGCTTTAGGTATCACTTCAAGGGTCTTTTGACACTGCTAAAAGAAGAGAACTTAGAGGTGATGTAGAACGTAAAAGGAAGCAAAGTTGGTTTTTAATCTTGCTTATACTGCTTTTCCAGAAAGTCAGCTAAGACCCATTTCTAGGAAATGCTTCCCTTGACTAAAGGAGCAGCTACAATTGCTCTACTTAATGGACTGTAATAAAATAAACTGCCTCCTATTAGCAAGAAGAATCATATCATCAGTTTTGTAATGCATTTTATTACAAAACATACAGCATCAGAATTTTTAAATGCAGTATGAGGGGAAGTAATGTACGAAACAGTTAAAGTGGGTGTCATACAATCACAAATGTACTGATAGTTTCCTTTCTCCCAAACATCAAGATATCAATGTTTCTTCTGTAAAGCCATCTTTTCCCACCTGAACCACAGCATAAATTTCTACATGTTGCACTTGATTATCCATCAAAGCCATCCTGCATCTTTTTAGAGAAAGAGTAGCTTGCACAACATTCCTTCCTTCTGAGGAACGTGAACCTTTGGCAGATGTAATACTCCAAAACGAGCATGAGCATGGTTCAAGTACTTGGACTATATATTCTTGGATACTCTTCCCCCCCACTGACTTCACTGCAGAGCTAGAGCTTCTCTGTATTTTTCTAGACTAACTCTGCCTATTAAGTGACATTCTTAACCAGGAACTCCTAAATTTCATCTGGCACTTCCGAATGGGTATATTGTTAGTTAATGAGTATAATGTGCTTCTGCTGAAAATCAGTAGGAGTCTTCCCAATACTTTCATTAGGAATTGGAATCGGACACTGGACAGGAGTCTAGTACAGCTGATACAGCTGTAACTTTCCTCCTTGAGAAACCAAATGCCACATTATTTATTTCACTCAGCGGGGGCTGACTTTAATAGCACCCATTCAGTAGAATAACACAACGGTTCCCTTACTTAAGGAGACTTGACTGAGGAAGGGGCCAGAAGTGGGTGTGAGAGAGAGGAAGGCAGTGTCTGCTCCTCAGTGCCGTGGTCTCACTGCCCACACTTGCACCGGGAGCGGGAGGCAGGAGAACTGCTGCAACTGTTACTGCACCCTATTCCTCTTAACCATTTTGCTTATACCCCCCTCCAAATTTGTCTCCTATCTATGAACTTTGCAGTGTTAATCACATTCCAATCACTCTTGCACTCACCAAAATCTTTCTGTTGCTCCAGGCTGGTCACATCACCTGGAAAAAGGGAGCTACAGCTGCTGTGGAGTAGGAGCTGCAAGCTACCCATGTTTTCCCCTCCCGCTCCCTGCAGACATCCGCAGAGCAGTCACACCATAGCAGCCCCAGCAGCCAGCACAGCTTCCCATCGCCTGCTCCACAAGGAAAATCACTGGCAGAGCTGTATTTTTCAAAGGGAAGCCTTGGTTTACACGGGGCTGATGGTTTTGACTGTAAGCCTGCTATTTCACTGCTCCTTGAAGACTAGATGTGGCCTGTGGTTTGCCACTAGACTTTCTACAAAGCTGGCCTGATCCAAATAAAATGTTTCTCCCACCGCAAACTTCCAATGAAATTCACTCATGGCATTTTCTAACTCCATCTTTTGGAGTTTGCCTTTGTGTAGTGGACTGTGTAGGAAGTCAGGAAGCAAGAGGGGAGGTGAGGACAGAGAGAACATGCCAAGCCCCCTCTTGTCTGCTATTGGGGCTGATTCCCACGGTGTTAGAGCAGCTCCTCGCTCTGCTGTGAGGAGCTTACAGTGCAGACCCTTAGCTCGGTCCAGCTGGTGACTGTATTGTTTATACTTAACATGGACAATGCTGATTACATCATGAGTTTTTTTCATTCACAGACATGTTGGGGTAGTAAAATTGGTGTGGAACCAACACAGAATGATGTGGAAATTCCTACATAAGTCAAATTGGGTGCCAGTTACAAATGATTTCCAGAAAAGCTGGAAAGTATGGAGTGTAAGTATAATTTTTTGCCTTTTTTTTTTGTATTTATTCAAGTGCAAAACATGTGGACTCTTGCCTGAACTCTTCTCCCTGTCCAGATTTCCACCAACCAATTATCATTTCTCAGATAGTTCTAATACTTGGATCTACGCTGATTGTGGGGTTTTTGTTTCAAACAATATTCAATTTAGACTGGGATACATTTTTTAATGTTACTGGTGACTAAAAATATTTTCCCTGTTACCCAGTAAAACACAGTGAAGCCTCAGTTCTAGTTTCAAAATTATATATATCTACATATGTATTTCTCCATTAGTTAGTGAGCAATAAATTTGTTGAACAGTGAGGGTCAGGGCTTCGCCAGCAGCTGAAATGTGTTATTTATCAGCAGATCATTACAGTCAGCACTGCACAGCATGTGAACTTCCTCACACCCCTCTGCCAAAGCTCCCCACATGGCTGACCTGCCTGCTGACTTGAGCTTCAAGGAGCTTCCAGTCTCCATCTGGAGATTCAATCTCACTGCACTGTTTGTGCCTATGTGATAGCCCCACTTTTCCTTTCCCTCGGCCCCAGTACAGGAAAATAAAACTCTAAAGCCCTGACTTGGGGACACAGTTTCTCCACAGAGAGCCCTGCTCTCTCCCACTGATTTGAGTGGGAGAAGCCCAGGCTGTGACTGCCACCCCCTCTGTTTATTTTGGCAATGAGTTGTTCAGCACACAACTATACAGACTTCTGTGACTTGTAATGCCTGTAATTTAAATATTTTGTGTGTCCTGGCAGTGACTGCCATTTCTAAATGTTCCAATAGAGGGGATCTATAAGAGGGGAAAAAAAGTGAATTGATTTGCTTTGAACATCTGGGGTATTGTAATACCAAAGGGTGCAAAAATCAACTTTCCTTAGAATACTATGTGTTTTAGTCCTTGTGTCCCTTTTTTTTTCTATCCCATTTTTAAGAACTTTTCAGACAATAAGGACACATTAAATTTTTGAAATCAGAGATGTCCAGAAAATGAAAGTCCTTCTCCATTTTCTCCTTATTATAACAGGTTTCTTGAAATATCATCCAATGAATATACAGAGATATTTTTAAAGACCCTAAAACCTTGTTTATATTCAGAATTTTATGTTGGAGTTTGAGCTTTCACAGGCTACTAGAGTTGTCATTTGACTAGAACTAAACGACATATCCAGGCTATACAAAAAGATCTGTGTCTCTCTCCAGGAGATGAAGAGTATCCTGGCTCTGCTACCACACCTGAGTGCAACTGAGCAAATGGAGGTACCTGGAAACTCTAAAATTCAATATGCAGACATATTGGTGGCTATTTCTATAGTGGAGACAGCACTCAGACTGTATTTAGCTCTGAACATTTTATGAAACAAGTACTTTCCAGTCTGAGGTGGTCAGACTACTTCAAAGAGATCTGAAAAAGGCAGCTACAGAGGAAAAGCACATCAGTGTTTTACATCAGTCTACACGTGCGAAATGTGACGTTAAAGGGTCTGCAACCCTTCCAGGAAGAATTTTAGGGACTCACAAACTGAGAAGACTAAAAACACAGACTTGGGAATATAAAAGAAGAAAATATTTTATATTCTTTGGGAAAACACAGAAGTAAAGAAAAGGCAAGCAGAGCTAAAGCAGAGAAGCTGTGTCTTTAGTTAATGTGAGGCAGATGAAGAAGAGAAGTTGAGAAGAGGAGAATCCTGGTTTTGTCAAACTGGAATTGCTCAAGGCAGCCAGTGTTAGAAAGGCAGAAAGCACATTCTCACTTCTTCCTTCACGTCAGAAATTTCATTTACTTGTTGACTTGCCTAGACCTTACACATAACAACCACAGAATAACACATGCAAAGAGCTTTGCTGTCACATTGCCTAGACTTATATCACATCATCCTTTCATGCCTGTGCAAGAGGTAGAAAGGAAACACCCTGGAGACTTCCTTCAATGCCACAGAACAATGCTTGGCAACAAGGAATTCTCAAACACTGGCTTGATCTGAGAGCCTTTCAGCTTATAACATTATTAATTATAATAACTTCCTAAATATTTACTAATAATATTATCAAATAATAATAATAAATTTAAAAATAAAATTAATAAGCAGCGGTCATCCGAATAATCCCAAAGAAACTGAAAATCCAGAGTGAAGCACTGACTGAAGTACAGCCACTGCTGGGAAGGACAAAAGTGAGTGGCCTCCTTATAGCATATGACACACAATGAACAGGGGAAATGCTACTATTGTAGCATTTGGAATTTAAACTCTGCTCTTATGCATCCTTGAGTGATGCTGCAGTGACTCTTATTTTAGAGGGACTCATCTGAATTCAAGGTTTTCCCAACAGGAGGATTGATTGTAAAATGATGGAGCTTTTACAGTCCCAGCAAGTCTTGGAGATATTTAGTACATGCATTGAAATCCAATGTCAAGTGTCTGGTTCTGCACTACTCAAGATTAAGTTTGTTTCAGCAATGTGCTTCTCCACGGTGTTTTAAAATAACACTAACTAGTAGCTGATTAAATAAAAACATCCTCATGAGATCCCCCTGCAGATGAGGTCTGCTTTTCTTTTGCAACTCCTCCTGGGTTTGTCCAGGCAAACACATTAGTGAGACAACTGGATAATGCATTAAGTAGAGAAGATTCAGAGATTGGTGATTTTGATGGATATACAGACTAGATAAACACGATTCTGAGAGCTCACTATTCTCTCTTCCACTGAGAATACCCTACCTCTGTGGCCTGGAATTTTAAATGTGCAACAAAGACTTCTCACAAAATCACCTAAGAAGGTGCCAAGCACTTCTGCATTAAGAAAGCCAAGGCTTTAGTGCTACACAGTGTTCTAAAGTAAATTCCCTGAAACCTATACTTGAAATTTCCCATCGACTCCAAGAAGATCAAATAATCACAGTGAATTAAACCCCAAAATCATTCTTTCAGTGCTGTGACAAACAAATATATTCATAAGCTTAGTAAAAGAAGTTTGAAAAAAAAAGCCAGATTCTTGTGCTAATGTCTAACAAATATACTCATTGTGAGACAGAAAAGCAGATTAGCTTTCATCAAAAGTGACAGAGACAAGTTACTCTTGGATATTATTATGCCTGCTACATCCAACAATTACCTCGGTGAATTTGGTTTATGAGTCACATGAAGTATATCTGCTGGCAACATGAGATTTACACCTGTGATGAACACCTCATGTCGCCACTTATAGAAAAAATGGTCACCCTTGCAACAGAGTGTTGTTTAAAGTATGAAAAAAGGAACAGATTATTCCCTACCTTCTCAGCATCTTGCTCAAAAAGCCGGAGTTGAAAGCACTGGTCCAGTTTCAGCTTGCGGACATGCCACATCTGATGCAAGTGTTGCCGGGTAGAATGCAGCTTGTCTAAAAGGCTGGTAATCTTTGGCACTAGACTTTGAAAATCTGCACTTCCAGGAATGCAGTTCCTACCAGAAAAACCATCACTGGATCTTATGCATTGTAATAACCTCTGGCCCTCACGATCCAGTTCTTCCACAGGAGCTTTAATAACTTTTTTCTTAAGCTGTGTGTGCTCATCAATCAGCCTTCTTGAGCCTTCAACATCAACTGGAAACTCCTTCCTAGCCAACATTTCCTGGAGATCCTCCAGCCTTGATAATAAATGGATGGCGCTGTTGAAAAACTCTTCCAAGGAGACACGCAGCTCTATCCATTCATCGTGGTTGTAATCCAAGGACCCTTCGAACTCGTCCGTCAGTTGAGAAGGGTCTACAAGCTTTGCCAGGCCTTCCACAGACACCATACTTGTCTAAGGAAGGGAAAAGGACAGCATTTAAATCAGGGGCCATCCAATCAGAATTAACAGCACAACCCATAAACAGCATGAAGTGAGTATTTTCCTCATCGATACATAGCTGAAGGCACATTGTAAGAGATGTCAAGGACTGTGTTTAATTTTGATGTATTAATTGGACAGAAAACTTTGCTACTAATGGCACTTATTTATTTATTTATTAAAAGACATGATATTTACTGAAATAATGCCTATCTTTTTTAGCTGGCCTGACTATCAACAACATGTAGTGAAAATGCTTCTGCCACAGCTTTTCATCAGCCCAGCTGGACACGGAAGACTTCTTACTGCAGCCTTTGGATATCTGGACGTGGTTGTTCACTAAACAGGTACAGGTATTACAGGGACTCTGCTATTTGTGTTACACCCCAGCTAGTGGCTACCCAGAAGCAAAAGTTTCAGTTGTATGAACTGAAGCAGGTATTGCAAACTGCCATAACTGAGAATATGCTGGGTTTCTTCTTCCAAGTTATTCCAGCTGGCTTTTTGTCACTCTTCCATATTAGCAATTCCTAATGTAATGATACCAAAATCAATGTAAAAGTGAAATGTCATTGAAGTATTAACAACTAGAACTTGTTGCCAATAGAAAGTACTGCTCATGAATCATACACAATCAATGAGAAATGGTTTTAATTCATTTAGACTCGGTAACTGGTGATAGAGAAAAGCACTGGATGTCTGGAAAACAGATGACAGTTCAAGGACACAGAAACTGATAGCTTTTCCCATTTGTTTTAGACAAACTACTTCTTTCTGAAATTAGGAGCATAGGGTTTCATATGTAACTAGAGATTTTCAGTGCTGTCATGTTAACACCCAAGCTGGCAGTCCTTAAAGGCTTGTATCTTCATCAGTAACTGCACATCTATCCCCTAGAGATCAGGCCTCTAAAGAATGCCAGAGCTTGTGCTCTTCAGAAATGGAGGCACCCAGTAATCACAGCACTCTTGTAAAAGTAATCTACGAAGAAAAACACCTAAAGTCCTGACCACTATCCTGAATTATGTCCATTATAGTAGGCTAGCCACTGGTTAAAGGTTAATAATAGCCTTTTTCTTCCAATTTGTATCCATCCAAAAATATCAGGCATTCTGCAATGTATTAAAATTGAGATTGTATTGAACTTAAGCTCAGGAGAAAGATTATTTTAAAATGTTCTTGCAATATTCCTTGCATTGAGGAAAAGTGAGGAGAGTGGGAAGAGCAAAGAAACAGTGGAAAGGTAAGTACATAGCTTCAGAGGGTTTTCAAATTTTTAAACCTCTTTATCAGGACACTGAGACCTTGAAGATAATTCAATTTAGAGTTTAACTGCCTGTCAGGGAAATACTTGATGGCTAACACTTGGGGATCCCTCTCATGGATCCAAGCTAATGGAAACATTGCTCTAATCATGGACAGAATTTGACATGAGATAGTAGCAAGGCTTTTCGTTTCTTGAATTCTGCAGAAATTGTCTTTATTCAGGTTTGATTTTTTAAGTAGTTATTGAAACTCTAATGAAAACAATTGTAGTGAGGTAGGTAGGTGCTTACTGTTTCCTAGGCACTACTCATCCCTCTTTTGAAATCAATTTAAAAGTGTTGCCCAGTATTTAGACTCTTCCAGCAGGAGAAAGAAAATAATCTTGAAGGCACCTCTGAATTAATGCTAAGTAAGCTGCCTGGTCCATTCCTCAAAGTGACAGGAAACTTTGGGATCCACGTACATCAACCAAACACTTTTCTTTCTCTTTCTGGGTGAAGATCTGTGTACATGCTTCACTCTGGACTGTGACACAGAAACACTGTGCCGGAATCTCACCCCACAAAATCCAGTTCATCAGCCTCCACTAAGGGTCACAGTGCCCTGGCACACACATAATACTTCCATTAAGCTCAAAAAATACAAAACCTTAAAAATAACTGGCCTTAAAACTAACACTGGGTACTGCTGAGTTTGTGGATGGGATAGTTCAGCAGAGACTCCCATTGCCTTCCACTGCAGTGCTCCTGCCAAGGCCCTCGTGTTTGAGCCGAGCTGTGGGAAATTGCCACGACAGGCCAGTTCAGAGAGGGTATCTGTGAGCTGCCCCACATAAACCAAATAAATGTGGGCCTTGTTTGATATTCACAGTTCTTATGAGAGAGCATGAGCTGCCCAAGAGCCTGAACTTATTGACAAGCAATAACATGCCAAAGAATCCTTTAAACAGAAGTTCCTTGATTGTGGTGTGTATATTGTAGGGTGGACCACCGCTTAGGAAACCTTGGTTTGATTCATGGAATTGAAGGACTCAAACCATTCTGTGATTCTGAGTGTCTGCAGGTGGTTCAATAGACAGTGAAAGCACTGACTCTCCCCCTCTGGGCCAAAAATTTGCGGACCATTGGACACCCATGTGAACAGCCCTGCAGACAGACCAAGGCTCAAGGGCACTCACAACACACACAAAATGAAAATACATTTAATTCATTCCAGCATGTACAGCAAACAAGTCCAGAGCTTTTTAAACACTACGGACTCAGAGGTGTAACCATGAAGAATAACTTGATCACAGTTTACTCTTTACTATCATCACAACTCCACATAATAAAAACATATGTCAAGCCTCCAGAAAGTATTGATTTTAAAACCAAACCAATGTCCTAAAAATATGTACTTGAACTCTGTTCCTTTACCTCTAGGCTATGAAACTTTAGGAAGACATTTTCTAAAGCACTGGAGAATTGAAATTCAGTGTTGGATATACACTCATATTCTTGGGCTACTATGTGACTGCCCCTCAATGCCTTCATATATTTTAAACAGAAGCTCCCCATGCCCTAAACCTATCCTACTGTTAATCTCTGCACAGGCTCCCTCCTGCTCCATGTTCTGCTGTAGCCACACAACTCCCTTCTCCTCCCCACCGCCCCCATCCCTCTCACTCCCCACAGCAGCAATGCCAATGTCACTGCACTGTGATGGCAGCTGCCCTGCCAGGACCAGTGATGGCAGTGAGCAGAGGAATCTCTGAGTCTAACAAACCCATACTGGGGGCAGCTTTGCTTTCAAAAGCACATATGGGATAGCAAGTGGAAGCTATTTTGATGGCTGAGTCCTCAAAGGTACCAAGGAGTGTAAAGACTGATTTAATCAAAGCAAAATTTATGAATTGACTGGATTTTGTGAAACGGGTGAAAATTTACAAGCACTTAAAATGTGATAATAATGTAAAATTGTGTTAATGAGTAACGCCAACATAATTCCTCATAGCCATTCAAGGGTGCTTGCAAGAACAGGTTGAAAATAAGGACACATTTATATCACACCAACTTCACCAAAACTTAAATAGATACTTAAATACAGTCTTCCATTGCAGTAAACATTAAGAACTATAGCCAAATTTTCTTCTGCATTCCAGAGATGCAAAATTTGTGTGTCTCTCTGAAAATAATGGATTGGTAAGACAGCCAACAATAGAAATGTTTTTCAGTGAATTATTAGAAGATAATGCATGACTAAGTCATGGCAGGGCATGACTGATGTATGAGCACTTCATGCACCTGAGTTTTGATTCTTTTTGGATAAGAAGCTAAAATTCACAGAAGACTGAAGTGCTCTAGAGAACACAGCTGGTTTGTCTTCATCATCAACAAAGTTAGTAAAATTCCCTTAATTATGCAGTTGTTATATACTGGTTACTTCTCAAAGGACATGCCTGAGGCACCTTATCATTCACATGAGCTGTTAATGTTACCCCTGAATTGTAAATCTCAATTAAGTGAAAGAGGTGACAATTTAGCAAATGTCTTTTATAAAATAAAAGCCACTAGTGGAAGTTTGGTAGAGGTCAACTAACAAACCCATACATTTGCATCTAGAAAAGAGTATCTTTAGCATTTTGACTTGATTTGGTATTTGGTGGGGGTTTTTTTGTTTTTTTTCCTATGAGAAACAAAGGAAAGACTTAATGCACCACCACCAAAAATAAATACCACAAAAAAAACCCCTCAGCAAAATGAACTATGTGAACCTCTGGGATGAAACATGTAACTTATTCCACCAGTGTGCTCAGAAAACAACCTGATGCCAGGGCATCAGCCTAGTCTTGCCACCTTCCCCCAGAGGTATATTTTGCTTTCAGTCACAGGGGGTTTTTTACCTGAAGAAAGGTTCTTATCAGAGATAATGCTTTACCATACATTTCTACATGGTTCTCACCTCAAAGATGAACTTGGAACTGCCGAAGTTTGTTTTCTGCTTCTGCCAGAAATTATCAGGTTTTATAATCAGGGCAACATGAATCTCAGCAGGAAAGGCTTCTTGAAGGGTTTTTAGGAGAGGCTTGATCAAATCCCATTTGGATCCCCGCATATCAATAATAACAGTGAATCCTCGTTTGCAAACATCTTCGCTGCAGGAATAAAAGCATATCATGAGAATTAATATTGTGGGCAGCCACACGGAGGCTTGACTTTTGTTGCTGGTGTTTGGTGCTTCAGAGCAAAGCAAGGAATAATGAACGAAAAAGACTAAAGATAGTACAGTATAAAGGCTATAAGAAAGGTTATATTAAATGTATTATAAATTATATATTATAATGTAATTTACATGAAATTCAAGTGTCTAGATTACAGTTTAATCTCTAATTTTCCAAGCATGTGTAATTCAAATACTCATTGAAATCATACATACTTTCACACAATTGAAAACAGAATCAA
Organism: Corvus kubaryi; assembly: GCF_017639235.1. Classification (NCBI taxonomy): domain Eukaryota; kingdom Metazoa; phylum Chordata; class Aves; order Passeriformes; family Corvidae; genus Corvus; species Corvus kubaryi. The sequence continues at coordinate 9,776,786 of NW_024581135.1, forward strand.
ATATATCTGTATAGAAGCTCTTTATGTGTACATACAATGGATTCTCCTTTCAACATATTCAACCCAGCCAAAGTCAACAAGCAGGGTCCTGTGCCTTAGCATTAGTGGCTACTTGTAAATTTGGGTGCCTTCATTTTTAGAGGCCCCTATAAGGGCTTTTTAAAAAGTTCCAGTTCCAGAAAAGTGTCATTTCCAGAAAAGTGCCTGGCAATTACTCCCTGACAGGAAGGCCCTTGTGACTCAGCATGTGCACTGTTGTCACTGGGGCCCTTTTCCCTCATGATTGATCTTCCAAATGCTACAGGACCTTTTTTCAATCCACAGTGAGACTTTTCTGACAGCCTTTACTCCTTCTTTCTCAGAAGTCCAAGACAGTTATCTGGCCTGGTCACTAGCAATGGGTGGGGCCCAACAACACCAGAGCATTCACTTGAAAACACACCTCTTCTTTTTCCTCACAAGAAGAGAGGAGAAAGAATAGCATATTTCCATTCAAGTCAAGTCTGTGCAGCTTTCAGCATGGCTTTTCAAGGGACATAGTAGTATTTATCCTCAGAAAAAGAGGTATATGTATAATGCAGAAATTGTAAGACTCTTTAGCCTCCACAGAAATATTCCCAGTGCTCAAACACACGGGATGACTTTCACTACACTCTACCTCTTTAACTTCTTAAAACACTCTTTCTGCTAATAAGATCCATCCTACATATTCAACGGAAAGCAACTCTATAAACTTGCAATTAGGTTTCTGGGCTGGAACAAGGACAGGAATATTCTTCATAGGAGGCACACACTGGACTAATACATGTTAAGAGAACCAGCTAACTTGAACAGTCTCAACATAGTGCCAGGCAGGAGCACTCAGAGACAACAAGCTTGGTCCTCTGCCTTGGCATTATTGGTACATCCACAGCACACTGCATAAAATAGTCAGTGCAAAGAAAAACTAGGGAGACCAGGCACTTCCAAACACTCAGGAATACAGACCTTTTTATTCTGCTTTTACCTACTGCTGAAAGGTCAGACATCTGATCCTTTCATAACTAATGCCAAAGAAAGGCTGTAAAAGAAGCTTTGTTGGGGGTGCTACTGCCTCTTGCCTTTTGGAACAAGAGCTGAGACAAGGAATCAAATCAGAAAGCAAAGAATAGAAAGGGGGTTGTGTTTTGTGTTATTTTTCTTGCAAATCTTTATAGGATCTTCAGGAACTTCTGCCAAATCACTGATCCCTGTTTTACTAAACTGACTTTTCCAAGGATTTCTTCAAACACTTGACAAAGAGATGCAGGAGTCATATGGACACATGGAGGGCTCCAACAGCAGACAAGTAACAGGTAAGTGCAATCTGTCTTTTCTGATATAAATAAGTAAATACACCACCACCATCCACTGCAACCACAGCAAGGCATAGCCAATATTAGCTTCATTCCAACTCCCCTTGCCACAGCCAACCTGCCAACTTACCAAATCTGATGTAAAACATTAACTTAACACTTATTAATGAACAACATAAAAACCTATTTTGGTAAGCAGAACAAAAATGTCCTGAAACACTGAAGTCTCCTGTTTATGAACCTGAACTAAAGTCTTAGACACAAACAGATCCAGATCCAAAATTGCAATTTTTTTTTTTTTTAATCTGATGAATGGTACTAACCTGTAACAAGATCTGTGGGTCTGTAGTATCATCTACACAATTTGATCCCCCCAGCACAGTGATAACTCCACATTCTTCTGACTTCTTGCAGAAAATTAGCACCTGATTTCTAAACCTGCTTGTCAAAATCTATTATTTAACAGTGTTTAAATTGTTGCAAGACAGAAAGCTGCCTGCTCATCATTTCTACTTTCAGTTGCAGAGCTTGCTGCAGAGATGGTGCCTTTGAGAGCACTTATCCTGCACAAACAGGTAGCTGGATACTAATCAGGTACTAATATCTCAAAGAAAGAAATGGGAGACAAGAAAATTATTTAAACTGTAACCTCTTCAGGGCAGGGACCATCTGCCATGCTCTGTTTGTTTAAAGAGCCTGCCTTGCCAGAGGTCTCTAGCTACCTATATTCATACTACAGTCTTCAGCTGTCTGGAATGAATTCCAATGAATTACTTTTGAGGAAACCATAAATGCAAATCTAGGGAATTAAAAATAATGAGTAATAATGGTCTGCAAAACCAAAACTGAACATGGAGGTGGAAGTACAAAAGGCTTACATAATTGTGGGGACACCTTACAGGCAATTTAATAAAAAACAAAACAAAACAAACAAAACAAACAAAATAAAAAAAAGGCCAAAATTCAAGTTGCAATATCCAAATATTTCCAGCTATTGACAGTGTCCTAAAAAAGTTGGCCTAGACATAATGAAGCTCCGATAAACTCTGGTGAGGCAGTCTGGAGCAATTTGTCATCTCTGACAATCAGTCATTTTTCTTCAGTTACCTCAGCATGGATTGAGGAAATGACCCGACATTCCTTTTGAATAGTCTGGCCATGCTTATTAACTTTATTGCTTAAAAGCAACAACCCAAACCCTTCCCAATCTAGCAATTGATCGGGAAAAGCAGCAGCAGCAGCAATCAAGCTACCTCCACATTGTCCAAGCAAGACATGCCTTATTCCTGGCTCCCAAGATGATACATCAATACACATATCTATTACGCACAAGTAACCACTTTAGTAAGGCAATTAACGTTGATTGTGGTGCTTAATTTTTTCCGGTATTGATATTTGACCAGAAACTGGAAGAACGCTCAAATCAAGGTATTTGGACAATCCATCAACCTTTTGGCTGTGCTCATCTGGGCTAGATTTGCAATGGTGAGCAGAAATTATTTGATAGTTGATAAGTCATTTCAGTTGTTCCACTGCTTTTAAGCAAAGAGCAGCTTCTCAGTCTAATAAAAATACCCTAGAATATTTGTGAAAATAATACTTATGATCTGAATTTAAAAAAAAAAGGTATAAAACTGAAACTCAGAAGCAGATGTGATAATTTTGTAAAAATAAATGCCTCTATTTTGATTTCCTCTTTAATTCAAGCGCATTCTAAATTGTATTTTCTTTGGCAAGAGCTGTCTTGCTGGGTACCAAATGAATTTAAGGACTTCATGCTTTCTGATTAATCTTTCAGATACCTATTGATTATGTGTATTTTTCACCCTTATGGTTTGGCCAAAGCTTCTGGCATTTTGAAGCTTCAGCACTTGATTAGCTGAAATAGCGTAATATCTCCATTCTCATTTTGCAGTCATGAGTTAATGATGAAGCAGCACATTTAGCATTCCTGTTGGACCACTAAAAGCCCAGATCTGACATATCCAACATCTCATTCTAAATACGATTTGTTAACGGGGAGAGCAAGATCTCTTTTAAGGCAGGTCAGCATAACCTTGTCAGGAGACACTATCAGAATAACAAGTAGCTCTTCAGGCATCAATACATAAGTGCAAAATCTGTAGGAAATTAATTGTTTTTGAGATCACCATTCCTTTGACAAATGTGGCTGTAGTCAGCCAATTGGTTCACAAGCTGAGAGTGGAAAAGAGGGAGTGAGAGCAGAAAAACAGGTATGTGAAAGCCTCCAAGCACAAACTGTTATCCCAAAGGCCTCACTTCATATGAGATCTGACTAACTCTGCTGCCTAGTCTCCATATCAAAATGCACCAAGGTTCACTTCAGTAATTTATATGTTAATATTTTTGGTTAATTGCAATTTTTTATTCATTTTGTGTGTGGTTTATTTACTCAGCTTGAAAATAAAACTAGGCAGGGAGGTTTATAATCAGCATCACTTGCCGACTTTCATAGTTTAATTTCTCATCACCATGTCGAGCCTGAAGTTCACCTTGTCAGTAGAAAGAGTCAGTACCCATGTTCATAATATACCTTCCAATACATTTAGAGGACCAAATATAGCACTTTGTAGTAGACCTGTTTGCCAAGCACTCCTGAACAGCATTATTTATTAAAATATTTTGTTCTATTTAATACTTCTCAGCAAAATGTACCTTGCTTATTATCCCAGTTAAGAGATGTGTTCCTGCAGTGTCACACTGCCAGTCTGAGCTGTCACCCACCACTGCCAGTGGCAGCAGCTGCTCAGTGGGATGAGACAGACTGTCTTTGCAAAGATCCTGGGACACTTGTGACTCCTAGTCCTCACATCTCCCTTGTGTGCTGCTGTATCAGAGACCAGGGGAGGAGCTTAGTGGTGCACAACCCAAGAGCACCACTGCTCTGGAGTAACAATTCACAGCAAGCTCCTGCCAGAGAACTCCAGCCACCTAAAAGACTGTAGGTGGACAATCCTTCATCCTTCTTTCCTTCTTACATTTTCAAACTTGGTTTCACAATGGTTTTTTGCAATTAGAGGAGAAACAGCCACCCAGACTCCACTTCCAATTAATCCTTTCTTCCTTAGTGTGACCTAAATTTGTTTATTCTCTTTCAGCACTGAAAAGGAATCACTCATTCTCACTTTTCTTTTTTAAAAAGAGAGAGAAAGAAGGAAATCAAAGCCAGTTTCACAGTGGCTGGAGCTGGACATAAAGCAGTGATCTAGAGAAATTTCAGTGATGTGTTGTAAAAAGACTGGGAGCCAGTGAGGTCCAGGCAGAGACAAACCTCCTGTCTCTGATTTCCAGCCACTGCTCTTAGGGGACATGAGGTGTGTCTGTGAATGGCACAAGAATGCAGATGTGTGGGCTGCACAACATCCACATTCAACCCCTGCCTCTGGCCCCAAGTCAACAGGAAGGGAACAGAAAGGCAGAAAAAACCCAAATACATCAGCAGAAGCTAACTGGTGCCAGATGGGTTCTCCTGCTATTCTCAAGGAAGTAACTCATTTTGGTATTCAATTTTTACTTCTAAGAAAAATGGCTCTGAACTCCAAGCAATTCTGTTGGAAAATGATGTAAGCTAGCAAGAACAGATACCAGCTAGGTGTAAGAAAACCTTTTTCCAATATATAACCATGATCCCATGAGCTCCTGGGAGTCATTCTGAGAGGTGCAGGTCCCATTCGTACCTCTGTCAGGGTCCAACAGGGCTGTGTTCTGCTCTCTTCTACCCAGGTAAAAATCCTGAACTACATCATTACAGCCCAGACCAGAACTGGGACCCAGAGCTCTGCAGGCATTTGGCCTCCTATTTAACTGAGCAAATAAACACTATTTGAGAAGCTTCCTGTCTTCATTCAAATAGCAAAGATATAAAACACAGCTGTGTCCAAAAACTGCATGATCGCAGCTGTTAAAGCCAAATCTGGAGACAAAAACTGTAATTTTTCACATTCCTGTTCAGTTTCTGCTGGTAAATGATGTCTTCATCTACACCCATTTACCCTCTTCCCCTTTTGTTGTTGCACGTCTACTATATTTGGATCAATATCTGGCAGGTCTTCCTTGAAACAGCTGCTGAGATAAATATGAAATTAATCAGGGCTTTGTTTTTGTTGAAGCAGGGCTACATTTAAAGATTTGTTACTACAACGAAGAAATATTTGAACAGTAAGTACCATTCAACTCTCTCTTGAGCATTTAAAGGCTTGTATTTGAGATGATTTAGCAGAAACAAAACAAAAATGCTTTACCAAATGAAAATTATATGTTCTTGACATTTGCTGGAAAAAATAAATATTAGGGTTGTGTTGAAATATAAACACATGATTCTTGAAAGGTTTGGATGAGCAGAGGCTATTGGAAGTAAGTTTGAAGATTCAAATCCATTGGATTTCCAGAGGAGAAATAGATATATAAATAAATATATGGCTGTACTTAGAACAGCCAGACTACTAAGATTCAGAAAATAAATGGATCTTTCTACTTGCACTATGAGGTTTTTCTGCAGTTCAGGCAAGGAGACTGTGAAGGCCATTTCACATGCTGTCACTATGAAGTTTAGTCTATGGTCAGCACTGCCAGATTTTCACACAAGGAAAGGGATACTTCATCTGGGCAATGAGTGCTTGGGGTCCTAGACACAGCATCCTAATTTATCAGTTCACAACATCAGTGACTTAACAAGTGAGTGAATGGAGCAGGGTGAACAGCTCCAGGAGTTCCAGTCAGCACCATAAACAGGGTCACCCTGGAGTGGAAAGCCTCCAGATTGCAAATACATACATTTCCTTGAAATGCGCTGTGGGAGGCAGAGAAACCCAGAGGGGAAAGACCTTTAGTAGTATAAAGAAGCCTGCAAACATGTTCAACTCATGCAAAGAATGATTAATGTAGGTCTAGACAGTCAACAGCAGCACCTGGTAAAATCCAATAATGTCCAGAGGCAGACACAATGCCAAATTCCTTCCTGATGCAGGCAGGTATAACCACTCTGGGACTTGCACATTTGATCCAGGGCTCCACTGAGCTCATAGATGATAATAGGAAAAAACCCCTCTTCAAAGACAATAAAATCACTTTTTCTACATAGTACTGACATCTCTTGCAGTAAGCACTCGTCAGTTCCCACACCCTGCTCCTGACAGTGCAAGAGAGCAAGGCACACCCGTTTATAGAACTGTAATTAAAATAAGGAACTAGGGAGAAAAGATGAGATGTTACATATCAATTCAAAATAAGATATTTCATTATTAGAGCAGGTTCTCATTAAAGTATTGCTGAATTTGAAAAAAAGCTTTTATAACAGCAAAATATTCTGTTTAACCCTTTTCAGATGAAATAATTTTTTTTCATTTTGTTCCTTTTTTGGATCAGTCTACTCAGAAAAGAAGAGTGCAAAAACTTTGAATTTTATAGAAGTATTTTGACTGCCATAACATTTCAGAGCTACATTTGTGGGAAATTTCTAAATCTTTTGGATTTTTCCTCATTTAAAAATTTGCACTTCAAAATAGCAGATTCTTCCACAACTAAGTAACTTAGCTTCTGCCCATTTGCAGTGCAGAGTTCAGCACGAGATTTGCTTTGCACTTTATGTCTTCTAAGCAATAATGGTATAACTATTCCTTAAGACTTACAGGATTTTGGCCAGAATCCACACACAAAATAGGGGCAAGCACTGAATTCCAGTGTATCTTTTAGGAGGAAAGGTTGAGTACTCCATCCCAGAAGCACTCTGTGGTCCCTGCTGTGGGTCTGGTTTGATACTATAAAGGAATTTCAGTTCTCTTTAGAGTTGCACAATTAAAAACTGACGCCTCTTTTTTCCCCAGGTTGGACAATGAGGACTGTCCATGACTAATAAATTAGTGGTACTCTTTTTTTTTTTTTTTGAGCTCCACCCATATACAAACAAAGCAGGTCTTTGTAGGCACAATGATTTACCTAAAATAGTTCACTTATCAGATAGATGCTTCCTGCCATGCCAGGCTGGGTGAAGACTGCCTGTTGTATTACATCCAGAGGACTTGCTCTGAAGCTACAAAATCAATCTGTGTTGTAAGAGACACTTGTAAAATCAATTTTTGTGTATTCCTTTATACAGCAGACTTTACTCATTCTTTCAAAAAGCTACCACGATGGCATTGAGAGCAGAAAAAGTCCTTTTTACAGAGTCCTCAAGAGACAGAGGAAACTGATGTGCTGTTCCCAACCCAGCTCCAAAACCTCTAGCTTATGTCCAATTTATTCTGATTCTGTCTCCTAGCAAGGCCAGGCTCTCTCACTGTGTCTAGCAAGAGGGGCTAAGCTGTGCCAATGAAGCCACCGGATGTGAGGTATCATCCCTTTTCACGTGTGGAGACATAAATGTGGGAGAGATCAAAATCACTGGAGCTGACTGAGCACAAACAGGTTGGTAACTCAGAATTTCAAAGGCATTAGAAGACCTCAAAGATACCGTTGACACCCAGAGTGAGAAAGCTGGATTTAAAAAAGCTTCTGGAAAGCAAAAATGAATCCAATAGTCAAAATCCTGGGAATAAATATGCAAACTCCAGCTGAGTCAGCCTCTGAGCTAACATTCTCTGAGTGTCTTCCCAAGGTCACTTGAAGTATTTCTCCAGCCTCAGATGCTGTCACCTTTGCAGGAGACTGAGCTCCTCAGGTGCCAGTGTGTGGTCTCCTCAGGTTCACAGTCCATCACCCCACAGCAGTGTCCCACACCGACAGGAACTCACACATTGCTGTCATGGCAATGCAGTTTTAATGTTGCTTCCCTTACAATCCTGAACTTTCATCACGGTTGCAAATAATTTCAGTTCTCTATCAGTACCTCTACCACCTATCAGTCACCTCTAATTGGAAAAACCAGAGGAACTGTTTTATCAGCTGAAGCAGGTTCAGATAAATGCTCTGAAAAGTGATTGCCTGATTTCAACTGCCTGCTCCTTTTCCCCTATTAGCTATATTGCTTCTCTATCAAAAGCACAATAAAACTTCACTGGCAAATCCATCTACAAGTGCCACATGTGAAAGAACATCAACCTATTCATCTCAAGAACTACATACCCCAGGTGGTGCTTTTCCTGTTGACAGACCTGAAAATTATATTGATAAATTAACATATGCCAGGATAGTAATGATAGGAATCAGCTAGTCAGAGAAATTACTATTTATTGTAGATGTCGGCAAGCTCACGGTAATGTAAATCAGGGAGAGCAGATTCTTGAAATACTGCACCTAAGGATATTTCCCTAATACTGAGCCACTCATTTGACCTGGAAGAGGCACATCAAACACACATCTACTCCACTAGACTAACGGGTTTCCTACCTGTGAGTTAAACTAATGCCACTATAACTTCCTGTGCAGAAATGGGCGTAATGCAGTGGGTTTCTGTAGCAAGCTGAACCACCATAGTTACCCCCTCCCCTCCCCACCAGAAAACAACTGACGAGAATCAACAGAAACCACTTCACAATTGCTCTGCAAACCCCTTAGCCTCACACTGGACACATCCCCCAGTTTAAGAAAAGCTGATGACGTGTGACTCCCTGATACTGAGATAATACAAATATATGCAGCTATTTTCCTTGCAATTATAGCTTCACGGTTTATGCATTTTTTACACCTGGCTGGAGCACTGTAGTCCAAGGGATGAGACTGAGTCAGGTGAACCTCGCTGGGTTATTCACCCCCTTCCTGTGTGTGCTACCACACTTTGCTTTATTGAAAAATGCCACTGCATTCTTCCATGGAATGTATTATATTTACCACATCTTCAGACACAGGGAGGATCCAGAATTGCAGAAAAATTGCAAATTGCCTCATGATTGATTTACAAAAGCTTAAAAGAGATCTGTTAATAATCTAAGCATGTGCTTATTTATCCATACTGGGATATATTCTCTGTTACACGTGTGCTGATTTTATATAGGAATCATTTATTGCTCCATACCTATGCTTATCTAATTGTACTGAATACACATGCTTTATTAAACTCATAAATGAGCACATTTATGGGTCTATGTGAAAGTAGAGCCCTTCATATTTTATTTATAAAGTGGAACAATAGAACAGCATTGACCTAGAACACCCATTTAATTCAGAGGATTTAGGGTTGTTCCACCGACTTTTCTATTTTTTTGCCAGAATCAAAGCTTTTGGGTTTTTTAATTAGATTTCTAGCCCATCTGCTTGCAAAGATAGCCTTGACAATATAAACTAATGCACATTTGTCTTGCTGAGTCTGCAGTCAGTGGAAGAAACATTAAGACTAGAACATGAACTTGCACTCTCCATCTTATTGGGGTGTTAACTGAAAACCCTATTCTGGCAGCCTAAATACCAGAATTCTTAACTATTTCACTGCTGCTAATTTTGCCACCAAAGCTGCAGACACACCACTTGCCAAAGCCATGAATTATTCACATAAGCTCTTGCCCATTTTGATGGCCATGCTGCACAATTCAGGCTGTCAGTTAGGACTGGGCAAGTACCTGGCCTGCAATTATAATCAAGGATTTTACTCTTTTTGTATTGTGTGGAGTAAAAGCAGTGATTGCAGCATAATCAAACTACTCAAAGCTTACAGTGGAAAAGACTGCAAAAGCACAACTACTGGGGATTTGATGTAGAACCCACAGGAGCACTAGTTTAGTACATAATTCAAAGTGCTTTATGACATAAAACTAAGGAAAACAAGTTAAAACCTTTGTTGCTATGACATGCTTGAAAAACAGCTCAAATAGACTTTTTCTTACCACTTGAAAACAAAAAGAATACTGCACTGGTCTCTTATGAGAGTGATGTTATCCAAACTGCTAAAATCATCCATAAAACTAATGACCCTAAAAAAAGCCAGCCCTGATTCCAAATGTAAAGAACTGTTTCAACCTTCTTTAATATAAACTCTTCTAAAATAACTATCAGTGTGTGCTTATTTCCCTTAAGCAAGCTCAGGTTGTTGATATCTGAAGAGGGAGGTAAGATCAAGTCCGGGTTTATGACAGTGATTGCTGCCTGAATCATCACATGGTGGGGATGTTGCATGGATGCAGTTGTATCCTAACACTGGGGTTTTTAAGGACAGCAATGTTCAATGACCATGTTTCTTTAGTCCTATGGCCCATCTGATAAAAATATCTTCCATCTGGTTCCTGTATGTACGGTTGTCCCTCACAATAGAAGGAGCTTGATTAAGCAATTAAGATGGTGCATGAAGCACATGTTTACACTTGCTGGATATGGATGGACTTATGATCACACTTGACTGCTTTTCTGGAGGAGGATCACAGTACTTAAACAAGAATTAGAAAAAAGACACAGTAAGTAGAAGCCTGCAGGCCAGGCAGGCCTTTTACTGCTTTGGTTGACCTCTTGCATCAATTTCCAATTTTATTGTAGTAAATTAATGTGTTAGCCTGAAAAAGTATTGATATCTTCCTTTCATTTGTGACTAAGAGCAGACATGGTGAATGCCTGTTTCCACCTCAATGATTTCCTTCTTATGCCCCTGGCAACTTACACAATGAATAAATATCTTTATTCTGTCTTAAGACGTAGGAGACTTGTGGAAAAGTCTGAGAGCTTGGTAATGGCTGCCTAGAAAAATCCTCTCTAGTCTGTTATCTTGAGATTGATTTGTTGCTTAATTCTGTTTGCAGAGCAGATATATATTTCCAGTTCATTCAGATTCTGTTGAAGTCAGCTGTAGCCTGGAAGAACTAACAGGGGAATCCTGTAATTTTCACAGGAGGCACCCACCAAAGGTAGGAAGAACTAATGGTTTGATAAATCAATTGAGACTAACTCATAAAATTACCTAATATAATAATTTGTTCCCAACTACCTTAAAACCCACCCCAAAAAATCCTGGTGATAATGATTTTGTTGCTCTTCTCTCTGCCCTATCTGCCTGAAATGGCTTATCACTAGCTTTGTTAGAACTTCACCAATATTTGAACCTATGTGACATAGAACAGTGTCCCAGCATTAGAAACATTCAATTTTACCACTGCAAGAAAAAACCTACATTATAGGAATGCTGACATAACCTGTTGTATCATCTTAAAATGTAACATCTTATGAGAGATTTTAAAGAGCTTTGCCATGAGTAATCAGGTGTTAAATAAAACAGGGTCCAATACTATGCTTTAGAGTATTTCACTCAAAACCAAAACTGGACTTTGACAAAGAACAAATCACATGCCAGAAGATCTATGACAATTTCCTCTGAAAAGGAACTTACTTCTTGGCCAAGAGAATAAGAAATACAAAAAGGAAAGCAATGACTCAAAAAGCTATGTGCCAAAAAAATGTTCACAGGTGTAGGAATTAGACTTTTAATAGAATCCCTAATTACACATTTGACTTCTGGCATCTTTTCAAGGCAGCATGAACACAGTTAAAGTTCTTTGTGCATTTGTATTCTCCCACAAAAAATGGGAAAAAATATGCTTTCATTGTAAAAACAGTTATAAGTCAGTTGCCTCTAAAAGGGCAATGTGAGCACAGTATTAACAAAATGGACTTCAGCTTCTGGAAATACTTGTCAGCAATTTCAAAAGCCCAGAAATGGAGATCAAGACAGCTCTGCACTGGTACTGTATCCAGCACATTCATTCAATTCATATTGCTCCACTTTCTTTACCTTATTCAAAAGTGTCTGCTTTAATTTTCCAAGTGCCCCTGGGAATGTAAAAAATATATAATGAGGACAACTAGCATCTTATTTGCTAAGGTGAACATTTCTAAACCTAGTGTCCAAGTTAGAGCAGGTGGATTCTCAAGTAGCCTCTTTCTCAAAGGTATTGAGTGGATTTTACTGAACAAAAATTTATGCCTTTTTCATATAATTAGTAGTGCCCAACAAGTCATCAGGCAAGTGCTGCTGATGCTAACACACACAGACAAAATTTAACAGTCCCTAAAACTACTGTGGTGAAGCGTACTACAGAATTCATTCCTAAATGAAAATCCCAGGAAAAATTTTTACCTGACCCTATTTCCATGTCACCTACAGTTTACAATCAGACACTGCAAAATCATTGGGGTGGCTGTTCTGGAAATTAAAGAGAAACTGAGATTTCCAGTAAGTCTGGTAAGAGTGGAATGATATAACAGTTGAGTTTTGCCTTGTGAACAGAGAGGGATAAAACCCTAAAAAACCTGCACATACTGCTTGTGTATTTGATTCCTAGTCTAACAGGTCATTAACAAAGCAGAGCTCCCAGACATTCTTCCTATGGGTAAGATTTTTCACTACTTTCCTATGTACCTGACTTTTAATTAGATTTTGGAATGGAATTGCAGCTCCGACCCACAAATCTCCAGTGGGGAGCAAAATCTTAACTAATCTGTGATCCCAGAAATGTTTGCTTCTCCAGATGCAGTTTCTGAACTAAATGACAAATGTTGTAGAAAGAGAAGAATGGAGAAATAAGGGGACATAACCACAGCCTTGGATGTGATTAATCAGTGTTCTAAGAGTTTAGTTATGTCTTTAGAACAAAAGAAAAACAGAGGTCTTAAGGAAAAAGAACATATTGCCTATTTGAGTAATTCTTAGACTAACAGTTTATTAACAAGGAAGCTTTTTCAGACATGCCTCCTATGTGCAAGATCACCCATTAATTAATTGGGCACCTTTGGGATTACTGTTGTCCCCTAAATTCTTCTTCCACTCCCTAGAATTGCTGCATGGCAAAATGGTACATTTCATAACGAGATAGGTTTTCCAAGTGCATTTTCTAAGGTCAGGCAGCGACACAGTACACGGCTAATTTCTTACACAGTGCTCCCAATTCAGTACTCGGAAAGGCAGCTTTAAGACCCTGCATCCCAGAAATTAGAGGTCTAATCGGTGCACACTATTAAAGGGATGTGTACTTCTGCCTCATGCAGTATTTTATCTATAATAAAACCACTTAGGGTTTTCTATCTTCAGGATATTGAAATATCAGCTAATATGGTTTCCCAAACATTTACGAGATGTCTCCTGTATGGACTGGTAAATACAGGTTATGCAGTTAAACCAAGGGAGAAAATAACTCTCTGTTGAGTCCTGAACTAAAATTCAGGAAGCTCTGACTGTGTGTCTTCCCTGATGTTCAGGTTCCAGCATGTGACCTAAATGGGTGGCCTAAATTAAACCTGAGGCTCCATCTGATTACTGTCTACAAAATTAACAAAACACATGAACAGAGCTGCTAATAAACATTGTCCTTAGTTGGTGGTCTAAGCAGAGCTGCTAAGTCTACTGAAATGAAAATGCAATTTTAGTCTCCAGTTAGGATTGACTCACAGCAGAAAAGCAATGGAAGGAAAAAATTTGCATTGCTGCATTAACAGAGGACTTTGGCCTCTAGGGAAGTCAACTGCTGAATCACAGAAGACTGAGATAGAAGAGACCTCCTAAATCATTTTAACCAGAGATGTTGTTGGTCGTTTGCCAAGAGAGGACAGTAATCAGTACCAGAAGCCTACATTGCTTGTAGCTAATTTTTCACTAGCATTAAATTAACATGCAAATAATGAGAAATGATGGGAAACTAATTTAGACATATAGTTTAGAGCAGTATAATTTAACAAATAGTGGTCTCCATCCACCACAACTGTGTAGTGTGTAGGTAGTATGCATGCCTTTTCCATGTGACATTCAAAGTGTAGGTGCATAGTAGATTGCACATGTACAGGAAGCCCATTGGGAGTTCTCTAAGGTATAAAAAACTCTTTTTATTCCCAGTGGAATGTGATTTTTGCCCATGGAGCAGCTTAATACCATGCAACAGCACTTCAGAACACAGCATTCCCTCTTGACCTGACACTAAGTGTTTTGCAGATTGTCCCTCAAGAACATCAAAGCCATGAACCATGCCTTGCAGAATGGCAACATACAAGGAAAATTTGAAAATCCCTCCCGGAATTCCACAGTATCACAGCCCATATATGAGTACAATGTGCATTTTAAAATGTCATCAAGTTCCTGCCAAGGATCCCACCCATCTCTGTATTAATGCTGTATTGGTATCCACATTATTTCTATTCCTTAAATGTGTACACTTAATAACTTGTTTAGGAGTAGTGGAGGAAGAAGGGCTGAATTATACCAAGCAAAAAGTACTTTTAATTAGTAATTCTTTCAAACTAAACTTCAAAAAGTAGTATCTGTTCGATCCTAAATGACAACAACAATAGCACAAGCATTTGGCTTGGCAGACCCTCAAATAAATAAACAAACTATAAAACTTAACTTATCCTTCTAGTGAAAGTTTTCTAATAGCACAGCATTAATATTAGAAACTGTCAATTCTTTCTTGTGTGAAACAGGGGAAAGGGACAGGAAAGGCATATGAAAGCAGCCTGAATCTGGCTGGAGATGGACTACTGCTGCTATGATTTTTGGAGAGGGATGCAATTATTCTACAAAGCCCATGCTCTATTACAATTTCTATTCAATGACTTTAACCAAAAGGACCATTCAGCAAAGATGTCCCTTGTAAATACAGCATGGAGCTTACAGCAGGTTCCTGCTTTCTCTTGTTTGCACTGTAGTGCGGGCATGTTTAAGAGGTGGAACATTTCCCTGAAAACAGTTGCAGGACAAGGGAAAGCTGTTTTGGTGCTTTGCCTTGTTGGTGAAATACCACAAAGGATCTTTCTAAAATATTACATCACTGGAAAATTCTCTAGAGACTACAGTTTCTCTTTAAAGTTAGACATAAAATAAAGCCCTGTGTACACAGTCAGGGAAACGAATCCTCCCCTGTTAATAGCAGAAAAGTACACTGTGGCACACGTTGCTGACCAGACAATGTTTGCCAAACCAAAAGCATGTCTGAATTACACTCTGCTGCCTTTTCCTGGGGGGAGACAGTCTAGAATTATTTTTCTTATTTATGATTTTACTTTGTATTAAAGTATTTCTTTCTCTCTTTTTTCTCTTAATCTAAGTACCCCAGCAGTCTCACACCGTAGAGTTACAATTATGTTTTGCTACATGCAGTGCTTCAGGATCCACAGGGAACTCTGAAGCTGTGCCAGGATCCACAAGGAAGACATAAAACACCACAGACTTGGTTAGGAACACCTTGTGGAAAACGAGAAGAAACCATTGATGAGATTTACAACTGTCTACCAAACTTGGATACCAATTCCCTTTGCAAACAGCAGGGAACTGAGCATCCCAACCTCGCAGACAAATTTTGCCAGTCCCAAGCCATACTTTCCATGCTATCCTGCTCAATCCCACATGTTACCGTGAATTGGTCATTGTTCTGTCTTAATATGATCAAATTTTCTAATACCATAAACTAGCATGTGCTTTTACGAGCATGAGAACTGCCAAACCCTTGGTAGTGGTTTGCACATTGGTTCTCTAATGGTTAATAACAAATGTGCCTCTTACATGATCTAGAGATACCCCCACACCTCCAGTCTCTAAGAAGGGCTGACTTCAGACCACCTTCCCCTCTCTGTGTACACTAATTAGGTCTCTTTCCTTGGTGCAGCTGTCTATTCTCATTACATTTGTAGAAATTTAATATTCTCCAACATTTTCCCTGACAGATTTGGTTTAACAGTGACTGACAGACAGCATGATGGCATCAGCTTTTTATCATTCATTTGGAGATACAGCTAAAAATATATTCCTGAAAACATATCCTCAGTCCTACCCGAGCAGTGCACTGGGGAACCCAGAGTTTGGAGCAGCATCCCCAACACCTCCATGCATCCAATGAGGATAACAGTCAGGCTGTCTAGGCTGAGACGACTCCACTTCTGCATCTCCCACTACTTGCTTCATACTGGCACACAGCAAAGATCTCATCCATTCTCCATGGGAGTTTAGAAGAGCTTTCCATGGACGTTGAGATACCTTGGACAATATGCCCGTTACAAAATAGACTGCAAAGCACAGCAGTTGTTTTCCTGCTTCTAATGACATCCATGAAGAGATGGCATAAGCCACTTCCAAATAGTAATAATTTCTAATAGTGAAAAGGATATAGCACATACTGGAGTTACTGATGAGGAACACAAGCATCCATAGTGGAATGAGACAAAAACTATTTTACAGTCTCTGCAAAAACTGTAGGAAAGAGATCACCTAAAAGAAAATTTAGGATTGGCTGAACTGCTGCATATTCCACTGACGGCTGCTGACAGCTTCAGGAGGGAACTGTGCACAGCCTGTGCCAGCTCTGCTGCCAGCGAGACGCTCCCACAAAACCTCTCTGTCTGCTAATTTTAGCTCTTCTGAATTACTGCTCACATTAGCACAAGCCTGCCTTCTCTGAGGAATTCTCCCAGTCACTGCTGCCTGGACCTCTTGGAGCATGGTGGAGCCACAGTTCTGATGGTTAAAAGGCCCATGAGGAACATGCAAGAGCTTTACACCAGCACTAGCATGGCCAAGGCCAGAGAGGGCAGCATGGGGAGGTGTGCTGCAGAGACTCACAAAAGACTTGTCAGAGCCACTGAGGAAGAGGATGGAGAAAATGATGCTCTGAATAAAATTTATAGCAGCCTGTGGTACCCGCTCCCTCACCAGAAAATGGGTGCAGGATATATCGTAGTTTACAAGTTTCTGCCTTTTCTGCATCACCTCAACTCCTGCCTCCAGGCAGCAGATGCTGGTACAACCAACATGCAAAAGCCATTTAGGAGGAGGAACAATGCTGATCTAATCACCAGACTGAGGGCCTGGACAGAGCTCAAAAAGCAGAGTGTGCAGCACAGCTCTACATGAGACAACTCAGGGGATGGGATCAGGCCCCAGACCCTACCAGAACCACTGGGTGTCACTAGGCCATGGTGGCTCCTGTGTCCCAGCAGTGGTGGCATGCACGGTGAGGGGAGTTGTTTTGCTGTTTGCTCCAGATTTGGAGAAATCCAAGCAGAATCCTTCCCAGCCAGAATCCTCTGTTGGCAATGCAGTGAGGTACTACCTACATCATTGCTAACAGAAATACAGCAACATGGGCAGTGGCTGCAAAGGACAGGCACCCATCTTGTGTGAGAGACCCAAAACCAGCACCTCACAGCCCCTGCAGGGAAGCTGAGCAACACCTGAGGCTCCCCTGAGAAGACATCTGAGGTTTTCTCAGGGCCTTGGCAAAGCTCAGACCCTTGACAAACCTTGAGAAGGCTCAGTTGATGTTACTGCATGGAATCACCACCCATGTAGGAGGTAGTGGTCTCCAGGTCCCCTTGGCCCTGGCTTTAGCAGGAAGCACTGCCACAGGCATCTCTTACTGTGCTCAGAGGGTTTTAACAGCATTGCTCCTCTCCCAGTAAGAAAGAGAGAGGCCAGGTGTGGTGGTGCTGCAAGAGCTGTGGCTGGGAATCCACTCCCTGCCATCCTTGTGGCTGCTCTGAACTTGCAGCCCGAATGCACTGCCTGTGGGAAGGAGAAATGCTCTGCAGCTGGGAGAGCAGGGCTGAAGCAATAAAGTCATTGGACCTGAACTGGGTAGAGGTGCTTACTTTTGCAGCCTGGGAAGAGCACAAAGTAAAACAGTGACCTTTTATTTCATTGGATGTGTTCCCTCCACCAGCCCTATGCACTGACTCCACTGAAGAAGGTATGACTGAGCTCCCACTGGGATGGAAAACAGCCCAGTGCCAGGAAAGGGAACTTCTCCTCCAGACCTGTGCATTTCCCTCGTATGTTAAACTTGGCCTGTAGTGCTCTCTGCAATCCTAAATCTTCAAATTATTAACCACCCTGAATTTGTGCTGGAGATATTAGATGAACCAGAAAGAACCCAATATGACTTTGAAATCTCAGCATGAGTCTGCATGGTTGGCAGTAAGAGTGAACTGAACTCCCTCCCCTACACTGTAAAATAGAACAATTGCCTTGGAAATAATTCAGACATAATAAATGAGGGATTCCTTCATATTAACTGTTTTCATTTGCAGATTTATAGTCTAAAATTAAGCAGATGTTGAGTGTTGAATACAATGCTTAAAAACACAATGACAAGTTGAAATCCTAGTTTCTCTGCATGTGGCAATCAGTAACTTCAATTATTTATTGGAATACAATTAAAATATAATTAAATGGAGCAAGCTATACTTAAGAATAAACAAATATTGTAGAATTTAGTGGGCAAAAAGAACCAGTAAGATTTTCAGGTCTTCCAAAACAGTACAAAATGTTTGGATACAAGATAAACAACTTAGAAAATACTTTGCAAATCCCTTTGTAAGTACTTTAAGGAGTTTACTTTAAATAAGGAATTCACTCTTGAGAGAACACCAACCTTTATTTTATTTATTTCAATTGCCAAACTCACATTCTGAAACAAGAATAATAAATAGAAAGATAATGAAATCTTCATGAGCTTGTTTCAATATTAACATTAAGTTAATCTCATTTGCTTCTATTTCACAATAGAGAGACTTCTGTTAGACCCATATCGATGATCACTGCTAGAAATGAGATGCAGAGCCCAGCTTACAGTGCCTTTTATTAGTCTTTAGAGGGAAAAGGCTACATGAGCTGTGCAGTTCACAGTACACCAACTGCAAAGCTCTGTATCATGCTATTTGTGCTGCTTATCACAAAACCAGTCTGAAAACACTTGCACTCTTATGGAGCTGAACAGTAGAACAGGGCTCAGCAGGTAACCAGGCTGGAATCACTCAGAGAGCACTCTCAGCTCCCATAGAGGGCAGAGAAATAGAGGGTATCTGCTTTAGGTCCAAAGCTGTGCAAGATTGGACCTCGCACTATCCAGAAAAATAGCAACAGGCAGTGAAAGCAGGAAGTAATTTGGAAACCAAGACCAAGGGGGGCCCCCCCCCCCCTCAGGTTTGTGTTCATTTAAAAACAAACAAAGGAAATTAAAATTGTGTATTTGTTTAAAAACCCCACATCTTTATACAAAACAGTGTCACAAAAGCTGGAGTGACTTGTTTTCATGCCTCTGATGCAAGACAGGCGTGATGAGACCTGGGTACCTCCTGACACACCTCCTAACAGGGTCTCCAAGATGGGGAGGATACAGAAACCTGCTTCAGTTTTTCAATCTGTGATTTTTTTTCCACTTTCTTTTTTTTCCCCATTTTTCATGTGCACTGAGACTAAATTGTTTATATTAGCTCAGGCTTGCAGAGTGCATTTTACCACATCACTTTATTTTCCCTCTCTAACGTAAGCATCCCCAACACCTTCAATCTTTTCTCCTAACTCCTGCTCCCCAGGCTCTGACAGCTCTTGTCACTCCCTCTGCACTTCTAGGAAGTCCACATTTTCTAACAGCTTCTGGTAAATGGGACTTTCCAAGGTTGCAGCTGTAGACACTTGCTGCAGAATTTCAACATAAATTATAGCCAACATCCACTCATCTAGGAATAAAATGCCTCAACAGGTTATTAACACAGCTAGAAGGAAATCAGAGATCCCCTTTTGAAGTGCTGATTTCCAACAAGCAGTGAACAAGTAACTTGGCCGTGAGGTGGTCAGTAAGAGGACACAGAAAGCAACACAGAGCAGTGAGCTCAGCAGCCTTTTAATAAGACAAGGTAAGAACACCACTACTTCAACAGAAGTCCCCCAATCCCTAACAGAGTGATAAAAACATCACACACCCATACCACATATGGTAGAGGCTGGATTTGAACTGGCTACAGAGTGGCAAAACACTCTTAAATTCACCAGTACTCATATCAGTTATTTACGTCCAATGAACCCCTTTCTCCAAAATACTTTACAATTATTTTTCAGATTATATCAGAATACTAAATCTCCATTAGGCTCATTAGTGCCACCACATTTTTTACTGCTGTATTTTGGTACATGTGTATGGTAGAATAATTATCTTATCGATGGCACCAAATATTTAGTTACTAAAATTAGTATGAAGTCCCTGGTGTTATTTTTTAAATAGATGGTTATTTTTGTAGATCTACAATAGCCTCCAGGAAAAAAAAAAAGTCCTCAAAAGCTCCTTCTATGCTAAGATCACATAACAAAAAGCAGAGCTCTAGGGTTTAATTCCTATCAATCAACAAAATGAGTTTCACACTACTCCCGGTCAGAGGAGTTAATATACACAGTACCACAGGTCACTGGAGAAGAGCTTAAAATAAATCCAAGAGTGGGTGAGTATTGCTACATTTTGCCATTCCCTGTATTGTTCTTCTAATTTTACAAAGCCCCAGTCACTGAACTAATTATTAGGGGCACTTCAGTTGTTTTACTGTTCCTAGCACCTCTCATCAAGCTTGGGCAGTTCTGAGGAGCTGTTCAAACACACAAGGCTGGCCCTTGGAAACACTTTGCTGCTGTTATGAGCCCTGGATGTCCCTCAGAACAGGGAAACATTTGAGCAGCTTTTTGAACAGAGGACAAATAAAAAGTAGATGTCTTTAAAAACACAGGTCCCTGAGGCATCTTGGGTTTCCGCTCTGCAGAGAGCACCGAAGATTGCTTATCTTGGCTCCAGAACAGATTGATGTGTTCAGCTGGAAGGTTCACTATAGCTGACAGAGAACATTTCCTTCGTCGTATTGCTTCACCATTCGAGGAGATAACTCAGGCTAATAATATTCTGTCTCCTTTTTATCCTCCTATAGCCTACACATAACTTAATTCCTAATTCCAAAGGGCTTGCAGAGGAGATTGGCCTGGTGCTAGTTTCATTTACACACATATAAATCAAAGCTCAGTCTACTGGAATAGATGGCACTGCAGTGGTGTTAAAATATAAAATCCTCAGCAAGGCCAGAAAATTCTCCCTCAGCTCCACTGATCATAAACAACATGCTATCCTCGATTCAGCCACGCCCTCCAAATTTCTAAACATTGCATCCATTTAAATTTGCATGTAAATAGAAGCTATCCTGAGTCACAAGAAATACAGCTTCGCCTACCCAGAAAGCATTAGTGCAAATGTAAACCAAGCAGAAAATGGTAGAGTAGTAGAAACTTGGCATCTGTGGCAATTATCATTATATCTAATGAATAGCATCTTCGTTTCTTAGTAACTAATTACAGTGGCACTGTTTAAAGAAAAGGACCTTGCGATATGCCTGAAAGAACCAAGGTAGGGCACCAAAGCAGGAGCACATTATTTTATAGTGTCAGGATACCCACTCACAACCTCCTCCTCCTCCCCAAAACTGCAAGATCAGGCTTTTGAACCTTCCAGGAGCTTTAAATTACCCCAGGCACTATGGACTGAAAAGTTACCATTTTGGGATAGGAACAAGCTGTGTTCCTAGATCTTCACCCCCAGGCAGTAATCCTCAGCCACACAGGAAACCCCACTGCCTGCAGGCACCTGCCTGACTGTGGCTCCCAGCTGCATGAAAGCCCTCACTATTCTGCTCTAACTCAAGCACACATAGCTGCTTTCAGAGAGCCCACATTATTATTCTGGTTTTGAAGAAGGAACTGCAGAAAGCTGAATCAGAAACTTTGAAAACTGCTAGCAAGACCCTGGTTTCACTTACCCTAATCTGTCATCACATTTCATCACCAATCTCATACCTGCTCCAAGCTCCCAGCACTGCGCCACCTCTGCCCCCTCCATTAAGATATAAAACAAGGGTTAAGTGACAGATAGTATCAACGTGGAGAGCAATCTGTCTCACTCAGAAACCAATGCACCGAGAATAAAGAAAGAATTATTATCCTGGTGTCAATATGATAAATTACAGGCTCTTTTTCCCAAAGAATTTTTAGTTTTTCAGCTAGCACAAAAAACTCTTCCCCTTTTAGCACTCAACATCAGAGCAGTTTCTTCTGACATCCTGCTCAGAGTCTCTGCTAATGACATTGTTTATTTTGGTGGATGGCTGATGCAGTTAGTAACTACAGCACTCATCTTGGAATAAACATGAACTGAGAGTCAGCGATAGGAATTCCAACTGTTCCTTCCATATATTTGTTTCCAAAACATAAGTTTGCAAGCTCTGCTTGCTGCTTGCCCTTGTTAAAGTGAACAAAACGTTTAGGGAAAATGAGTTTTCAGTGTTTCCTTACACCACATAGGTTACACAATCCCATGCGCTAAGCCCATGAAGTTTGTGGTCACATTTCCCTCCTACAGCAGTGAGTTCACAGCTGTTGCACCAGACAAAACAGGACTAGGAGGAACTGAGAGAAATAACCTCCTGATCTACCATACCCTCTCCATAACATTTATATCAATTCCAGAGGCTTGTCTATACAGCAAT
This sequence comes from Corvus kubaryi, assembly GCF_017639235.1. Classification (NCBI taxonomy): domain Eukaryota; kingdom Metazoa; phylum Chordata; class Aves; order Passeriformes; family Corvidae; genus Corvus; species Corvus kubaryi. Next base: position 9,799,324 of record NW_024581135.1, read on the forward strand.
AGAAAGATCTAAGAAAAAAATTAGATGACTTATAGTGCTAATGGAATCCATTACAAATCTTTTCCTCATATCCAGCCTAATCTTCACTTGCTTCAGTGTAACACATTTGTTTGCCTTCACCCTACAAACTCTCTCCTTTTGCAGCATCACAACATACTTGCACAGACCCTTTTCACTCTCTACAACTGAACAACCTCTACACTTTTAATCCTTCCTTGACAGGCCACTTTTTCAAGACCTCTGATCATTCTTGCTGCTTTCTGCTCCACACCTCTCAATGTGCAAATATCCCAGGAAGGAAAGAGTACTCCAGTTAATACCTCCAGAGGTTCAATCTGCAAGGATACTTGGGAAGCCCCTCACTGCTGGGCACATTTTCATGACAGGAGATTGTACCACAGAGGAAGGGATATTCTCCAGTATAACGAGAGACATCTCCAAAGGCTTCACACACCAGGACAGAACAAGGCCTTGTAGTGACCACCAGGAGGAGAATGCTTTTTTAACGTTTCTAGAGAGACAGGCAGCTAGGTCTTATATTGGCTCCTTCAGCACATACCTCTGACCCCAGGTTCTGTATCATCAGAGAAAAATCACTGCTGCTCTGATCCAGAGTGAGGCAACCAAAAGCAGCATCAAAGACTGAGCTAATTGATTCAGTTGTATGACAGGGGGGAACAGAAAAGATGTACCTTTCTATTACTGCCACCTCCATGAGGGAAGAGCAATTAATAGAAAAGGTTGACATGTTAGAAAGTAATTTTTGCTCTGCAATTTCTTGCAACCCAAAGCAATGTCATATCTTCATACCTGCAACCATGCAAAAAAATGGTAAGATGTAGGGGACCAGTTTCATTACTGCAGCAGCTGGGGGGAATTACCAAGCTCTGGGGCGTACACTCCCAGGGAGTGACTTACTGCTCCCCAGCCCTGCAGCATGTCTGTAATCTCTCTCACAATATGGTTGAAAATGGAGCTGGCTAGAGGATAAAATGAGGGGGGTGGGGAGACTCAGCTTATTAATAAAACCTTGACAACTGAAAGTCCAACAGAGCAAAAAGTGCATCACCAGAGGACTTACAACTTCCAGGAAACAAGCCCTGGCAGATCTGGTACACACAGCTGCATTTGCCTCTTGCTCTGCAGCCAGGTGATTAAGTCTCCAAACAGCCCTTAACCCTCTACCATACCAAACACAACCTTTGTCCTCTGCACATTGCACGTTTAAGGAACCGAGTGCATTTCCAAGACCCTTACCTCTTGACTTCTAGATGCAGCCAACCCACCTGCTCGTCATGTCTTAACTTCACACTCTTTGCCAAAACATGCAATTGTGTAACAACTCATGTTCTGGGGGTTTAAAAGAGAAGGAGCTCCTGGGTGGCACAGGATGTGTTCCTACAACCCTGAGCATCCCTTCTCAGTCCCTCACCTGCCCTGGGGTAACGCTCACCTCAATAGCTGGTGCAGTACTTTCTGGGCAAGGATATTTGGCAAGCTTAAAAACAGGAAAAGGAAGGTGGATGAGGGCATATGTAATCTCATACTCTCTAAGGCTGGATCAGAAATACCTATCTGGGCACTGAGCCCTATAAATGATCTCCCAAAGCTTGAAAAAATAAATATGCTCTGGCAACACACCTTTCCTCCAGCATCCCTGGGAAAAGGATGGGGACTTGCTTGTTGGAAGAGAGCCACAGAGACTAATGCGGGGAAAGGTGGTGGTTTACATTCAGAACAATTTGAAACGGCTTTCTTTGAAAGTTTCCTCCTGAGGCCACCCATGTTCCTTCCCCACCCTGGAGAAATCTTTGGAAAGTGCTGGGGCACCAAGATCTGCCTCCTTGTACAGGCACTCTCTCCTCCCCAGTAACTACAGTCCCCTACCCCAGCTCTCCCGAGGTATCTCTCCTACAAGGTATTAAAAAGCAACAACAGACAGCAGGCTCTCTCCAGCTTGCTATATTTAACTGCAGACCTCTAAGCATTCCCCCCTTTGCACTCCCCTGAACCAGTTGCATAGAAACATGGAGAATGAGAGCTGCTCCTCGTTGCTGTGAGGAGCTTGAAGCCCAGGTTTGCTCCCACTGTCCCCGCTCTGGGGCTCCTGCATTACCACGTGTGCCATAAAAACCACCGGAGCACACACAGGAGGAGGAAGGGAACACTTTTGTTCCTCCGCCCCAAGAACTCAAGGTACTAAATGTTAATACTTGGAAATTAGCAACTGCCAAGAACAAGTTCCCCACCCACCCATCCACCCTAAGCTTTGAAGTGTTTTCTTTCTAGCTTTACCTTGGCACGCTGGCCAAATAAGTCACAAGTTTCCGAAGGTCTTCCTGCCTTATTCTGTCATGATTGCTGCGGGCTGGGAAGGTCAAGACAGGACCACCTCGTTTATCACGGCCACCTGTGGAAAATAAAGGATTGTTAGAAAATCAGGCAGGAAGCACACGTCAAAAAAACTATGTGCACCAAATTGATAAATATAAATTACAGCACATTTAAGAGTCTGCACACCCGTTGTAGCTTTCAGACTTGCCTAATTGAGGAAGACAAGCTTGCATTTGCTGGAGCTCCAAACAGGGGATATAACAAAAAAAAAAAAAAACCCCACACAAGGAAAATTGCTACTAGCACTTCTTTCACCTAATCCCATCAAATCTAAGATGCCACTCCAAGCAGGCAATGCTAATGAAAGCCTAATGTGGGGATAGTTTTAAACTCGTCAACAGCAAGAGAGGGAAAGCATTTTTCACTGTTACTCACTGTGTTGCACCATTCATTCCAAGATAGTTTACCACGTCCTGCCACTTTGAAGGGATGTATCCAACTAACGTTTATGCAGCACAATGTTCTAATCTATCAGATCATTCATTAAAATGAAATTTTGATTAGAAGTTCATGTCTCCTAAGCTTTCTATCTATAAATTGTTGCTGGCAATCAGAGTAATTGTTTGGAGGGGGGTTTCCTGTAGCTTTCCTGTCTTAAAAAAAAAACTTATTTTAAACTGTCAGTGTCTGGCCCTTCATCTTTTACAAAAATTGTCTAAAGGCTTAGCCATAAAGGAATGACTCTACCCTGAACTATACCATCTATTCTACAGCACCTTATTTTATTCTCTCCTGTAAATAGAGTTTAAGAAGATTGAAACTGAAACATAGTGCATCACTCAATGTTTAGTTCTTTCTTCACATATTATCTCAGGATTTTTTCCAGGAATTGTGTGTTGTTAGATACATGTTTGCACTGTTATCTAGGAAAAAGTTAAGCTAAACTACAGCTCAAAAAGCTAGCATGGAACTGCAAGAACCTCACAAACAAGCTGTAAAAATGCACATGAGTTTGCACTTCTCAATGGAAAGTATAATCCCTTTAACAGAAATATCACTTCTGAGAAAGGAAACCCACATGCTTTCTGAGCTAATTCACTTGGCCAACAAGAAGAAAAAGCTACACAAGGACATGAACATCTCCGGCACTGATCTACACTGCGCTCTCTCATTAAGAACTTGGGACACCTGCAGGCTGTGCTATTGGCACATTCCTGTTACTATATATAAGTTTTCTTAAAATAAAGATAATTTTTAATTGTTAAGACCTGTCTAGAGAGTCTTCTACATCACTGCTGCCTGTACAAGACAGTCTGTTACACAAACTTCCTTATATAGACAGAGATGCCACTGGTACCCCATGTCACTGTTCATCAGCCTTCACATTCCCATGGTTTTCAGTGGATGCAATACACCTGAAGGGCTACATTGTGCAAGTCTCCATTGGAACCAGGTCATGTCTGGTTTGTCCAGGGACACAAATGGAGAGGCAAACAACAGATGTCATCTTTATTTTGAGCCCTCATGCAGATAGCGGTACATACGGAGTACAAAAGCTGTCCTCTCTAATCTCCACCCAAATCTCTGCGCCTTCTATTTGCCTTTGGCTTTACACCATGAAGGTGAGGAAGGTCCATTGGAATTCAGCGTCACCTTGGCAGATCCACACCTCTGCCACATAGCATGAAAATGGGGGCATAATGTAAGAAAGGATGCAGTTTACAAGGAAATAAACTCATTTAAATTTTCAGACCTTTTTATGAAAAAAAGCTTCCTCATTTTAAGTATATTCTCCCTTTGTTGAGATTATTTCACACACCACATCAATGCCAAACCATTATATCATGCATGATATGTGTCCAACAGAAAAGCAAGCCAGCCTATAGAATAGCAAATACAGTAACTAATAGAATAGCAAATACAGTGACCAATGCAGTAACTAAAGCTGGAAGGAAATATATTTTCAACACAAGAAGCTTTTCAAGGTTTTGAAAAATTTCCCATCATATCAAGATGTAACTGAGGCTTTCAAAAGCTTCCAGATATTTGCTGAAGCAGAGACCTTAACTTGAACTGCATCCCAGAAGAACATGCTACCCGCTACTCATTCAGGCTCTCTCTCTCCTCCATTCCCAATTATTTAAATATTGGTACAGCGTGGAAAAGCACCAAGAGTTATGATCAGAAGACATCCAAGCCCACATTTATAATCCTCTCCCAGGATATGAAACACCTGGAAAGGGCCATGAGCTTCCCACAGCCCAGCAGCACTAATCACTGATGCTGCCCATTCACCTTGGCTTCATAAACCCAACCTTGTGTTTCTAGTCAGGGACCCCTTTAACACCTACCATTCCACCAAAGTGAGCTCTAAAAAATAAATAAATAAGAAACCTGTGTAAATTCTGGTAGGCTGAAAACATTAAGTCAGAAAATTCTTTACCCTTTTAGTAACAGCAACACAAGGATTTCAGCAACAGAAAAGAAAATAGGATCCAGAACATTCCTGTCCTGTCTTTGCTTCAGGATAAAAATTGTCCCTCAACAGTTCATCTAAACTGTCCTCAGGGGAGCAGGATAAATAAGGCTCAGGCACAGGGTCAGAAGTTAGCAGGACAGACCAGAGAAAATGGGTTAATTCTCATTGGAGGGGCAAGGTTACATGATGACCCAGTTGGAGGTTTCTGGATGATGGAAGGATAAAATAAGTGCCTGGACTGATTCCTTCTAGTCTTACAACACACAAAAACAAGAAGACTTGGGTAAAATATAATAACCTATAAGATAGGCTAAGTTTAGAGACAAATGTTTCTCATTTCTGATGGAAGTTCAGCTCTAGGGTTTGAGCAATAGAGTGAAATTATTACAAATACATCATATATATTAGAATCCTTCAATTGTGTCCTTCAACTCCATGCAATCCAAATTACTGAGAAATCCCTAATTTTTATGAATCCCTACATAATTTACAATTTTATCAAGAGCTTGTATAAAGAAACATCAGATTTCTTCTAGAGCTAACCCCTGTATATTTAATTCTCCATCAGATTTGCAGAGTTCAGTAACTGGTTTACTCTCTTAAATACTGATAATACGCTGCGTTTTCATTGCACTTTGTAACCCAAAATCTCAGCTTTTCTAAGCAGACTAAAGGGGGTATTGGCACCATCAAACATGCCTACATAAGGATGCTCATCTCCTCTAATGGAGCCTGCTAAGAAGTAGCAACAGGCACTAAAAGAGAAGAAAATCTTCTGGCATTGGCTGTGCAGGGACTCTGTCTATACCATTGCTTTTCTTTACTATTATCTTTTTACTGAGGGGAATAATAAAGTACTGAGAAGGGAAGAAGTTCAGCGCAGATCCCACAGTGAGTCACTTAAAAACCAGGAGTAGAACTGAGGTTTTCTGACTTGATCCACTGTGTTAGAGCTTCACAGTGCTTAAGAATCTGTCTCTGCTTGTTACTAATCCACTCAGGGAGACAAATCTTGCCCCAAGTCAGCCATGATCTCCACATCGATTGTACATGCAGTCTTCAGAGAGCTACTCAGCACATTGTTTTAAAGGACAATGAAAAGTAGAAGGAAGCCAGGAGTCTCAGTTGCTCTAATCAATAAGTCCCATCTCCTGCCTCCCCCTGGACTCACAGAAATGGGATGCAATAATCAAACATGTCATTAGGTTTGCTAATTACAGTTATTAAATGCTAAAACAAACAGCTGATAATTTCTTACTGTTTTTCAAGTTGGGTTTTCATGAGCTTTGCTCTGATTTAGAGAGGCAAACAGATGGTCTAGTTATTAGTGCTCTGGAAAAAAAGAGTTAGAAAAACACATGTTCTTCGGGGCACAAAGTACACTGAGAACAAATATTTAGCCATATATGCCTTGCATTTCTCCTACAAAATCCTTTGCTAATGGCCTTTCCTGTCAGTGGCTTGCTTGCCAGTTCTTCCCATCTCCCTTTCTTCTGTCCTATAAGAGCCCATGGCTAAATTCAGGTTTTATTCCCAGAAGTGGGATCACATAATTTTTTCCTCCACAAATCATCCAAGGGACATTGCAGTGATGGCACAAGGCATCGTGATGCATACCGCATTAAAAGAAAACCTTAAAGAAACCTCAGAAAACCTGCATGCAGGCAAGCACCACAGTCAGTGGCCTTCTGATAACCACTTTTTCAGTCAAGCCTGCAACTAAGAGGAAAGAGACTCCAGTGACAAGATCCCTGTTCTGGCAGCTGCCTGAACATGACACCTCTAACCAGTGGGCCCAAATGTTTCTGCATACAGTGGCACCAAATGCCCACAGGTAAGCCAAGAAATTGGCCACCCCAAAGTGTAAGTGACATGAACTCTGTGTACAGGCTTTACCAATCTCAAGTCCCGAGGCACATCCATCCCTGTTAATACACAATAAACTGGAATTCCAGCTATTTGTAGTCCTGTTGAGGACAGGAAATTATCAGTTTCCGTTAATGCAGGCTTCCTGCATACAGCAGATAATGATTTTATCAAGCTCTGTTTTCAAGCTGCATCTCTCCAGTTCTGTCAGCCCTTCCACCACGATCCTTACCTGCTTGCAGTGATCCACATTTAAGGGTTTTAAACCCTCTGCTTCCTTTCACACTCCCTTCATAAGCATGAATTCACAAGGATTAACCAGAGACAGGCAAATGTCCACGCATGTGAAGGTTCCCAAGAACCTTTTCTAACACCCTGCAGCACACCAGCAACGGAAGCAGGAGCAGCACACAGTGTCTCTGGCCTCTGTTCAGATGTCTACTGCAGTTCAAGTGAATGCGCCGCTTCATCTGACCCTGTAGATCATAAGCTGATCAATCTTTATGTTGTAGACCCTGCTGAGACTGTAAGTGAGTTTCCAGAGAAGCTGAAATAATCCTCATCAGGTATTTCAGTCCAAAATATGGTGAAAAAATGAATTATAATGAAGAGAACTAGGAGACAGACAGAGCTCAGTTGATGTCAGGCACTTCAATACAGTGATAAACAATACACTCTGGATTTCTAAATCTAATTAACAGACTTCCTAGGAAAGGAAAGTATCAAGGAATTGGTATCCAGAGTCTTGAAATAACATTCCTTTCCCTGTCATAGCTGAGCTCTCACTGTGAGAGTTGCTTGCTACTGGACTTACTGCAAGCAGACTTCTATACTAAAACTCCTTCAGTTTCAAGACAGACTAATTAGTTGCAAGGGTCATACATAGGATTAGCTGTGTGACCACCCTCCAACTCAGCTGGTATCAATCAGGTGATTCTAGTGCAAGTGATGGAAATTTAAGCTCCCACAACAAGCCAATTAACACAGCTGCAGTGCAATCACCGGGGCCTGATTCTCCAGAGTGCTGCTCTTTGCAGCATCCATGTCTCAGAGTCAATTGCCCAAATCAAATTCTAATGGCAAACCCTTACAACATTACTTTTAGGGTTAGTGACTCCAAAACCAAGGCTAATTGTTCTCACCAGAAGATCACCTGGCAGAGCAGGTCAGAGGCTGTAGATGGGACACCAAGTGCAGCATCTGAAGCTGAAGGATCCTGTTTCCTACCAAGTAAATTTGTTCTTCAATCACCCAAAGCCACTGCATGGATTTGAAGAGACCACCTGTTGTGACTTGTAATTAGTTTTCACTGCTTTATGCAAGTATTTTGGGGTACTTATTTAATTTTAAATATACACTGGCCAACAAGCCACAGGGGAAATAATTTCATTTCCCAAAAAGAAAGTTATTATTCCAGCAAGGTATGCCTTGTGGACAAGTGAGACTCATTAAAAGGAAGGGAATACCTTCCTATGTGGAAGGAAAACTTCCAGAGAGAGTACAGAGGAGCTTGGCTTTTTTCTCTGGAAGTAGCTGGATTGCTGAGGAGTCAGGGGAGCACTTGTACCTTCCTCTTCAACACTGACACTAAAGCTCTCTGCCTTATGCCCCAGCTACAAATAACGTTTGTTGATCTTGTGTCCTCTATTGCAGATGTATGGGAATAGCTGTATGTATGAGAGACTGAACAAAATAAACCCCAAATCTTCTAACACAAAACACCCCACTGCAAAACCTACTGCACTACAAAACACCCCTCTTGCTGCTGGACAAGGGAAGGGAAGGGAAGGGCACGTGGTGATGCCGTCACTGCTGATGGTGGTACAGACAGACACTCCAAACTCACACCACAGGGCACAGTGCTAGAAGCTGTACAGAATAAGGAGAAACAAAGAGAGGTCAGATACACCCTGATCATACACTCCTTCTCTTCCTCATTTGAGACAAGCATGGAGAAATAGTCAAGGAATGCCATGCTTTTCTAATAGCAGATTTCCCTTTTTTGAAATCTCCATTGATTTCAAGCTACACCAGGGAATGGTATAAAATGGAAGATATTTTTCTGTAACAAAATATAGAAGAATTGTTGATGTTTCATTTGAAATCTCCATTCCAGAGGAAGAGGAGAATGGAAACTTTTAATTTAAATAAAAACTTTATGTGCAAATACAAAATGTTTACATCATTCACAAATTAAATATTTTGGTTAATTTTATTCCCAACCCAATACAAATTCCAATGTCCACAAATCAGCATCTGAGACCCCCTGAAACCAGGATGTGAACTCTTCCAGTGCCCAGAGGCACTGGGGGGTCTCATTTCAACCCTCTCTCTGAAGAGTGAAGTGCATCCATTGCAGAAAAAGTAAAAACATGCACCTCTACATGTGGTACCCCTGACACTAAGCAACCTGTGGTGTCCTTGGACAAGTTTTTGGGAAGGTCAGTGTCTTCTCTGAGTTTTCCTCTTTGATTCATCCTGCTGGCCTAAATTTGGTGGAACCTAATTGCAAAGCTGTCCTTTCTTTAGAACTATTTACCTTGAAAATCCTCCTCTGGAAGACCTTTCAGGAAATCTCTGCTTTTCCTTAAGGCTCTCAGTCAGGTTCAGACGTTACTCTGACCCAACAACAAGACTGCTCCCGAGACGTGCGGTTGGAGACAGTGGGCTACCAAAGGTTGGAGATGGCTGAGCTGTTACTGCATCCACCTCTCCCTGCCCTGTGCCCTTTTGGTGCCCAAAGCACACAGAAAAACCTCCTGCTTTGCAGACACATGCTGGGAGCTCTGCTTGTCACAGCTGCAGTAGCTCACCAGCTTATTACACCCTCTGCTGCTGATTCCTCCGTGCTCAACCACGCTCTCAGAAACCTGGCCAGCCTCCTCCTTTGTACTCCTGCCTCGGCAGATGAGCAGACAGTACCTGGATGACAGCAGGAGCCCACGCGCCACCACTCTTCCAAGCCCTCCAGGGAGCGGAAGTACCAGGAAGGATCCTGAGAAACTCCTCTGGGTGGGATGTTGGGAAACGCTTTCTGCGAGACCCATGACATCAGTCAACTAACAAGCTTTTTATAGCCTAAGTACATGAAAAGTTCTGTGCATGGGAAGAGAACATGATAACACATTCCCTTCCCTCTCTTGAAAGTTCATCCACTTTGTTCTGTACTGCACTGATCAATAGAAAATCTCCCATAAATATAATCAAGCAGCTGAACAATGCCCCAGTTTACACCACGTCTGTGTTTCCCAAGAAAGACTATAAGCCCAGTTTCCAAAATATTTCACCACCTCTCACTGAAAAAAAGCACCTAAAATAATCTACAACCTGTTTTACTTCCTCTCCTCAGTGTTCGTCTCCTCCTCAGAATACAATAATCAGTCTCTGGCTTGTAACTCACTCTTTAATGGCTCCCAAAGCCATTCCATTGCTGAAAGCAGCACATTGAACCACCCAGGCAAAGCCAAGATTTTATTAGGGTTTAGACAACAAGCAGGTGGCCAAAGCCTCCCCCTTGCCAGCCCCCTGCTTAATCTGCTTCCAGGAGGTCAGTGATGGAAGCAATCAGACAGCGATGGCTGGGATGCACCCCACCCGCAACTGCTCAGTCCATTGCTCTGCATAGGAGCTATGGAATGGGATTTTCAGGTACTCTTTAGACACACATGTGAACTTTGTTCAGGTTCAGTCTAGCTCATACATGAGATCACTGGAAGAAACCAAGAACTAGTTCCAGGAAAAAATCTTGATGTTATCCACCACCCCTCAACTTTCCCGCGGTGCAGGGATGCAGATGCAGAGCCCCGCGCCCGCTGCTTGCTGCTGGCTCAGCCAGCCAAGGGGAAGTGCCAGGCACAGAGCCCCAGACAGCACTTAGGCTGGATGAATCTGTGCCCAGACAGTTAGAGCTGTATGTCAACTCTGAAATTAAGTGCACTTGTGAAAGCCCGAGTGCTCCTCTGAGATGACACGGCTGTGCAAGCAGGTCCTGTTGTGCCTGCTGTGAAGCGGGCGGCAGCTGCTCTCCCTGCCCTGCCTGTTCTGCCCTTTTGCTTTGCAGGGTCCAGGTGTGGAGCATCCACTGCAACACAAAGCAAAGTGCAGCCCCTGCCTGAAGGGTCTTGTGTGTTCCCTGCAATTTTCCTGTTGAATCACAGACAAACAAGCTGGTGAGCCACAGCTGATGAGAAAAGCGATAAACTATGAACTGACATGTTCAGCTGAGAGTTTTTGTATGTGCTGATAAATTCTGCTGGTGTAAGGAGAACCCCCTTGACAACTTTACTGTACTGTTGTTGTTAAAATTAACTGTGGTATTAAACTCTGAAGAAGATTCAATAAAACTCTCCTGTTCCTCAAAGAAGCCTGATTAAAACACAATGTGCTCTCAGAGGCTGTGCTAACTACAGAACTTTTTTATTTGTTGATCTTGGAAAGTCCAGGTATTTGATTTTTCTGTTTTGTCAAACATTTTCTCTTCTGTGCTCAAAGCATAGCCTAGGAAATTATTCCATTTTAATTTAAAAGAACCGAGCCATCAGCTGAAATGCTAAAATAATTTTCTTAATCTGCTTTATTACAACAGTCCAGGGGAACACTGGGCAGTACTTACACTCTGGGCTGGAAGGGAATTCTGGGGCTATTGCAGTGAACACCAGCAGTTCAGAGTGCTCTGCCTGCAAAGGCAACTGCTGCCTGTAGTCATTGCATTTGGAGACCATGAAGAGGAGGTGTAAATCCCAGGACCTCTAGCTATGTCAGGAACAGCACATTTTGAGCAGATCCAAGTCTGGAGGCTGGTGAGTCTATATGGAGCAAGCTGTACCCTGCCTGCAGTGGATCATGGTGTGAAAGCCCGGGGGATTGTGTTGGTGCTGCTTATTTAACACCCCCCTCTGCAAGGCAGGCTTGGCACAGGACAGTGTCTAATGAGCTGATGATTTGATGTGAGACCCTCTGGCTCAGAGCTGAACACAGGCACCGTCAGTGGAAGGGGCTACATAAACAATCCAGACAGGTTGTCATTATTAAATATTCCGTGAATTACCAAATGATCCTGCAGTCATTCCATGCAAAGCAACAGCAGAAGCCAAAAACTAAATTGCAGTACAGTCCCTGCATAAATTCCTTCCCTTCACTTTCCCAGAGCACCCGGTTCAGCTTTTGTGTCACAAACAAGTGTGCAGGTACGCTGTGTTTTTATGACTATGTTCCCCTCTTCGGAGCAGTTAAAGCCAACCATGTAAAACATTTCAGGACATTCAGAATGAGACTTCAGTGTGAGATAAAGTGTTCCTGCATGTGAGTACTGTTGGGACAGTTTTAGGTTTTCAGACAAGACTTGGTGTTTCAGAAACTTCCCTCAAACTCCTGGATTTTCATGTCATTGATGAGAAAGTTTAGCATTTATAGATCCTCAAATTGTTTCCCCAGGTCACAGCTGGACTCATGAACCCTGGGCCATTTAACTGTTCCTATATGGGAAGGTATCTCACACCAGCTATCAGTCAAGGGGAAAGCTTTTCTCCCTGGATGACATCTCCATGGCTCAGCAGGGTGATGAGCCCCATCCTCATGGGCCTGGGGACTCAACTCCAGCACCTGGGGAGAGAGCCAGGGAGGAAGAGTGTGGGCACCTAACAGCCTTGCTGCAACCTCCTCCCCTCTGCAGTCAGCATTACTGTGGAGATGGAGGAAACAAAAAAGCAAAGACTGCAAACAAGGGGAGCTGGCTGTTCTTGATGGAGGTTTTCTCATTGCAAGCAGCCTGAATGGTTTGTAATCATCAGAAATGCTGCCACTGGAAATACCCTGGGTTTATGCTGCCAATTTGAGTGACTTCATGCAAGATTATGATTGCTTCAGACTTTCTCTTCCCCCTCTCACTGACAAGTTGTAATTCACACCAGAAGCACTATCATCCAAGCTATTCTCAAAGCCTCTTCCATATTGTCTAGTCCTGATCCACCCCCAGATGCTTGAGATTTGTCTCCTGAATGAAGGCTGTAAATCTTTGTACAGAATGGCAGGAGAACTTTGAGCATCTGAGTTATTATGCAAATGCAGCATCAATGGTACTTTTAACTGCAAGTCGATTGGGACTGTAAATGGAACACCAGTGATTTATGGGTCTGAGTGCTTCCTAGATACAGGAATTTAATGCTATCCACTGACCTTGAACCAAAAGCAGGATCCCTGAAGTGTCCTGCATGCTGAGACAGCTCACATCTGGGCTGGAGCTAAGAAGGTGCCTTTCATCCTACCTGTGCTGCTCATTTGCCCCTGTTTCAGAATATGAAGAAAATCAACATGGACCAGTTTCCAATGCCCTCAGTATTACTGGATAGTCCTGGTCCACATACAGCCCTTTTCTTAGCAAAGAACTAATTTAAGTATTACCAAGTTCAAACATGAAACCGGTCCCTCGAGATTCTGCAGCATCATAAGGACCAGGATGTGGCAGACAGTGCTCATGGACTGGAGGGATCAAAGAAAGATATGCTCACCTGACACAAAGGCCACTTTCTCCTTCAGTATAGGAAGGACATCAGCAGCTTTTAAACCATCATTTCGAAAAGAACCTGCAAAACAGAGAAAAACAGGAAAGCCACGTTAGAAGAGAGCAGGTTCTTGCTCCCAGCTTCATGGACATGCCATGTTTGTCAAAAATCAGACTGGAGAAATGCTATAAATTACATAAAAGCACCAAGAAACAGACCCAAATGGCTGATGAACAAACAGCATCAACATCAATAGAGATATGTTAATGGAAAAAAATTAAATACAGAGAATCAGCTCATTGCTCTATCCTTCAGAAGTTCTGAAAGATTAACAGATTTCCCACCAAGTAACCAGTTTAATCCCTGCTGCCTTTTTCACAAACCATACTATCAAGCCTGGGAGATGCCCATCTTGTACAGCGAGCCAGGAGCTTTCTCCCTTCACTCTTCTGAACATAGCCCAGGTAAAATTGCAGGGAACATTACAGCACATACACATCCATTTAGCACCAGCCCTTGAGACAGATTTGCACAGGGACTGGCTTAAAAAGGGATTTTCTCCTTTCCCCCTTTCTGCTGTGCACAGCACAGCTGAGATGGAATGGTTCAAGATGGGACCACACTCGGAGGACATGCTCCTTACAAGCCAGCCAAAGTTTTCCCTGGGTAAGGAGAGGTTTGAAGCCCCTGCACATCCTCAGGTAATACATGCTGTTTGATTAAGCATACCTGAGCAGGCCATTTGTATTCCCTGAAGTGACAAATTACTTCAGGTCTCCTAAATGTTCACCTAAGAAATCACAGAATTTTACTCTCTTGGGAACAGAGCTGCCCACAGTTTTAGGTGCCAGCAGTATCTTTTGGCTTTGCAAAAGACCGGCAGTAAGGGATCACCCCAGAGTAAGCAAGCCAGCCACTGCTATTCCCACAAAAGGTGGGTTTGAAGGACATCTTTGCCGTTCCCCTGAAAAATAAGTCATCCATCACTGGGTAGTGAATAGCCACCATGACAAGTGATCTTCCATATGGTCTTAGATCTATTCCAGCTCACCAAATAATATAACACATTTGAAACCCTGTATTTTCCCTTTCTGCCTTTCACAGGCAGGCAGGCAGCAACCACCATTCTTCTGAGATGGTGCTAGGGCAAGAAAATCTTCTCACTAAGCAGCTTGCTAGAAACAGGGCATTGCTGCGGCCATCACACCCTCCTCACTGAACACAGCAGATGATACCCTGACTGTTTGGGTCTGAAAGAGGTATTGGCGATAAAAGCACCCCTTTTATATTGTCATCTATTGCTCCCAACATGCAGCCTGCAAAGGCAAAGTGGTCCAATCCATGCAGACATTTGGAACAGACAAGATGAAGACCAAATCAGCCATTTTCACCTGCAGCTGAACTACAAGTGTTAGTGTTATTATGGTTGAGTTAGTGGCTTTTGCCATTCACAGTTAGATTGTGCAACAAGGATGTCTTGTACACGTAAATATGTCCCTCCCTGGTGACCAAAAGCTACAGCTAACTCTCTTTGTCCCCAGTTGCTCTCAGGTGTCTCCAGGAGACGTGTAAGCTCACCAGCTAAACCTACAGCTAGTGAAAACCAGTAGTCAAAGGACTGAGGTAATTCAGTGTAAGGCCAAGACCAAAGTAACTGCAATTTGAACAGGCACTGGAGCACAGTCCCGAGGGATGCCTAAAGAGTGCACTGTGTCAGTAAAATGTTTGGGGACCAGGGAAATGAGTCCTGATTGCTGAACTCTTTCTGTGTTCAAGTAAGCAGGACTTTGTGCACTCTGTGTTAAATATATGAGACTTTGCTATTAACTTCTCCTCTTGACAAGAATTACCTCTCAGATGCCAGGCTGCGGCTAGCTCTCACATCAAAGGTAGGAACTGCTCAGCCACAGGCAACATTTGGAATTTAGGCAGCTCTGTATATAAGCATCTCATCCAACCATGAAGCAAACAGGAACAGTCAATGTGCGAGACACATCATGAGGGTTTGAAGACACTCAAGTGGAGTAGTGGGCAAAATTTATCCAGTGACACTGCAAGATCTGCAGTGTCACTGCAAGTAGAGTCTTGGCCAGTATTTGTTAAATTTGTCAGGAAAATGGCAAAATCAATTCTTAAGCACCCAACTGTGCAGCAGACAGTATGCAACTGAAATCTTTGTGAGCATTACTAAAAAAAGCTGGTGGGCGTATGTAAAGCATACCATAAGGACTTCTTAGCAAGAACCCACTATACTGAGGGCTGAAGGCCAGTTTCAGACACCCCTGCAAAGAAGGACTGCATCTCACAGAGGAAATACGCATGGAGACTGGGAGAGAAATGTATGACTTTAAAAGATGGTCACCTCTTGAGCTGTAGCAGGGCAGGCTGCAGGCAAGGGGCTCTTTGCTAACAGCCCCTATGTCCTGACTGTGCATAAGAGAGGCGAGAAAAGACTTGAGTGGGGATAGTGCTGCAGCAGGTACTTTCCCCTTTCTCAGTATTGCCCAGGACAGGTCAAACACACTCCAAAATAAATGATGAATGAATTGGAAAACTGTGAGGCTGTCCTACAACCAAGGAATAAACAAGAAGTCCCAAGAGCTGCAAAACTTCCCTTGGGATGAGGAAGGAAACTCTGGAAGGCAGATCAGCACCTAAAGCAATGCACGGTGTTCAACCAAGTAGCAGCTCATGACCCACAGATGAGGCCATGGCCAGTGCTTCCAGAGGTTGCTCCAGTTCCTGACAAAATCCTTTCATTGGAGGCTACATCTCAGAGCATGCTGTCAGGTTGCCAGCAAGAGCTGGGGCAAGGTATGCATAAATGGGAAAACCAATGGCTGTAACAAAGACTCCAAAAGCAACAGCAAATCTGTCTCCAGAAGGGCCCAGCATAGCAATGTTGCATTCCCCAGCTTGTAAGTTATTATAAGCATATCCCTAATGATGCTCATTTTCATCCTGTTCCCCAGCTGTTTCTAATACATTTGTTTTGTTTGTTTGTGTGCTGGATCCAAGGCCATGTCTGCAGAGCACCATCTCATTTTGCCAGAGAACCCCGCGCACACAAAGGCTGTGCTTTGTAGTCTGCCCTACACCTCTCTACTGCTCCTCTCTGCAGCAGATGGACAGAGAAGGACAAAGGGACGAAGGAAGGGCAGGCTGAACACTGAGCCATCCTGCCCATTGTCCATGCATTGGTTTGCTGGTTCACCATCCTCATAAACGTGGGACTACACAACAAAGCCCCTCTCGCTTTCTACCTGCATGGTCTGCCAAGGTACTCGAGCACTTCAATCACCCCTTTACCAAAAGAGAGGCACAGAGAGCACAGTGCTGTGACCCTGTCACCCTGCAGCCCCTCACACCTTCATCACATCCTGGCTTAGTGTGCTACTCACAGAGCAGGGACACTATGACTGGCCACAAATTTTTATTACTCCAGTGACCCAACAAGAAAGCACACCATGTCAGCCTGAGCAGCCGACAGTATGTGCTCTTGTAAACTTGGAAGGACTGAAGAATTAAGAGTGGATCCTCAGCATGGCTGATTTACGTTTCAGGGCAGAGCAGCATCACGTGTGCACAGAACATCTCCTAGAAGGGATTCCCTGGGTGGCAGAAGAAGCTCACAGTTTTAGATGAGATGCTGTAATGAGAAACCAGATGGGTGAGCTGAGAAGCTTAAGGCATGCTTCCATGGTAAACGCAGCAATTCTGAAATTGAGAAATTTGTTTTTCCCCTGCACAAATGCCCCAGTTGGCCTGGAGAGCTCACTGCTGAAGGACATGGAGGTCAGCAGCTCAAGGGGCTTCCTGAACAGGTTGAGATCTGCAAACAACAAACATCTCCAGAGAACATAAAGATTAATAAAATAAGCAAGAGTTTTGGAAAGAATGTAAGCCTACAGACTTTGAAGTGAAAGCCAAGCTGTAACTCTTGGAGTGAAAAATAAATTATCCCCAGAGAGAGCCCTGTGAGCTTTAGTATTTCTTTCTCTAAGCAGAGTGCAGGATCTCTGTTGGAGACACCGTCTTGGGCTAGATAGAGCAATGGTCTGCTCCAGAGTGGCTTTTCCTAGAAAAGCCTCAGTTCTAATCTGAAAAATGCAGCTCTTGGCTTCAAATAAAGATCAGCTGCTGGAAATATGGGAATACTTTCTATACTTAAAAAAAGTATGCATAGGCAAGAAGAAGGCCTCCTGTCAGAGCACTGCATGGGGCTTAATCACTTGGCTCCTGATGCCTTCAGCAAGAGTTGTTCATCCCAAGTCCCATGCAACGTTTCAAGAAAGGCAGCCCACATTCTCATAGTTCTCAGAACAGATTTCACTATTTTAAAACTTTGGCATAAAATTTCTTTAACCAAACAAAACTGAACTCCTTGGGCTAAACCCATCCCTCGAAGAACTCCACTGGAGTCCAGGATGCAACAGTAGGATTAATCTGGTCCGTATTTCTTCTTCCCCCAGTAAAGGCCTCTCCTGTATTTCTACACTCCCACTCCCATACCCCAGTTTTTGGGGCATTTATCTCCCACGTTTATCATAGCCTATCTGCCTTCCCACCTTTTTATTTTTCTCCCCTCAAAGTCTCAGTGGAATTTATTTGTCTTTGCAGTACTGTAGTGTCTTGGCTTTCTACAACACACAGAAGGAATGTCTGATGTGAGCAGAGAGAGGCAGAACAAAGGAGACTTTAGTATTCCCATTGTAGCCTTTGCAAACTGAGACACAGAGAGATTGACTTGACCAGTGTCAGACAGAAAGTTTGTGCAGAGCTGAACCCTCATTTCCCCAACGCTTTTCTCATACAAACATCCCTTTGTTTTCCAGCAGAATATAATCTTCCTTTTTCTTCTCTTTACACTTCTGGCTTCCTCCTCCTGCCCTTCTCTCTCCATTATTCTTTCCTTCTGCATTTATGCCTCAAATATTTACTTTTTGTGTGTGCTAAACCCTCTTTAACCCCTTCCTCCCCTTCCTGCAGGCTATTGTCTGTCCCTGCAGGGCTGTGAGCCTTCCCAGTTTGATTTCTCTGATTTTCCACAAGGCATGCAGAGGGGCTTAGCCAGGGTCTGCTGGGGCCTTTGCCGCTGGGATTTTGCTGGCCGAGGCTCATTGGTTCAAGGCAGAGAGGCCACAGCATGGCACAAGCATTTGGTTGAATAGAAGCAACATGTGCTCTGGACTAGTATTTTAGCACCATCTGGCCGAGATAAATGAGGCTGGACACTCTGCATCTGCCGATCGCTCCTCTGTGGACAACAGCCTGATCCCTGATGCAAAGAAAGATCATTTTGGTGCCCTGAGCTCCCCAGGAGCCTGCAAGGCTCTCCTATCATCCTTCTCCACTGCAGGCAGCAGAAGAGCAGGCTTAGATTTCACAGAGGAAGGAAGGATTCAATTGAATTGAATCTAAAGACAGCACCAGAGAGAAAAAACCACAAAATCAAGCTGTAAATATAATCACCAGCTATTACTGAAGACTAACCCAGAGTTATATGCTTCTCCATAATAACCAATATAAGGTAATACCTGGTCTCAGGGGAAGCATTTAGGACTGCAGGCTGGAGTGTGGCAGGGACAGGCTGAAAGGCAGGTTGGATTAGCACTGGGGCAAGGATGGCGGTGCTGTGCCCCTCTATGCTCCTGTGTTTGCTTTCTCCAGCCACCAGATCCAGTGTACAGACTGGCACATAGATCCATGCTAGAGCTCCAAAAGTTGCAAGAACCATGGACACCAAACAGATAGTCTGCACAAAAGACTAATCCCACTGCACCACATGCCACACTCTTTATCCCAGCTGAAACAAAGTCACATGCATTACATTGCTGCATTTATTCTAAAATTAAAACATGAATGTTGGATTTATATGTAATAGTTAGGCTCAGTCCAAGAGTAATATTATTTTCTCTGTGCTTCTTTATTCTGTCCTTCTTTTTATTAATTACACACCACTCCTGCTTTCTGAAATATCCTTCTGGTCACAGCTATCAGGTGGCAGTGCCACAGGCTACCCTCCACTTCCAAGTTTTGCCAGTGTAAGCGGCAAAAGCAGCTACTTTTCTCCCCCTCTACACCAACAGGTCGGTCCCTCTGATTTCTCCTTGCTCGAATCCCTGCGCAGGGACAGCCCCTGCCGGCGCAGACGTCTTCCCTCTCCTGCCTGTAACACCGAGAGAGGCAGGGCTGGGGTTTGGGGGACCTTGCTAATTGCGGAGATTGTTATTCCTTCCACGAGGTACTTGGCAGCACTGAGCCTCCCAGCACAGCCTTTGAATGTCCACACATTTAAACAGTAGCCTCAGCTTGAAATCAAGCCAAAGAATAGGCAAGGCCTCAAGAAAGACAGAGCAGCTTGCAGCAAGCATGCAAATTCATTAGCCTTGTGTGCACGTGTGTCCTCTAATAAGAAGTGTTCAGCATCTGAAGCCGAAACATCCCACCCTGTGCATCCCACCTAAGCCAACAGCCAGGCTTTGCTTTTCATAAGTAGCACAAAACAATTCAAAGCATCAGAAGGATGCTGAATTTATACACAATCTGCAGAGGAGGTTCTGCTTCAACTCCATCCATGGGGGATTTTACTCATTTCATTTTAAACATGCACTAATAGAGATGCTAAGAGAATGCAATGGCTGTGAGTCAATCTTTTGCACATTTCCTTTTCATTTTCATCAGGACTTTGGAATCAGGCTGAGATCTTTCAGTTCTTACACTTAGAAAAATAATTAGACATTATAGGTAGCCCTGTGGATAGCACATCTGACTGCTAATCAAAAGACTTGGCTCTATTTGTGGTTCTGCTCCTAAATTGCTTTATGATCCTGAACAAGCTGTTTTAACTGTGCCAGATCTTGGTTTTCCTCTCTACAGAACGGAAATAATGACTGCCCACATTAGTAAAGCACAGTCAGGTTCACAGACCTCAAAAGCACCTTTCAAACATGAATTAATTTTGTCTGAAAAAACCTCTCTGAGTTCTCTGAGGCAGGGAACTGTTGCAGTGCACTTTTATAGACAGGCAAAAATGAGGCACTGACAGTAGGAAAGCCTTGCTCTGGTGATCACAGAAAGGGCTTTCTGGGAAGGAATGGGAGACGTTAGGAGAACTGGAAAAATTAGATCATCTGACACAAAATCCTGTGTTTTATTTCTTAAGTGTACAAGGGATAGATGTGCTGCCCTAGAGGGAAATAAGTATATTCAGCACCTTGAGCTTTTAGTGGTTAAGTTTCTTGCCATCTACAGATTGCTCTACACATCAGTGACCACCCAGATGCAAGAGTCTTTTATGGTGTTAATAAACAGCTACGGGCCATTTGTAATCTGAAGTCACGTTTTAAACACAGCCATGGTCTCTATCCAGGCCTAGTGTGCATAAATATTTTCTTTTCATTTCACTCCCCTCTCAATTACAATTGGGTTTCTTATGGAAACATTCCTCAGAATTTTATAATCCCATAAAAAGTTTAGAACTGCTGATGGATTCCTGCAGGAAGGATGCAGGCCCTCTTTGAAGCAGTAGAGGCTGGGTACCCAGGGTCCCATCCTCTATTAAATTCTGTAGGTTAGAATAATATCCTTTAACTGGCATTGGTTTAGTCAACAGGCTTTTCCCAAAAAGCTGCAAAAGGGCATCTCCCAGCACCTGTCACACAGCAGTGACGTGCTTAGGGTTTCCCATCCGTCTCCCAGAAAGCCTCCCACTCACATCCTGGAGGTCCCCAGCCACCAGTAACTTCTCCAGGACAAAAAAATAAAATAAAATATCTAATTATGTACAACATTGAGGAGGCACTTTGCTGAAACGCCAGCCGTACAAAAGAACCATATGCCAGTGCCCCAAGTGTGCTTTGCAAACATCTGCCTCTCAGGGGGATTTCATGCCAGACACTAAGAAAGCAACTTTAATTAGAGGCCAATTGAGATCCTTGTCCCAAAGCCTGTGACTGTCTTAAAAAAGAAAAAAACATCCTAAACAACAAGGCAATTGCATTTCCCCCCACGTTTAAAAACACTCTACCTTTTCTCTTTTTAGTTTTTCTGACAGAGTTCAACATACCCCAAACAGACTGACATAGTTCCCATTGCCTTCAGAAAAAACCCTGTCCAGGAAGGATGGTTGAGTCTAATATGAGTTTCAAAGTGGGTTTTAAATTAGTCATTTTTCATTGTGGTTCATACAACATTCACAAATCAGCACCCCACAATTAATTAGGCTTACATTTCCCCTGTCACACGTCGCCTCAAATCCCTTCTGACCAGATACATTTCTGCCTTCGCTCATCTCCTTTGGTCCCTTTCTTTCTGGCAGGGCTTATGATTTGAGCTTGCAGCTATTGTGTCATCCTGGGAAGCTGATTTAAAAAAAAAAGAAAAAAGAAAAAAAAAAAAGAGGAATGAAAGAAAACCTAAATCTGCAATTCAAAAGGGAGTTTCCCTTCCTGTGCATCAGTTCCCTGGTTAGGGATAAAGCAAGATCCATGCCCTAAGCTCTTGACACAGGGCAGGCAAGAGAAAGAAACTGTCCCTGCAGAGGGGTACATGGGAGAGCAGCCAAAGCCCTGGTGAGATCGCAGAGGCTGCTCCCACCCCTGAGCTGGACACAGTTCATCCAAACAGGGCAGTTTCAGGTCTCTGGGTGATGTATCTCTGGACAAGCCCAGCAAAACCAAGGCAGCAAGAAGAGCAGCAGAAAGAACTCCAGCTGATATGAGGCAGATCTCAGTGGCACTTCAGGCAGGCCCGTTGGGAGCACAGGGAATGCTCAGGGGCTACACTGTGATGCTGGGCTACTCCAAGAGCTGCCTTCCACAGTCCTCACCTGGGGAGCAGGACCTCCCGTCACGCCCCACTCTTCTGTGCTTATTGCAGTTTCCCAGGGTCTCTGCAAACCAATCTACAACCAGCCCCAGCCCACCAGCAGGGCCTGTGCATAACCCACTTGCAGCTGACTTCAGACTGCCCAGACCTCTCTGCCCAAGCGCTGAAATGCGAAGTGGCAGTGGCAGCAGCTCCTCCAAAGGCCTGGCCAGGAAACACTCTGGGTCTAACAGCAATCACTTCCCCACCAGCATCCCAAATCCAAACAAAACCAGGGCAAACATTTTACATACATCAGTGGGAGGGGGAAGGCAAGACGCTCACAGGACTAAATAATTTATCTGCCTCTCCTACAGATGCTGACATTTTTGACACACATTAAACATTAATGAAAATCATTTTATGGATGGCTGAGTCATGCCAGTCAATGGATAATCCCCTGCTTCTCCACCTGCCCCTTTCACCCTCATCTGGCTCCTATCGCAGAGTGCAGCCACTTGTAACTCTGCCCTCTGAAAGAGGCCAGGCTCCCCCCGATGCCAAAGAGCAGAGCAAAAGCACCGAGGGGGCTGAACAGATCCCAACGAACACATGGACGAGAACCGAGCCCACAGAGCCCTAACCCCGCTGCAGTTAAATTCACAAACCTGCTGTTTTGTTAATTAGCTAACACGAGATGCTGTGAATCATTTTGGAAAGCAAATTACCTCCCTGATTTCCAAAAGCTTCCTAGCCGCATTTCTTTTTTTAACTTACTATTTTTTCCTTCTCTCAATGTATAAATGCCAATTAAATTACTGCCTGCCTCTGTTTTATCTAATGTTAGCCTACTCATATTTTCAGCTGCTCCCTGATGCCAGCATGGCCCCTTATGCCCAAATCTCTTTAGCATGCTAGTATAAATGTTTACAGCCCTAAGACTAAGTGCTGTAAGAAGCTTGACATTTTTGTGCTAATAACCTGTTGTTACTGTAATGTTGAATTCAAAAGGATCACCAATAGGTTGAAAATGCAGCTTTCCTTTAGTTTGTTCCAGCTAAAGACACATATAAAGAGATAACTGGAATTAAAGTCTCATGAGCTGTCTGAATCTCTTTCTGGACAAGCAGCCCTTAAACTTGCCAAAATGATACTCATCAGAAGGTAGAGCTACAAAAAGCCACTGGGCAGGTTTCAAAGACAGAGGGTATGCATTTAGTCGCATCTTATCAATCACAGAGTCATAGAATCACCGAAGTTGGAAAAGACCTTTAAGATCATCGAGTCCAGCTGTTAACCCAGCACTGCCAAATCCACCACTGAACCCACTGGACTGTGATTCTGGATATCAGAGTTACCAGGAATATGTTCTCTATCCTAAACATGCCTTTCTTTATGGAATAGGCTAAAAGATTATCACCTAAATGCAGCAAATTGCCTTCTTTTCACTAAGGGGGAGCTCAGAGCTGCACAAATAACTGGCTACAGGTTAATGGGATCTGACTGATCTCCAGAAGGTGCAAGCTGCTGCTCTATAGATTCTGGACAGCTGGAGTCAGATGACCATCCAACTCCTCCCTGAAACACAGGGAAATAGTCTGGGGGCCCTCTTTCCAGCCCACTGCCAGGTTGCATTTTTTCTTTCAATGGAGGTGACAAAAGTGCAATATATTGGCAATGATATTTTAATTTCACAGACTGAACTGTAAAATCCTTTTCCCACACATATTTTCCCTTCTTCCGAAGGGATTTTACTGGTTGGCGGTTTCACTGAGCAGCATGCTCTGCAAAAACCAGCAATTCCAGGCGGGAGGAAATTGTCCCATTCAATGTGTCAGTCCACAAAGTTTATTAAATAGGTTTCTAAAGATAGGGAAATTATACTTTGATCTGAGACAACCTATTTCAGCCTGTAGAATCTTGCTACAAGCAGCTGTCAAGCCTCCCTTGAGTACAACACTGAGGAGCAGATCCCAATCTAAACCAAGCTAAGTCAACCAAAGGACATTTAATACCTTCAGTAAATAAGAGATGAGGAGAAAACAGTTTCTCCCACATCTACTGCAGGCGAGATTTCACTCCTTTGGCTGCAGCAGTTTTAATAATCCATTTTTATATTTTTCCCCAGCCAGGAGTTCATCCTGCATAAACATCTCATGCCAGCCATCCCTGCTCTCCCACACAAACATGGAACCACATGTACCTTCTCATATTTGGGTTCTAGCTTTGCTGATAGAAGGACAGACCATGTCCACATTTCCAACCTACATCTCAGCCCAGGGTTTCCATGACCTTTTCCTGCAAGCTCTAGCTCTGCTGCTGGTATGACTTGTCCATTATGTTAGTTGTTCAATAACTCTTAGGCACTACTGTGCTAATAGCACTTTGAATAAACAACAAGTCACAGTCAGAAGTCAATGAAACATTAGGAGCGATGACAAATGAGAAATAGCAAACTAACTGCACAATGGAAAAGAAAGAAATGCAGTGATGTTTTTCTACCTCCTTGCAAAGAAAAGCAGAGTGAAAGATAGACTGAACAGATTCATCACGCTTTAGCTTCATTAGTATAATAATTAATTTATATTAGCAGGTGCACATTAAGAAGATCTGTTTCCACCCCTCTGCCACCACCAGCTGGTGCAACGTGCATGTGTCAGTCATGGGAAGTAGTAGTTGTGCTGATGCCCCTCACCACCTCTTACATCTGCATCCTGCAGCTTTGTTATGGGTCCAGTCAGCAGCACTGGCAGAGCTGCATGAACACATCACAGAGAACAGTTTTTATTCCAAAGTGCTTAAAGTGGCCAGAGCCAGCTATGGTGGGAGACAACCAGACACATAACTTCATTTTCCATATTTCATGGGAGCTGACTGATGGCAGAGTGCAGGTGTCATGGCCAGGTATTTGATACAGGACGTTTATGATAGCCTTTTATAAACCTGATATTTATAAGCCTGCACTGGAAAAGTAGCTATGATGTTCCACCCAGAGCTTTTGCTCCTGAGGAACACATGTTCATGAGTCCACAGATCTCTGGTTTATACCTCACCCAGTGGATCCTACTGCAGGATTTGACCCAACATCAGAGTTCTGGGTTATTACATGGGACTGAGAGAGCCAGAAAAATATCCTCTTAATAATGCCTCTTTGAATCTTGTGATCTGATGAAAATTCAGCCTGTGGAAATACATCTACCCTCTCTACCACTTTTCCTTGGAAGCCCTATCAGATGTTATTATATCCATTTATAGAAACTCCAGAAAGCTGAGATACACGACACTGGCTACTAATGAAAGCTGCAGGATAAAGCAATAATGACATCTTGAGAACAAAAAATGCATACTGAAATATTATAGAAAGAAAGTTATCAGGCAGGAGATGTACAAAATTCAATTTTCTGAGTGGTATACTGGCTTAAATGATACAAGCAATCTTTTCATGGCCATGAAATGAAGCTTTTTTGCCAATGTTTTGTGAACTCACACAAAGAGAAAAAACCAATGAGATAAATAGTGTCATCTTCCCCTGCACTGAAGTGCTACAGTACTGAGCACACTGCCTGTTATAAGACTACTGACAATTGAGGATGTATCACCCTGAGCAGTATCTCTGTCTGCATCTATCTGATCTGCCCATTACCATAGTCCTCTGCCACACAGCACAACCATGCACTTCATGGAATAAATATCCATTGAAGCCAAAGTAGCAAGTCAGCTGAACACATAAATTGCCCAGATTCTACCCGGGGACAAGAATAATTATCTTTCCAAATCCACTTTAAAACCCTGACTAAAGAATACTTTCTGAAGAGGTCAAGCCCTGATGATAGCTAATACTTTCAAATGAATCTTTGTAATTGCCCAAATACAAAGAGCTGTTTTAACGCATCACGACAGCAGAATGCCTCTTCCAGGGGTGAGCTCACCCGCATTTCTGCAGATCATCACTTAAGTGTTCCGTAAGTCATATGACTTTCTGGCTTTGAAAGATTGCCTTTTGATGTCCAACAGACAGATGTCAGCATAAAAAGATCGGGAGAAAAAGAAGTCCAAGCTCTGCACAGCCAGCAGTAATCAAGAGAACAGCAGTGAGCTTGTCTGTGGAGACCAAGCAAGCAATAGCAGCTGAGCTACCTCCTCACCCCTTTGCTTCCAAAAAGTGTTTAGCAATAGCATAGCTACAAAAGTGCCAGTGAAGTGCACTAAGTTACCAGTACCTGATTAGTGGTTCTGCAACCATTTACAGCACCACTAGCTCAGGAGCACCCACCACTGCTAGAAATCAGGGACCCAGCCAAAGAGTGTACTTGAAGCTGTAACACCAGTTAGTCCCTTGGATGTCAATTGTTTGGGGAACACTGTGATGTAGCTTACACTACCACTGTCACTGCTGTTCAAGGGATAAACAGAAGGCTTCTGTCATCAGTGTTTCCAACCCAGTCCTTTTCATAAGCATTGCTATTCAACTATAATGGTTGTTTTGTTACGTGTAGTTCTACTCGGAAAACTGACTCCATAAAAACAGCGTCATGGAGTTAATTTTTATTGCATCTCAATGATTTCCAGATCAAATGCAGTCAGTTTACAAGTAAAAAAGATGTTTGGTTTGTTTTTCCAACTACCAGGTCTACAAACTCATGCTGGGATCTAGAAGTTAAGTTGTCATCTTTTTGGCTTGTACGATTGCAAGAAAAATGAAAAAGAAATCTGCTCGCCTGCTCCTGGAGCGGCTGTGTATTTCCAGCTTCAACAGAGAAAATAAGGAATAAAAATGAAGACAATATTTTCAAACCCACTTATCTAATTCTGCGCTTCAGGGCTCCAGAAAGGTAATCTGATTTTAAAAGCTACTCCAAGGGCAATTTGAAGTGACAAGACTTAAGCACCACTTAAAATCTTACTGCATATTTAGGTACATAAATAGTATGTACCTAACTTTAGACACCCATTTTTCAAAACTGTTCCCCTTAATTTAGTCAGCAAATTAATCAGATTTGCATGTGATTACACATAGATAGCAGATAATTTCTGTAGGAAGGTGTTATTTTTATATAGACACTTGTCAGAGCAGAATTGCACGTTAAACTAAAATTTATGAGTCCACAGGCTGAGTTAACATTAACTATTTGACAGCTGCAAATTGCTGCATTACAGACATGGCCAATTTACTTACAGAGACCCACGTGCACACATGTAACTTAACCATTCCCCAGCTGTCTGTCTGTAAACCTCAGTTTGTAGGGGTGAGAAGGTTTCCCTCATGGCAACTCTGGCATGTCCTAATCAGGTATCTGAGCCCCACTGTCCTGCACATGAAAGAAACAAGATGTTCTAGGGGCAGAGGAACAGATTAGCTTCCTACCATGTTGACATACAGATCGTCTAATCCTTTGTCATGTCTTCTATGAGTTCCCTACAGCAAAAATTTTCAGCCACGCCTTTGCTTCTCCCCCAGTACATCCAGCTCTTTCCTCTGGGCTCCTGTGCCAAATGGTTTTGGATGCCACCAGTCAAACATATACACACAGGGCTGCTCTGTGGAACCCAGTGTGATGGTCACCTTGAGCCTTGCGAAGGATTTGCAGAAACATTAGCTTTGAGCTGTTTGTGAAACACAGATTCATGGTGGGTAAACTGAGGGAATGTTTGCTCCGTTACCCAGTTGTCCCAAAGCATTCCTTCGTGTACAGGTGCACTAATGCTGACCACCCCACCACCCCATCTGTCCTTGTGCCTTTGGGAGTTAATGTCTGATTGCAACCATAGAGATAATGCATAAGAGCTTACAGGAAAAGTGGTCTGAAAATAAAGGCTGGGAACACGGCCAGCATTTGCAGATGTACTGAGTTAGCGAGTTCTGAGGAACATTCCAAAATATTAGCCAGGTTTACACACCCGGCCTTGCCATGCTGGTTTCATAAGCTGGAGGTGCCTGCTTGCAAGGGCAGTCCTGCCAGGCCATCCTTGCAGCTTTACTGTGGCTTTCCTCCCTTTGCTATCTCCCTCCAACAAGGACAAGCAAGGGTGTTTAATTAAATCCAAATGCTAACATTTTTAGCTAAGTGTAAAATTGTTGATTTGCAAAGCAGCGCGCTTGGCTTTCATCATTAAGGAGCGCTGTGATCAATGTAACATCAGGCCAATTATGGCTGTTATGGTGCTGAGAGATGTATTTCTGTTCTCTGGATCTCTTTATGTATTCAGGTGTAAGCTAAGCAAGTGCAGCCTCAAATGCTAATTGTGCTGCTTAGGACATATTCATTCCCAAGGAGTCCCGTCAATCACTCAGTGTTTTAGCGCCAGGCAATTGCCAATCCTTTCCCAGCCAGCTCCAGCCAAGGTCTTGCCCATGATGATGAAATCTGCCTGGAGATTTTAGAAACTCACAGTCACACAAGGCAAGGCTGCTGCTCCTGCAACAAGCCACTGCTGACTTGCCTTCATAAACTGCCAAGGGGACTCTGAAACGAGCACAGTGAGAAGGAATGGGTGTACTTGTGGCTCACTCCGTCCTCCGGATGATATTTTCCCAGCACAGTCGTCACAGCTCGTGCTATTTGAGTCATCCTCATCTGAGAACGCAAATAGTTCCCAACCGGTAACGCAGTGTTTCTGCTTGCAGGCTGAGAGCTCGGCTTCTCTCCCAGTGCTCCAAGCTGAGCCCAGTCCTGGAGAGCTACAGGCTGCTCCACGTCAGGGGAAGGGCCTTGTACAGATGGCATGGAAGGATGGCAGAATTGCTTGGGTCTGGAGGGAAAATTGAGCCCTCACAATACTCGTGGCTTTAGAGTTTGGATTAAACCCTGTCCTTTGTCATGTTGATGCAGAGAGGAGCAGCACTTGACAGTATTCAGAGAATTGTAGATTTATCCCTCTGAAACCATCTTTCACTTCCACACTTCTGTGTGACTTTCATCATGGTCTCTCTGCAAATTATTTTAATTCCTTATAAGAGGAAATGGATTTTCCTTGCCATTTACAGCACAGGACCTTGCATAGTTACTTGGATTTTCATAAAAAATAACATTAAATTGGAATCTAAGTTGAGTAAATTCAGATATCTGAAAGCAAAAGCAGCATTTTGTGGGAAGTTGTAATTATTCCAGGCAACAACAACAACAACAAAAATATCAGAAAATTCAGAACTGAGTTAAATGTCAAAGCAAATCAAGACAGCTGAAGTATGGAAATCAATGTTTAGGCACACTAGCAACAATGCAGAGCCTCCAGGGATACCAGGGAAGGAGTACACAGCTATGGCTAGTACTACTATCAGTACTACTGATAAATGCAGATTAAATTGATATTGAAAGCCCTTTGCAGATTAAATTGATACTGAAAGCCCATTTCATTTTTTATCTTTCCCTTATTAAATTATTCTAGGATGAGAAAAAAAAGACCACATATCTGTCTGCTAAGAGTAACACAGAGGTATGCAACATTAAAATAACGCCATCATGGACAATCTAAAGGCTAAAAGCCTCAGGATTTATATCTTACTCAAAGTTGCTTATAAATTAATTTGTCCCAAGAAACAGTGACTGCCTTATAAACATGGGATGTTTCTAACCATTCATTTAACTGTTATCCTGCAAAAAAATAGCAGATGATGGAGACACCCAGACATCAGTGCAGGTCCCAATCTTTTCTGGAGGCTCGTTTCAGAACACTCTCTAGAAATTAGCACTGAATCTACACTTGCAGTTTACTCCTTGGAAGGCAACAGCCTTCCCTTCCTTGGTGTACCCTCTCCAAAAGCCTGTGAAGGAAGTAACCCATGTCACAGTGAGGCAGAAAAAAGCTGCAGGTGGCCCAGCATGTGAGATCTTCCCCCAGCTCCAAGTGGCTCTGCCTGGGGTCTTGCTGTGCCAGCTCTCATCTCCAGGAAGCTCTGACATTTTCCATGGTGGTCCCAAGATAAGGAAGGATAATGGTTATCAGGGTTAGCCAGAAACATTTGGTTTTTAATCCTGGCTACTGACATAACTTGTGTTCACAAGCAAATCGTTCAGTCTGCCAGCATCTTGGTTCACCCATATGCTGGGGACAGCGTGTTTCCTTGCCTCCCGAGAGCAGCCACAGAGCCTGGAGGCAGCATCTTGTCTTTCCGCTGGCCAAGAAAATTTCTTACCATCAGTGCTAAGTGGGTGTTTTTCTGTACGGTTTACTCAGAGGGAAGTTGAAAAGCAGAAAGCAAAGATACAAAGCTGTTCTTGAAAGAAAATGTCCATCTCTAAAAAAGTGAGAAAATATTCAAGTGCCGCACATTAGCACTGCTGCCAAGTGAAGTCTTGAGCAATTAGTCTGCTGATTGCTTGAACTTCACTGGGTGTAATCTAATTTACCAGCAGTGCAAGCCTCAGAATGTTTCCAGCACATGGTGGTCAGAGAGAGCTACTCTCAGCTGCTCCACTGCCCTGTTCTGACCCAGTGAAGACCTTCAGTTGCAACCCATCACTCGGTGCAAATATTTAGTGAAGGAAGTGAGAAATCAGAGTAGCAAATACTGCATTCAGAAATTCAGAAAGAAAACCAGCTTGTCTGAGTCATCCCTAAGCTTTCAACACACACAGCTCAGCAGGGTTGCTCCTATTCTGGTGCAGCCACCATGGAAAACATTAAAGTAAATCTACTGTGTGGGTGAAGGGAGAGAGGCATGGGAAAGCCAAGTCCCTCACTGGGGTCATGCAGGGGGTTATCACAGGCTCAGGATAAACCCTTGTCCCCTGTGCAGAGCCCTGTGCCATGCACTGCCTGTCTGCCCTGGCACAGACCAGGACTGAACCTGGCACTTGCTTATCCTCCACTCTGCAGGTGTTTACAGGTATTTTTACTATACGCTTCAAAAAGATGCCTGTGTCAGAAGTGTGTTTACACATTTCCAATCTTCTGAGCTTTCAACCATTTCATTAGACCTGAAATTCCCACCACAGCAAGTGGTGATCATCAGAAGGTACGGAGTCTAGTTGGTAGAAGAGGCATTTAAGCACAAAGTGGGTGTTAGCCCAGATCTATTCCTCCTCACGTCTTCCTTATATCTGACAAAGACTGCACTAAATTTCTGAGCAATAACAGCTCCAAAAGTTGACAGATTTGAAAATAAAGCATGAAGCCACATACCTAATCACCAGGGTACTGGAGCAAGTAACTCCTCCATCTATGAGCCTGAAGGCTGCCAACACCGTTGCAGAAAGGAACTGCAGTGTGGGGCAACAGCACGAATCTTCTGTAAAACGGTTTTTGCAAAGCAAGAGCACTTGGTCACCAAAACCATCACCTTCATTTTAAGGCATATGCCCCAACTTGGTGTGGCATGTTCAGTGAAATGAGAATAAAAATTTGGTCCTCAATAGGAAAACCTACACATTGAAATCTGGAGTAATCAGTTGTTTGCCAGGTGAACCAGCCAAACTGATGCCAAATTACCTCTCATTTAAAATGCTTGTCCCAGATGGTTGCGTGTGAGGTGCTAAGCAGCACATGGAGAGGGAGCTGGCAGTCAGTCGTGTTTGATGTGTGGTTAAAAACCAGAAAGCTTCAGAAAGACTCCTCCTGTTCCCAGCGAGAGAGTCACATCTGGACCAAAAGCTGAAGAGGAGACTAATCAGACGTGCCACAGCTTCCTACTCTGGAATACTTGGTTTGATAGTGTCTGTGATTTTACATTTGGTCAACTAATCAATAACGTGGCAAAAGAAATGAAAAAGAAATGCATACCAAAAATGAGGGAAAATAGCAATGGGCAGCAGAGAAATGTTATATGATGTTATTCATGATTAGGTTATCTTTGTCCTTCATCCTGCTGTCCTGTGAGGGAAACCAGGTCTCACACAGGACTTGTAGCTTCGAGTCAAATCTGTTCCTCCAGACAGGAGATACATCCAGGGTCTCAGATGCATCTCCAGTACAGTGAGTCCCAGCCACATGTTCTTCTGGCATAGAAGGCCAAATTCCAAGGCCTTTGCAAGGCCTTTTTTAGGCCAAGACCTGGATCTTGTTATGAGGGAACTTGCCCTGAAAGGCAGTCAAGAAGTCATAAAGAGATGTGCTCACCTCCAATCTCTCCAGGCTGGAGCCATATCTCTTTATAGAAGCTTCCTGTTAGAGAACTTGAGTCATCTGGAAGACAATGCTTATCATTTCTTCAGGCTGAATACATATTTATTCAAGTCACAGATACATATTATTTCTTGAAAACAGGGTAATTTAACAATCCTATGATCTTCCTTTAACCCAACTGGAATTTATAAGAACTTAATGCACTCTATAGGACATTCCTAAGAGACAAAGATTGTGTGACAGCTCAGAATCACCAGGCCTTTCCAGCTGAAGCTGAACTGGGGTAAGAACAGACAGATAATTAGTGAAAATGAGGACAATGAATTTTAAAAAAGAGAAAAGGAGACAGGAAGACTCACTTTTTAATGAAAATATTATCCTACTAAATTGCATGATTAAAAGTCAAAAGAAGAAAATCTGAATGTGGCACAAGCTAAAAGAAGTACATTTTATACAGGGTTTTTTTTTTAATCCTGTCTTCTAAACAGTCAGTGTTCTGCTACACATAAAGCTGTAGCATGGTAATTAAAAACAGTCTAGTCCCACGACAGGAAAAAGACTCTTATCAATGGCTTTTGCAGATCTCAGTCAAACCATTGGGAAATTGGTAGTCCTGAAAATTAATATGTAAGACCATGATCTTAGGGAAGGACATAGTAAATACACTTATCTGTAATGAGTTCATACTGGTTTTTTGCCATAAAGATAACTCTTGAATGAGAAATCCAGCCATTTCCTGGTTTGGACTTTGTCAAGGTTCCTGGTAACAGCATTGAGGAGAAAATCCACGTAATTTGCTTAGCAAGCTGAGACAGACTTCAGCTTCCAAGCAAGTGCAAACAAGAGATTTTCTAACATCCCATGGGCTGAGCTAAAGACAATAACAGAGCATTATATAACGTGACAGAAACCCATTTTCACCATGATCCATTAGTGCAGTTGAATCACTCAATTCTGCAAACTGCACTGATCATCCAACATTAATTGGGGCAAATTAAGTTATAATTTATGACTGTTCTTCTTCATAATTACTTATGGAAGGAAATAGTGAGGAACTAATAATTAAGATTATGAGGAAAAGTTTCAGAATAATTTGTTAAACAAGAGTGTCCTTTCTTTTTCTTCCCCTTTCTCCCTGCTTAGAAACAACCTAGTAACTTACCCTTTGGTTACCTGGGCTGTCATTTACAGCTGTGCCTCAATACCCAACTCATGGGAAACAGAAAATTCACAGCACATTTTCTCTGGATGCACGGATGGGACTTATGTCCACATTGGTATGAGAGACACCCAACAGCCAGTGGAGATCCCGGGATGACACGACACTGGAAAGTGTTTTTATAAAAAGAAAGGAAAAATAAAGAGAAGAAACCAGAATAGCCAGGAGATCTGGAAACCAAGGGAGATCTGGAAACCAAACGATCCCTGAGTTTGAGGTAGATGGGAGGAATCCGTAAGTCTGAAGCAAATGCATAGTTACAGAGCAGCAGTCCAGGCACGGTGTGACTTCTGCACTGGGCCTGAGCCTCTATTTTTCCAGAATGATTTGGACCCTTAATGAAATCAAGAAATCATTTCAAACAAGACCAATAACTACTGCTTATCTTATATACACAGAAAAGGAAATTTATCTTAGTCTCAAAGGCAAATTACAAAGAAAAAGAAAACATCTAGCTATGTAACCTCATTCCTTTCACAGCCTATTATTCCTTGCATATTGTCAGTCCTCTTCAATTAAATGTCCTGTGCTATTTTAAAGACTATTAATCAGTGCCAGTTCAAATAGGTGTTGTAAATTCATGCAGATGAGGAAGACAGACATCCAAGCCACAATTCTTTATTTCAGGCTAACTTGCTCAAGTTATAAACTGCCTTTCTGAACAAAAACCAGGCCTGAATGATCCATTTTTCCATGGTGATAAGAAGACAGGGTGTGGGATTGATAAGAACATGCTGATATTTGGCAGTGAAACCTCATCAAACCTTTCCAGACAAGATAATATTCAAATCCAGAATCTGGAATAAAAGCAGTAGGCAATTTCTTGTCCAAGCTGAAAATCCATGATCATTTTGTTCCCACTTTTCTCCTGTCAGACACAGTTTTCTTGAACAGAAGATATTTGTTGTAAAAAAAACCTAAAGGAGTTGACATGCATAAAAAGAATTTGGTTCCCACCCTGCTTTCCTGTTTAGCAAGTAGCAAATCTAGCCTGAATTTCTCTACAGTACACAAAGATAACTAGCAGCTTAATAACATACTGCCAGCAAACATATCATTACAAGGCCAAGTCAGTACATACTATCCATGCATGAAACACCCACTGAAAGAGATGGGAAATCTTTACACAGAATCACTGCAGATTCAGGACCAGGGGGTAGCATGGAGTATAAATCAGAAAAGTTAGAACTTGATTTCTATTTTTGAAGATAATATGTCTTTAAACAAAAAATGGAGCAAAGTAGAGACTGGTGATAGGCTCAAATAATGGCTGTTTTCCCAGGGAAGAACACAAAACCATGTTAGTGCAAAGGGTGATGATGGCTCTTCACTTTCCTGGAGAAGCAGAGAAGGATTTTGAGGACAGCTCACAAGAGGAGGTCTTCATGTCAAAGAGCAGTGGAATGTACAGATAATGAAGCAGTTATAAGTGCACTTGATGAGCTACCACATTAGAAAACTTGGCAGAGCCATTACCCATCTTCTAGGCAAAAGAAACGGGTGCCCTGGCCTGCTCAAGCACTCACTGCTGCTCAAGCTGGCCCCATTTGAGTCAGCCTCTTGGTCATCTTGCCACAGTAACCACAAGAACAACTTCACCATCCGGAAATTCTTCCTGGAGCCTGTTCACTGCAATATTTTGGGTCTGGAATGGAGATACACAGGGCAGTGAAAAAGTAGAGCCTGAACAGCAAAAGCTGGACATGGTGTCAAGATAAAGATGCTCCTTATTCTGTCCCCATGGTCCTCCCTCACCTGCATTAGCCATGCAGATGTGGAAAAGAGACCTGAGTGAGGTGGGATTGTGTTATGTTGGCCCTGTGTACATGGAGCACTTTTCTCATATTATAAAAGCAGCATCCTCCTAAGACCAGGGATGATGGAAGTCCTTTCCTCTGCCAAGGTTCTCATCTGCAAGGTGTCTCTATGAGAAAAGATGGTTCTTTTTGTTCCTGCCCACAGCAGAAAGCCAAAAATTACAAAAATAACAACCCCCCCCCAAAAAACAATAAAAAACCCAATAAAAAACACACACCAACCCCCCTCCCCCCAAAAAAAACCAACAAAAAAACCCCAAAACAAAACATAAAACTATTCAGCATTTTGTGTCTTCTTTGAAATACCACAAACACTTCTGACAATAAACCAGAATTTTCAAAGGGATGTCCATTTGGGGAACCTAGTTTCTTAGCAACTGCAAGAGACCTCTTAAGGAGTAGAGATTTCAAGAAGAGAAGCGATGAGCATGCGCTAAACCTTCCTTCTTTGTAGGAGGCTCCAGAAGGGTAATTTGAAAATATAAACTCTCAAAACATCTGCTTCCATTAGCAAAATTTCATCTCAGTGTTGTACCAGACACAGCCTGCTGGATTCCCTGTACATCCTCCTCCTGCTCCCACTAAAGTAAGGTGTTATTGTCAGTGCTGCAAGCAGGTCCTGTTTACATTAAGATCAATCTTTCAACATGCTTAGGAAGTTCAAGCAAATACTTGGCTGTAAATCTGAGGGGTTTACCCAGACAATGTTGTTAGCTGTTTGTGTATGTAGGAAATGCTGCAGCTTGACCTAACACTTCTGAATAGGAGTTTTACTACATCTCCTATGTCAGTCACAAAAGTGATGGGTGGAAAAAATGTGCATTGTTATTAAAAAAGAAAGTCAGTTCCCAAAATAAGATATACCACACTCCATCACTTCTCTGCCAAACATTCCTGTGTACTTAATGACTCCACTAGGAAAAGAGATTAAAGAGAATTGTATAGATTGGATTATCCAATGACAGACTCTTTCAACCTGCAATTCCGAAAGCAGAACGTTCACACATCCCACCCCACACTTCAGCAACTGGAATATCAGATACAACCAAAGCTTGCCTAATCTACTGCTAGTAAGAGATGTGAGTTTCCTTTGCTGTTGGAGCAGAGTTTTTCCATTAGTCCAAAACAGAGAGCAGTGCAGCTGAGCAGAACACAGGGCAGTTTTGTCCTTTTCACTTGCCCTGCTGAATGGACTGTCAGCAGTTCAGTGTATGTATCATGAATGCTAAAGCACTGCTTCAGACAGGAGTCCTCAATAGACCTGCTGTGGTACCAGGCAGCCTCCTAATCCCCACTGCTGCAAGAGCAGCACAGCACAGCACACAAAAAAAATCCTCTCCCCACAAAAACCCCAAACATTCTCCTTTCCCTCACATTTAACATCCTTTCTGCTCTCCATTTCTGCCTCCTCTTTCTGCATTGCTGAATATACATCTGGGATGGGCTCAGCCACATTTCAGTGCTGCACACTTTATCCCAGATCTCCACTGGGAAAGAGGAATCACTTTAGATGCCTCTTCAGGCAAATTTCTTTATTGGCCTCTTGTTTCCCCCCTCTCCCCTGCCTCCTGGCTTTTTCTGATCTCTGAATAATTTGTTCACACAGTATTGCTTCCTTTGCTATTAGAAGCCATAAATCAAAACACAAGCACTACAAGGTCTTACACTTTCAGAATCTATTAATATTTTGTTTCTTCAAAAAGTAAAACTCTATGTGACAAGTATGAGGGAGTCACAATTTCTCTTTTAACACAACCTGATGGAAATGGAATTTAATCCAAATTTCTGCCAAAACCAAACATTTTTTTCCCTATTACTTTAAAAACAGAAGAGTTCCCTGAACCTTGGCTCATCAGGCTTGTGTTTGCAGATGCTGCCCAGTACAGTGTGCTTACATGCTGGGCTCCCTCCCTCCACGATCCCAACCCAGCCTCTGGCATCCCTTGACCCCAGGACAGCAATTTGAGGAGGGTTCTCCTTGGGTCCCAGCATCTCCTGTCAGCTTTGCTATTTGTCACCACAGAGCAGCATGGAGTGACACTGTGCACAAGGAAATCACCACTACAAGCCTGGCTCAGGGAACCTCAAATCAGGTTCATATGGCAGGACAAAATTACCATAAGACAGGGAACTGCTGAACCAGGCAGCAGAGAGATTTGCTCTAGTAGCTGCTCAGCAAGAGAAATCCTTACTGTCCCCCAAATTGTTTCTCCTGGTCTTCTGGAGAAATTCTCCTTTTGCCATTAAATTCGTAAGTCACGTTACTTTGAAGATGGCTGTTACTCTGGATTGCTTTACAGATGTCAGGATTATTTACTACAGAAGTTCCTTTCATTAAGAAAAGAATTTTTATAGTTGAATTTCACTAGTTGCAAATAAGTGAGACACCATTTAAAGCACCAAAGAAGGGCTTTCACCACTTCAGAGCATTGGTTTTTGTAATCACTTTTGCAAGTCTGCAGAATTTATGGCTGAAGTGTGTTTGTATAATGTGATCCCAGATTCCAAGAAGTAAGATTCCAAATAATTCAAAGCTAAACAAGGTCTCACACAAATTATAAACTGTGAGGTTCTGTAGTGTCTTTTTATTCCGGGAGCTTCTGAACGTACAAGAGAGAGCAGCCAGGGTCATTAACAGCTGGCTCTTCCCAGGAACTCACTGGTAGGAACTACTGAGGTCCATAGTCGCTGTTGGAGGATGCCAGCACAGCTGAATGCTCTATTCATCATCTGTATGCCTTTAACAAAGATTACACAAACACACACACACACAAACTTCAAAAGGCCAAAGGTTTAGCCAATCTGTGAAAAACGGGTAATTAGTGCAATATCTCCTGCTAAAAGCTGGTGTCCTCAGCTAACAATTCAGGACAGATCACTGAAAACAATTAGGGTTGTTAACATACAAGACACTAATGACATTTACAATGTGAAGTCATATGGGACCCTGACATGATGTCGAGATTTTATACTAGAGGATACATATGCAAGCACATGTTATAAAGCTGCTCATTAGAGACTACCAGAAATGTCACCTTAGAATCCCCACTCCTCTGAATAAAAACGTAAAAGGATCCGTATGTTTTCTTTTGGTGATGTATACTACAGATCACTGGAGTTGTACATTTAAACACAAGAGAAAGAGAGAGACAGAGGCCCCAGTCCTTATCTGCCACATTTGTGGGGACAAGGAGTGGGTCTTGATGGTGTCTGAAGCAAAATGCAATGAAGCAATAGCAATAACGGGCCATGGAGATGGATTTAAAATTTGGGTCTTCTGTTCAATCCCTCTACTTGCCATGTCTTTTAGAAAGTAGTAGAGTTCCCTCCG
The DNA here is from genome assembly GCF_017639235.1 of Corvus kubaryi. NCBI lineage: Eukaryota > Metazoa > Chordata > Aves > Passeriformes > Corvidae > Corvus > Corvus kubaryi. Next base: position 9,837,740 of record NW_024581135.1, read on the forward strand.
TACTGCCAATGATGGGGTTTGCTTCCTGCAGCCTTTTTGAGCCCTCTCACACTTTTAAATTATGATGGAAAGAGGTATTTCACCTCTAGCTTTGTAAATTCTGTTCTAATGAGAAATTCAAACAAGGTTGGTTTTATTCGAGTTTTGAAAGAAAACAAATTTGGTAACGTCAAAATTTTTCATAAAACAGACTTCCAGGTGTTGACTAACTGTCATCCTGATGCTTTAGTGGGCATTTAACAAAGCAAATTTAAAACAGCTGAAATATCTGGAAAAATTAAATAGCAACTCTTGATCTAAGAAAAATATAAATTGATGGAGCAACCTGCATTGGATGCAGAATTAAAATGCACATGGGAAATAAACTGGAATAGCTCGCTCAATTTTTGTTCATCACAGGTCATCAAGTTAAAATGAGAAAAGCAAACTTAGAGTGTTTTACTAACCTGAGTTATGGAATAGCAAGTGGTCTAGGACTGCTCCCATAGCAGTTTGGAAAACCACACATTTTTAAAAAGACTGATTCTTCTGGCAAATTCACAACAGAGCATGGCCACGGGCTGTAAAGGACAGACCACACACAGACTTTCTGGACAATCAGTGGCTGGACAAAAGTCTTCCATCTTACTTCATGATATAAACTTAATGGTTGCCAATATTTACTTACTCTGTAAATAAAGGTCATGATTTGGTGATATTTCTCTGCTCTGAATATGCTTAAACAATATGAAAATCAATGCACCATTAAGGCAGGGCCATGGTCTTTTTTCAAGCAGGAAGAGTTCTTTGTCACATTTTAAAAGCAAAAATCCAAACCCAGAGGAGCATAGATGAGAAGGTCTTCAAAGAGTTCAAATTGAACTGCAGCCCAAATGCAAAACACAAAGATATTTTCTGTCAAGACTTGAAAAATGCACTTTCCCCATTGGCTAGTGGTGACTTGGTGGCTTTGAGTGGTACTAACACGTCAAGAAGCCATCCCACATTTCTACACTTTAAAATAACCACCAAAATTGCCAGAAGCCCAAAGCATAATACTCCAAACTGACACATAAATTGAGGCCTTTTACCTTTTTTTTCCTTTATCACATGAAACACATCCACTGACTTGCAGAGTCTGGCTTTGTCAGAAGTTTTATTCTATAATCACTCTAGGAAAGCAGAAGACACCTTGCAACACCCAGCCCACCCCACCCAGCCTTTTCTTTCTTTCTTTGTTCCCTTCAATAGCAATAGCAGGAAGGAATTCACACAGCATTGAGGATGAACAATCCAGTTAATAACATTGCTGGAAATTCACACATCTGGGATAAAAGCAAGCTTCAGCCTGACAGCTGTTTGAAACATACAGATAGTCTCATTCTGTTGAACAAGAGCTCCCCAGTACAAATTTTAGATGACTCAGACAACGTTTTATTCAATTTTACTAACTTGGGACATAACACTCGCTTGTGAAAAACTAGCAAGGTAATTTGCAGAGGCCTGAAGATCTCTGAAGTTTAAAAGACCTTCAACTAACTCGCAGTTAGGAGAGAGCATCTGAGCAATGCAAGTGTCAATCCGGTGTAACTGCCCTAAGAGCTATGGGTTTGCATCACCCAGCAGAGGACAGAGCCTGGCCCTGGCACTCTCCTCCCACGCCTGGCTCCACGAGGACCTGCAGCACACCCCGAGGACCTGCAGCACACCCTGTTCACATGTGCTGCCTCAGGATCCTGAAGGCAAACTGGAGGAAGCCGTCAGTCATTCACTACATCCATCCCACCTGTGTGAGCCGTTGCCTTCCAAAGGAGTTTCTGTACCCATAGAAATTGGGTATATCCACTAGCAGATCCTTGTTCTCAGCACTAATAATGATAATTGTGCTGTGTACAATCTGCTGGCCAAGTAAAACACTTTCATTTACAATATGAATAATAATAAACCATGAATTTCCTCTTTTCTGCTAAGCAGACTGACTTCTTGTTCCTGTTTTTTTTTGGCTCTGTCTACCCAATGTTTTGAGCATTTCCTGCATGCTTTGAGAAGGCAAAGGTTGCCCATTCCCACTCACAAGCATCCCGATAAAACTTCTAGTGCTACAAACCACTCAACACTTCCCTTTAACGACAGTCAACAGACATCTCCAAAAACCTTTCATCTGTCCCATCAGCAAAAATGATGCTTTCAGGAGAGGTTTCCACCCCGTTTCTTAGGCAAGAAAGATGGATCAGATCAAATGAAGTTGTTTCAGCACAGGGGAGGGAGTAGGCAGGAGGTGAATGTGAACACATACTGGGAAAATACACACACAACCAGTATTTGACGGCAAGGACCTATAATCTGGCAGTTGGACATATCCAGCTTTTTTTTTAACCTTTTGTTCATTGTTTTAGTAATTTTATCTCTTGATGACAGATGAGGCGGATATTACTAGGAAACTAAATGATTTCTTTGACTCAGTGCAGGGAGAATGAGGGAAACATGCCAAAATTGGAGAGAAATTTCCCGGGGGCAGAAAATGAAAAATTAATGAAATCCTAGGCAACATGCAAGTATGTCAAATGACTGAGAAAAGAGATAAGAACTATTAAAATCAAACAATGCTCTGGAGAGGTCAGGAGGATCAGCAAGGCAGGAGCAACAACATGAAGAACCTGTATGTATGGAGGAAGCCCTTTAACTCCCCATGAGAAGCCGATGAGAGACCAGGCGAGCTCAGGTTCAGGACAGAGAGTGAGGAATATCTGGCTCCCTGAGCCTGGCCTCAGCATTGGGAAAAGTTACTGGCAGTAACTTGAATAAAAAGTGACACACATTCACAGGAGGGGTGTCAAGGTGGACAGACCTATTTTTTTTCCTGTAGGGAGATGACAATGAGGACAGACCCAGAATGAATCAGCCAATCCTGTTGAATTTATTTTCAGCAGACAAGTACCTTCTCTATAGCCAATGGGAGCAAGTGCAGAAGAGTAGATATGTGGTAATTTAGCAGGTAGGAAAAGTAACGTGGGGTAATTTTCCTTATTGTTCAAAAAGCTGTATACATATTAGTGCATATGGAGGTGTTCTGCACCTGTGATCCACTTACTGAAAGGCTGTGTCAGCACCAAGTCCAAATTTTCTGCTCCCATCTTGCAGTCGCTCAGCTGCCTATGAGCTGAGCAGTCAACAGCTCTGAGTCCCAGCCTCTAACCTAATCCCAGTTTGGGGCTGCCGACTGACCCTGTGCACTGATTCTGCTGCGGCCCTTCATTTGGACTCACTTGTGCCAGTGAATGAATTAAAGGCATGGTGATGCAGCTGATTTATATGCAGAGAAATGCATAGCAATATCCAGTGCAAAGATCCAGGTAGGAAAGGATGCCATGCACAGATTTCTGAATTTCTAGCTCGGAAACAGATCTCTCTTGGTGGGAGACAGCAGGAGAAGGCTATGGATTTAGTTTTAAACTCAAGAAGGCACTTAGGCATATGGCTATGCTGCTTTGGGACAGGGCTGTTTTCCTAGATTAGTGAGTGACACTTCAGCCTGCTAATAAAAAGACTGATGAAGAAACACGAAGAAATGAGAAAATAGGTCAATCACTCACTTCTGAGAACAGAAGACAAAGGGGATAATGCTGGAAAACAAACAGTTGAAAGGAAATCTGACTAGATGATGGTGCAGGATGTTGACCAAGAAAGCATCACCTGTGAGAGCAGAAAAAAAAAATCAAACAGGTCAATGATGGAGAACAGAAAGCACCTCCTTTACAAAAAGTGGAAAAAGACTTCTTGTGGACCATATCCCAAATACCAACATGTGTTTTTGGGCACAGTAATAGCCTCCAGTCTCCTTAATTTGCTTTTAAAAGGATTAATTTTAAATCAAGGCTGTTTACCAACAGGTCACGTGGTAAGCGCAGAGTATCTGCTGCTATCAACCAGGCTGTATTCCCCTACTATTCATCAAAGCAGCCAGCATTTATCTTTTACAGAAGCAGAGTGAGGAGAATTGTCAGATGGCAAGAAAGGTGCCAAGACTTCTTTGATGGAAGGTGATAGACAGGTCTCACACTTCCATACCAACTGTTTCAAAGCCTGATTTTTCAATCATTTTTAATAATTTCTCCTGGATCCAAAATGAATGCGGACAGATGACATGATACCCAGACAAAACCTGACTCTCCCAGTGGGAGGAGGAATATTTCTGTGGTTTGTATGAACTCAACTTTTAAAGCCAAAGAAAGTAACATTTTTCCTATGTGCAGCCATTACATTTCCTTTCTATGCATCTCCTCCTTCCTGTAAAAGAAAAACACTCACGACTAAGTGAGATCCAATATATATGTATTTATGTATATATATAAAGTGTGATGCTGGAAGAAACCTGCTGCCAGAAACCCTGTATGCTTTGGGACTGAAGTCGTGCTGAAATCCACTGGAGCCCTTCATTCACAGCTTGGTGGGCATCTTCCAAAACCCTGCACGAAGCCGTACCCCAGGGCCTCTCCTGCAGGTGTGAGGAAACTCATGGATTTTACATCAGGAATGGCACAACATGAGAAACAGCCCCATTCCTACCAAACTGACTGGCAGGCTGCTCTCCCAGGTGAGTGTTTCACCGGTTCAACAAGAATAAACATGTCGTAAATGGCTGTCCACTGGCAGACTGGGGGTAAAGTGATGCTCACCAAACCCAAGGCAGACAAAAGGCAAAGGTCCAGCTGGCACCTGTCTAAGGAAGGCAACAGCAGGCAGAAAAGGCACGAGGCGGAAAGGGGAGTGCCAGACTTTGACCTCAGGTATGTCTGTGCAGCCTTTTGAGTCCCTGCGTTTGGAAGTGAATTTGTGCAGGTGTAGCCAGCACTTTCACAGTATTTATTGCAGCATCAGGTTTAAAGCACTGGTTCAGTGGCACAATGGTGAGCCATGACACCACAGCCCAGATTTGCTTTTGGGTCTACAGCTGTGCATCTGAATTTTTGGCAGCCATCTCCATGAGCTAAGGTTTTCACTGGGCTCTTTGTTTGGTACCGGCTAGATCCTCAGCAGCTGGAGTCAGCAGCTGTAATTTCCCATTGCTGCAGTGAAACCCAGGGAGCTGTTATGATTTGTCCCAGCTGAGGATCTGGCCCACAGAAGGAGAGAGATCACATCATAAGGGAAGCAGCTTGGCTGAGGAGCCATCGAGTCTGCCATCTGGCTATGCAGCACAAGGGGCCGACACTTTAACAGGAGGAGGGGAAGACTCCACTGAGCCCCTACCTGGCTGTACAGCCCTGCACCAAAGTTGGGTGGGGACGTAAATCTGTGCATGGCATCCTTTCCTACCTGGATCTTTGCACTGGATATTGCTATGCATTTCTCTGCATATAAATCAGCTGCATCACCACGACTTTAATTCATTCACTGGCACAAGTGAGTCCTAAATAAAACTCAGCACTTTGCAGATTTGAATACACACACATACACACACACGAAGGGAAAAAAAAAGGCAGCATTTTTTGCTTTCCTGCAAACTCCAATACAAAATAATGATCAGGAGAGACGGTGAGCTACTTGGGAAGTAACACCACAGGCAGAGATGAACCTCAATGAAATGGCCATGTGGGGAGAGGAAGCATTGTGCAGGGTCTGGCTGCCAGGCTCCTGTGGAAGAAGTGTATCCAAAATCCACAGATGAACCCATCCCTTTGTAAAAGAGTTGGAGCCCTGCTATTCAGAGCTCTTCAGCACGTGAAAGAAGGTGTACAACCCACACCAGTTTCTCCCTGGGCCCCTTTTCTGCATTTACACATTAGATATCACATCACCTTGTGATGCACCCCAACTTCAGGGTGTCCCATAGCCTCTGTGAGGTCCTGACATCCTTGCTGAGTTACACTAAAGACAAGCCTCTGAAAAAAACCCAGCAAGAGGCTGGTTCATCAACAGACATGTCCTCAAGAAAGTCCCCAGCCCTCACTGTGTAGCTCACAGACCTCCTTGGCTCATTGTGTAATTACAGAAAATGCCAAAAGAATTTCATTTGGATAAGAGGTGTGTTTGGTGGGCAACCACTGAAATAGTATTTCAACTTGTCAGAGCATCTCCTCATGAGAAGATCTCAATATTATGAGGTTAAGAAAATCTGAATGTGAAGCTGAGCCACAACATAAAAGCCGTGCTATCTGTCAAAGTCATCAACAGCCTTGTCGGGATTTAACAGTCAAACTCCCAGCCCAGGGCCTGTCAGCTCTGTCTCCTGCAGCAGATAACACATTTAACAGCAAAACTCTCACATGAGACAAAAAATTATTTGACCACAGAAGTGAACTTTGGATTTTAGATTCTCCTATTTTTTTATTGGTGATGAGCATGTAATGAAGAGGTGAAAAAAAGAGCTGCAAAACAACTGAAAACTAGATGTAAGTATTTCTGAATTAGACAGGAAGCTTTTTCTGCCAGAGGATTGTACACACCTGATCTGCAGTACTTCCAGGACTGCATCCCTAAAAAAAATTCCTAATTTAAAAGTAGGTTTGAAACTTCTACAGAGTAATAGCTGACCTTGATAATCATTGATCAGAAAGCACTTTAATGTGGAGCAATCCCCTTGCAATCCATGTATAAAAGCTTTTATAGAGCTCTCACCATTGCTGAAACGGTGGGGCTGGTATGGCTAGAAGGAAACAGTAGTTATGCTCAGCCTCCACATTCCCCTGAAGGAAATGACAGCATAGTGTAAAATCAAAAACTTGAATTAACCAAGTCCAGGAAAGCTCTAACTGAATTCAGAATGTCTGAAATGGAGTGAAAAGCTGCTTCCTGAGTGGCTGCACTCAGTGCAGTGCCACAAGACAGCCCTGTCCTGAGCTGAGGGTGGCAAGCAGCAAGCAGGTTTGCTCTGATGACAGCGCTATGAGTGCCTGGGCTGCACTGTGACACTCCCTGCTTAACTGAGAGCACATGGTGACCTCAAGCTGCAGAGCTGAGCCTGAATTCCTCCCCTGCCCCACTAGTCAGTACAAAAATTCAAACCCCAAAGATACATCATCATGCGTGATTTCACAGACACACACCTGATTTGCTACAGGAGCTGGTGTCCTGCCTCACCACCCTGCACACTCCCAGTGCTGAATGCACTGGCAAAGCTGCTCTGAAGGCTTTTGTACTTGCTGAACTCACTTGCTACAAGCAAAGGAGTATATAACCTTTCTCTCCAGAGGAGCTAGCAAATTAGCCCTCTAAACCTGCATCAACTGGGCTGTGTTAAAAGGGAGAGCCTTCAAGCTCTGCAGTAAATCTGTAATTCAGCAGCATGCTGAACAGCAGGATAAGGGGGGCATCTGACACTGAACAGATGTCAGATTTTATCTTTTTTTTTCTCCTCACCGCCTAGTCTAGACAGTGGGTCTCACGTGCTCCCACCTGGAGACACATCTGCTGATTAGGTTCATGGAAATGAGCAGTGATGCACCTCGTGTGGATCACTCAGAGAATCTTCTGTGAGAGATCCAACGCCTACATCATTGTCTAGTGACGATGACACCCCAGCACAAGCTGCAGGCAGGGTGCCAAGGCGAGGGTGAGCTGATCTGCTCTGCTGTTCAAACCAAGCTGAGAAATCCAGAGGCAACACACAGCAATGCTCAGTGGTGGAGGGCAAGTGATTACCTCAATGCCTCAACACAGACAGGGGAGCGTATCCTGCACCAGACACCCAAACCAGCCACTGAGATCCCATTAATTAGGACAGGGAGAAAACAAGCCACGAATCTCCCCCACCATGTCAGTCTGAGACATTTGAAACCTGTCCTAAAATGCTTTGCTCTTCTCAATGTTTGCAGGTCACCTCTTTGATAAACTAGTTTCCAGCTAAACTTTTAATGACGAGTGAGGCTCTTATGTGCTCCCAGGGCAGGTGAAGCCCCTGGGCCTGTGCCATTTTGCAGTGTGGTGCTGGAGGGGAGGCTGCTGGGCTGGGGGCCCCAGATCTCTGCCAGCATGCCCTGCTCAGCTTCCTGAGAGCACAAACATTGCACCCTCAGGCCTAACAGTAGGAAAGAAGTTTGAGATGTTTGAGATGTTTAAGATAAATGGGTCAGTTAGCAAGGCTGCACAAATGGCATTTCCAGAAGGGTGTTGTTATTTATACAGCACCACAGGGGACTCAGGAGATTCAAAGACAAATAAATCATGACAGACTCCTTCCCTGAGGGACTTTGTAGTGTACAACTCCAACCCTCATGGATGGTAAATGCTTCTTGTGAGGTGATTAGTGCTATCAACTCCCACTGACTTTATAATAGATACAAGGATGCTCAACACCTTGAAAGACAGCACTTTCAAATTACTTTCATCTTCAGCAGTAAGGCCACTTACACAGTTTAAACATAATCAAGTAGGAAATGATAACTACACCGAAGAACAATATTCTGCAAAGGACAAGTGCAGGACAGGACCTCCTATATTTTCATCTCCAGCTTCTACACTACAGAGATTTGCTGGTAAAAGATGGACATCTCTGAGGGGTTGAACAGAAAAGCGACGTCATGTGAGAGTGCAGCAAGGCACAAGGAAAAACACCACAACCAAAGCTGACCTTCAGCACTGGCTGGGACAAGACACCTCGCTGCTCTAAACTGCTTCTGGGGTATTTCTTCTTTTGGGGTTTTTAGGTGGGTTCTTTTACCACTTCCACTTCAGTTGCTTCATAAATGTTAGCTGTGTAATAGTAAACTATCTACAGCAGAAAAATTCCTTTCCTAAGAAATAAGTGATCCAGATGGAAGATTTGCAGGAGTGTCCTAGATCTTCAGACTATAAATCTGATTCAACTGCTGCCTCCAAGTTCAATCTTTTAATTAAATTTTCTCCTTTTATAAGTGATTTTGGGGGGGCTGGGGGGGGGGGATTTCTTTGTTTTGGACATTGAATCTTGCAGCAATAGGGTTGTCTATCCCCTACCCCCCCAAATCTTACATCTCCAGGTAATTTTAAGCTGCTTCCCCCACGTGATGGTTGGCATGGTATAATTCCATAAAAATTTCAACAGACAGACAGGTCAATCTTTATAATGAAGCTTATCTTGCAGGAGTTGTATTATTTGAGGCAGATAGTCAATGTAATATTTATGTGTTCCACTTATTAACACTTTTGATAACTAATGGTGACCGTTATTTGTTGAGGGGGGTAAATCAAATTGCCTATATTTCTGTATAGACAGGGAGATTATGATGCTGTTCTGCCAAATGGCACAGAAACAACCCTTCAAATCACTAAGAAAAATAAGGACATTATAGTATGTGCAGGAGGAAAAATACTGTTCACCTTTTTAGCACTTTCCATTGGGAGAGCAAGGTGTTTTGAAGAGATCAAGGGTGGGGAAGAGACAGTGTCCATTAGAGTCAATTAAGTTACCCTTTAAACTTCAAAGTGATCTGTGTCCATGTTCAAGTCTTACAAACAGAGGGACAGAGAAGTACAGCCACTGTGGGTTTTGACATCACAAAAACCCTGTAAGAACCTCACTGTGAGCAATGCATACACGTAGAGAAGCAGACACAGGCCCAGCAGCCTACATGCCTCAGGAGCAGGATCCACTTTCCTGTGCTTCCCTCTCAGATACAAAACTCCCCCCAGCACACATATCACTTATATTACCCTACTCTATGAGCAGTTAAAGGTGTGAAATACACTGAGGCTTTCACATCCAATTAACTCTAGAAAGGGACAGGACAACTCTAATTTTTAATGTTCACAGCTTCAAAAAATTTCAAAAGTAAATCCTGTTAGTACAAGAACTGCTTCTAGTTCCAGAGACAGCAATATAAATACAGGTAGTGTCCTAAAAATAAACATCTTCCCAGGTGGATAGAGACAGGAAAAGACAGAAGAGAGGTGTGAGCTTGTTCACAGACCAGTGTGAAACTGCACAAGGCTTTCCAGCCTCATCATCCCCTGCTTCCCAAAGGACTCCTTAAACATGTTATTGTTTTCACTGGGATTTCATTCCAATGGGGGGAAACAATCCATCAAAGATATTTTCTGCTCTAAAATGCTGCTTGGCTTTATGAGGTAATAATAAACATATTCATATTAAATTTTATTCCTGTGGAAGACAAACAGTAGCAGCACATATACAAGCAGTTTCTCTGACTTAAGTTCCACATTTTCCCAATTCACTGAAAAAACCAGATTTCCTTTCTGTCTTGCATTTCAGACAGGGCGAGATTTCAAAAGAAGAATGTCTTTTGCAGGTGTAATTTTCGCATAATTAGGGCACCTCCCTTTGTGTGCCAGCCTTGAGAAGAGAGAGACAGGCTAAATCCCTGTGCTTCCTTCTGCCTCTGTGTGGCTGCATATCAAAGACCTAGAAAATATTCTGCACCCTAAATTCAGTTAGAAGGTTGAAAACCACAATAAAGGCTCAGGGCTTCAAAAGCCTTACCTGAGTGCTCTGCATTAAGCATCACATCTTCCATTCAATAATCTCAAATTACTTTGACTACTTGCTACACAGATCAGACTCAGATTTCTGCTCCTGTCTTATTAAAGCAACCTCCCAGTCACCAGCCCTGCTCCAAGACAGCAGTGAGAGCACTGCTTAGAAACTCATCCAGATAACAAGAAAAAAGGTATAAAAGGACATAGCTTGTGTTATATATGCATTGTACAGGCCACTTGCAAAAGTCAGAGTTGGGAAAGCCAGAGAGAGAAAACTGAGCATGTGTGTGTGCACGTGTGTATATATGTGTTTATACTATCCATACCTAGAGAGAGAGACACATATATAGATGTGGATGGTATAAACCTGTCAGATTACCAGCCTATATAAAAGAAGTGCCACATCAACAGCAGTTGAGATAGACAGTTTTTGGAAATGCTTTTGTGTGGAAAGAGCTTTTTGCTTTTCCATCCATATCTGTGAGATACCTGGCTTTCTACGAGATGTGGCCGCACCGTGTGTTGCTCTGGCTTAATGGATGGCATATGTTGTTTGCCCAGCTCCCATGGCATCCATGGCATGGCTCTTTTTGGCTGCCACCTGGTTAAGATATTGTGAGTGACATGGTTTTTGATTCCAGGGGCTGAGTTATGCTGTGCTCTTACACAGCAAATGAAATGTGCTTTCCACTCTAACTCCTGAAAACTTTGAAGTCCTCAATGTACTTTCACTTAACATCTCTGTAGTGCAACTGCTATCACAATTTTACAGTGGATTTGCTCATACTGTGTACCTGAATACAAGACTTTCCTGTAGACTTGTTCCTCAGTATGTGACAAGCAGCCAAGGAGCAAACAGCTTTTTGGCACCTACCTGCCTTTGTGTGCTTAGAGAGCGACTCCAGCGCTGTTTCACAGCACCTGAACTAGGCAGAATGGCTGCTGCTGTTAGAATAATGGAGATGATAACATTTTTTATCTAATAGCACTTGATTTGTTTCTATTACATACAGTAATAAGGTTCCATAATACAGGCGGTTGTATGCATGCTGTGCCCTGCCAAATAATCCAGTTTAAATTTCTATGAACAGGCACAATATATCCCATCTCCCTGTCCACAGAATTCTTCCTTTGTCCATAATATGCTTTTGAGCTGTTTTTATTTGCAAATAAAAGTGCTTGAGAGGCATCATCTCATTCAGTTAGGCCCTGAGAAAGGCAGATATGGCTTGAACACTGGCTGGTAGTCATCTGTCTTCCAAATAGTAACTGCTTGCAGATCTAGGAAAGCTGTTTAAGTGGACTTGGCAAGACACACAAAGTAATATTTACACTTCTTTGTACACAGATCTGTCCTTAGATGTATTTAGGATTTTTTTCCAAGTCTAAGAGTTCTGCTATTGATTTGGATACTTAAAGGTCCCCTCTGCCGTTGAGTAGGTTTAAAAACTGCTGTGCCATAGGCTCTCCAGTGTCCAAATCCCACTGTAATGATCTGCAATCAGTTGCGGGGTGCTCCAGTTTGAACTGGAGAAAGAAAGAGGTGCTTGCAGAGCACCCATCTGCACAGTGGGAGGTGGAGATCCTTCTTGGCTTAAACCAGTGCTGAGGACTGAAAGGTACCAAACATCAACTCATTCTTCACACAGGAGGAAAATGCTGAGGAACCAGCTATTTCCTGTTTTCCTATGTTGCTGGTCAAACCTGGTAACAGGAGATGCTCTCGAGCCTCCAGCTAGCAGCTATTCTCATTTCTGAAATTATATCATTCTACAATGGATTATACCAAAAAAGAAACAAATCAGAAAATATAAAAAGACACAAAGGTCAATAAAACCTGTTTTGGAGTATCCATCAAGTGATGTTTACTGTCATGAAAAGGTGATATTTCTCTAGGAGCATTACAGGCTGAAGCAGTTTGTGCTGTGATGCATGGGAAGCTACAGGGATGTTGCAAACAATCCACAGGCTGGAGAGCAGCACTCCACCTCGGGCCATCCAGGGCAGGAGGACAATAAATCCTCCTTCAATCCCATTCACAAGTCTTGGCACATCAGACTAAATCTGACCGATGAGGTTGCCAGGAGTAATATCTTATAAACTTCATCTGCTGCCGAGCTTCTCAACACCCTCAGCAGGAGAATCTGCACATTCACCTGGGCATCAACCAGTGACTCTCACTGTCCTAAATGTCCTTTAAATTTTGGTAGCTGAACCACAGGACAGGAAATAGGATAAGCCTCATGAGTTAAATGGTGTAACTCTGAATGGTTGGGTCACTTCTAAGACATACTTGGGAAAAACATAACCAGGGACCTCAAGACATCATTTGGTCCATGCCACCCCACAAGTGGCAAAAACCTACTCTTTTCACTTAAAAATTCACTTGGACATAGCTCCCAGTTTAGAATGAAGCTGCCAAAAACTAGCAGCCCCCTCCTTACCTTTTTCTTGTCTATAAGAAAAAAATGCCCTCAACTTCAAAACAGAAAATTTACATCAAAATCGCATGCATGTGGAAATGCCAAAGTTTTCAGTGAGGTGTACACCTGTCCTTCTGCCTTCCTACCGTCTCTTGACTTCCACAAGAATGTATCTGGGTTTGGCTTGTTCTGCTCAGGGAAATTGTAATTTCTATTTAAACTACAGCAATGGAATGTTAAAGAAAAACTAAGGTGCCACTTAGACTCCTAATCCTCACTGACATTCAGGGCTCCTTTGTATTAAGCTGAGTGCCCTTATTTTCCCAATTTCCATGCTCATAGTTGGCATTCAGCACATCACAGGAGATGCTTTTTCTTATTTATTACTGTTGCCTTGAATCCATAACAAGATGACAATAACCTGGCCCCAAAAAATGTCCACAAACCCCAAATCTGGATGTATATCTGCAGCCACAAAAAGCAAGGAGAGCAGGCAGCAGCAACACAGGACAGAGTGTAGGAGAATACATGACTGGAGGCACCAGGGCATGTGCAGTTCCTGGATTGGTGCAGCTACAGTCCACCCATAATAAAATTTCCAGAATCTCTGACAACTGAGCCCAAGGCATAGTAGAAAAATTCTTCCTCTTAAATTAAGCATCAAAATGCAAAAGGACAAATCTATTCTGCCATAATGAATGGGAGCATAATATATCTGAATACCCAAGCATCAATTAAAAATCAGGCACTTCTAAGCATATCAACCAGGTAGAAATATGCCTGGATTGACTGAAAAGAATGCCCTGTCCACCCTTAGTAAGGCTCATTTATTCATTTAAAGAAATATAATCTTAAAAAACTTGCTCTAGCCTTTGATCTCCAGTCATCAGTACAAAAGGCATTTGGAGTACTGCTCAGACTTAATTAGCTTGCTCCTTTTTTATACATGATCTCAGTCACACTCTAATTAATCCATTTATAGTTTAAAATCTATCAGTCAAATCCCATACTTCAGTCTTAAGACAACTTCAGAAATGGATCCACTCCTCCTCCTAATTTGTTGCACTACAAGAAACATTTACCCCTCCTCTGGACAGTCCCCCTTTCCCAGCCAAGGAAAAACCCCAGAAAACAGAACCTCCAAGGAGTAACTGAACTTGGATCACCCGGAAACAGCGCTCCTCAGCACACAGAATAAAAAAGGAAATATAAGCCTTATTTTGTAAAACAGGAGAATGATGAAAAGCTGAACTCCACCTCCTGTATTGCACTGAGCCACTGCTGCACAGAATGCAGAGAGCTGTCAAGAGATTTAATTAGGATACAAAATCCAGCGATTTAAGAATTCTCTCTCCTTAGAACATTCTTAGGGATTTGCTCAGAATTAGAGGATGGTTTAAACATTAAAGGGTTTTTTTTCCCTTTAATGAGATCAGCTGCATAGTAGAAAATGAGACTTTATTTATCTAAATATCACATGAAGAACTGAATAATTTAATAACCTCACTCAACTAAATCCAACCCAATATATTTACACGACTTTTTTCTTCTGCATATAAAATACTTTTGTGTTTGACTTCCAATGTATAAACAATTCTTAGCTTTACAAACCATAAAGATAAATAATAAGAATTCTGTATTAAAAATCAACAGCTATGTTTGCTAACAATAAGAACTCTTTCAGTTTCTACTTATATTCAACTCTGAAATCACATGATTATTCATTTATCTAGACCTCAGTGAATATTCTGGACATAAAAAACTTTCGCCTCATTTAATTGTACTATGTACCATTCTAAAATCAATTCTTGTCCATTTTAGATCAAGAATAGCATTGGGAATCAATAACAAGCAATTGATCATTAGGGATCTAGGAATGACTGAGTTATGCATTTGGTTAAATACAGTTTTACAGAAAACTTTAACATTTCAAGGTCTGGAAAATAAAGTCGAGTACATCTATTTCCTTTTGATACTGCTTTATCTATCACTCGGCCCAGGTTTGGCCACCCTTGCAAACATTTACTGTCTCAATGGAATGATCCATTTAGCTTAGGTTGAATTAGTTCCGTAAAAGCAGTGCAATCAGTTCACCATGAGCAAGAGAAGGAGTGAGCATTGGGGGGAAAAAAACACAACAGGAAGATTTGTTTTCCCCTGCTGTTACATCAAAAAGAAATGGGTGTGGAAAACTGGAATTTAATAATTCAGAAAGGCAGGTTCCTCAAAAAGATTCAGTCTAGTTTATTGCTTAAAAATAGTATTTTAAACATTTTAAAATACAAGTATATTTGGATTAGTAAAAAATGCCAAACCTCTTCATCCAGCACAAGTAGATTTACTTAACTAATACTGAGGCAATTTCACAGTACAGGTTTTCTGCATTTAAACGGAAATCCAATTTCCATCCTTAGCAAGTTTGGTATAAACTATGAATGAAAAGTAACTTGGTAAATAAAAATAAAATTGCTCACTGTTTTCTAAGTGATTAAAGCCTAAAAGTTGCAAATAGGAGAAAGAAATTTGAAGCTATTTAATTGCTTACATTTGAGTACGATGTAGTCTCTTGCTGGCAAAACTGCCAGATTTGGTGTAAACTATGTACTTTGGCAAATCATCATATCCTAAAGTTTACTAAACCAGACCAAGTCTCACTTGTAAAAACTCCAAAAAGTAAAAAAGAAAAACAAAGACACTTCTGATGTTAATTACAGAGACTGGATGGACTCTGCGGTGTGATGACGTTAGGGTGCATCTGCCCACTTTGGTGCATCTCGTCTCCCCATGTCATTTTGTGGCCACGCATGAGCTGAGCAAATGGAAAAGCTTAATTTGTGCACAGCTGCCAGCGTGCACTCTGCTCACCAGTCACCTTCTTGGCAGGAAAGCAGGCACTTAAATTAATATTTATTAAGGACCCCTAATGGCACTGGCCATTTTGCGTGCTTCCACTTCAGTCCATGGTTGCCTCACAAGAGCACGGTATGAAATGAATCAGTGCCCCATATGCAATATCTGCTTCCCTGGCTGTAAGTTATGGCTGTGTGTGGTGGCAAAATGCAAGCAAGGAGGTTTCCACTTCAAGTAGTTTCTCCCTTTCAGCTGCCAAAGCATGGGGAGTGGTAGAGTGCGGATTGCCGCTGTCTCTCACTGCTCCCTTCCAAGTCAAAGAAGCTTCCCAGTTGAGAAAAGCAGAAGAAAAGTAAGTGAGAGAAATAGTGCAGGTTGTAAAGATGCACTGCACAGAAAGTAATAAAGCCCTACAGTGCAGTGTGGGCTCAGGAATACCTTCAGTTGTGGGTTTCAATCACTGTTTTTTCACATAAGAACACTTTGGAGCATTTCTAACTCCCTGGTTCCTGCTGAGCCTTCACTTTGCATAGGGTTGGGGCAGGTGCAAACTCTCCCCTTGCAGCTCAGTGCTGGAAGACAACTGGAGAGGCCAGCATTTGGTGGTTTTGCTCCATGGGCTGCAAATGGCTTGCAACAGAATCAAAGGAGAGAACAGAGAAATGGCACGATATAAGGGAGAATTCATCTTATTTGAAAGACATCTAAAGAGAAATCGAATGCATCACTCTCTAAATGTGTCTACATCTCAAAATTAACAACAAAGAGATTCATGATTAGCCCAAATGAAGGTGTAAATGTTGTCAACTTCTGAAGTAGAATCCACCAATCCCACCCACAACACCTTCAGAGAGCTGAGATCCTTGGG
The DNA here is from genome assembly GCF_017639235.1 of Corvus kubaryi. NCBI lineage: Eukaryota > Metazoa > Chordata > Aves > Passeriformes > Corvidae > Corvus > Corvus kubaryi. Next base: position 9,854,273 of record NW_024581135.1, read on the forward strand.
TGCCTTTGTGTTTCCTCAGCATGGAGTTTTGCCATTAATAGCAAACCAACATATTTAGGCCAAATAGCACCACACATTCTGCTTTAGAGGGGGGAATGCCTTGGGAAAAAAGCATGAAGCTTGAAGGAAGATTTTCAACAGTTTAGGCAAAAGCTGATGGTGTAACCACCAACGACACATTTCAAACCTCTATGCTGACTACCATAAGATCCTAAAAGTTAGGTGCCTGACACACAGTAGACACCAAAGTACATTGTGCATTGCCTGGCAGTGTGATCACCAGCACAGCAAGAAGCTTTGCTCTCCAGCAGGCTCACATCTAGAGGTTTGTCTATAGCAGAACAAAACCAGGCTGCACTTGGCATGAGGGACATGCCAGCCCCTCCTTTGGCAACCTCTGCTTGCATTAGCTTGGAACCAGAGGAGGTAACACTTCCCAAGGAAAAGAAAATCTCTAAAGACAATACACACAGAGTAAGAGACAGGAAGGAGCACAATCCTATGTACGCCATGAACAAACTGCAGGACCAGAGAGAGAAAAAGCTGGGAATGAAACCTTCTCAATCCAGCAGTCAAGTGTTCAGGTAAAGGACTGTCCTTCCTTTCCAAAAGAAAAGAAGAAGAAGAAAATTCTAATTTTTTTTTTTTTTTTTAAAAAGAGAGTGCCTGTATATGACAGTATAAGCAGTGAGAACACAGTATCAATATTGGTATATAGATCTTTAAAAGACTGATGTTCTCAGGATACAAATAAGGAGCTGACACTTTCCCAGCACCAGCACAGCACAGTCTCAAGATGAACTGAAAATGAGACTCTGCTATCAGGAGTTCACTTCTGGTGCCAGGTTCTCACAGTCTGCTTTTCATTTTCATCAAGCCTACCTCATTACCACAGCCTTGATGCAAATTAAGATGAAGTCATCATTCTCTAGACAGATACACAATTTTTGTTAGAAAGGCGATGAACCCAGTTCCTGTTCCTGCAAACAATTATGCAGTGAGCAGTCTAATTTTCTACAGATGGCTTAATGAGGCTGCATATGCATAAAAAGTTACCCATAGGCATATTTGCAATAGAAAGGCCATGGTTATCTCTTAGCTGCAGGGTCTTCCAGAAACCCATGTGATTACCATTGTCGAGAGAAAGAAACGCAATGCTATGAATGCATCATTAGAACAAATATTTCTTAACTGGGATTTACTTTTACACCTGGTGCTAATATTCTTCATGATGGAGTATCATTCAGGGGGAAAAGTTCCTGCACTGTGTGGGGATGGATACACCAGCATGGACACAGCCAGCCACATCCTCTGTGATGACCAAAAGTTCACAGAGAGTTCCGATGCCAGGATGGCACTGGTGGCTGAGCTGCAGAGCTGGCACTGCACAGAGCCAGAGCACCTTAAATCCCTTCTTTGGGAGCAAGAGAGAGATGGACAGAACCAGGTCCTTTCATGGACCAACTAAGTTGCCACTTCTCAGCTTCAAACACATCTCCATGCTCTTGGCTGCATGAAGATTTTGGCACTGAGCTGGTAGGGAAGGATGACCAGCTCCATGGGACTGATCACCCCAGGATGGTGGGCTGTGTCCAGGCAAGGGCAGCATCAATGTAGTGGGAATACCAGACATGTTTTCGTCATGGGGATGGGAGTAGGGCTCATGGGGAAAGCTTCAGCATCCTGGTAATGACCCCAACTGCAGAGCATGCCCAGAAATGTACCAGGGGCCAGTCATGACTTTATCCTAGCAACCATTTACAGTTTTCCCCTGACTACAGTGGAATGTTTCCAGGACCAAGTCCAGCATTACCACTCCTACATTTCTTCAGTGGCTGCTCTCAGCAGGTGTCTTTAAACTCCTTGGAGGCTGAGTGCATTTTATCTGTTGTAGCCCTTTATTCTTAAAACAGACCAGCTGTGATAATTTCCACCTCTCCTATGTAATTTTTATCCAAATTCTGACTGCAAATTGCATAGGAATGTATTTTCTCACTTTGCTCATGTTTTGCCTTGCTGCTCTTTAGCATGGAGGCATATCTCACAGGGATTGAGAAATGGGAATTTTTATCACTGACAGTCACAGAGATGTCACATGCTTTCACCATGGTAGGACTGGGATGACCGAGTTGTCACAAGCAAGAGACAAGTCATGCCCAGGTACTCTTGAGTGAGACTGAGAGGCTGGAAACTGTTCCCTTGCTGTCTGCATGGAGCATGGACCCTGCAGATACGCAGGAGCTGAATAAGGTGTACATGGCCCGGAGATCTTCAAAGAGACCTTGAAAGGAAACAGCTGGTGTTTCAAATTCCCCTGCATGTTTCTGAAAAGCTGCATGAAGCATGTAAAAGGAAAGGAAATATGTCTTTAAAAAGAAAACAAAAAGTCATTAAAATCTTAGAAAATGTGACACCATACAAGAAAGCAGATAGAAGTAGTTCTTGAAAAATATATAACTCAATATTTGTTCCATAGGTTCCCACATTGGACCAGGAGCCAGGAAGACTCCCTGCTTTGCTCAAACACAGACCAAAGAGCTGGTAAGGACTAATGGATGACAGTGGTGACTGTGAGCTGGAATACACCTGTGCAGGAATGGATAATAAAACCCACCCAAAATCTGGAGGAACCCCATATAGGAAGCAGTAGTGATACGAGAAATGCTGCCATATTTGTATCTGCAATGCAATTGTACTGCAAATACCTGTAGAAATTGGAACTGGAAGAGACTGATTGGATAAGTCCAGTGATAACAAAAATAGCACTGTAAAACACCCATAAACTGGAAAGTTGTTCTGTTGTGTAGAACAAATAGATCTCCTGACTCTGGACCCAGAGTTGTTGTTGAAATAATTATGAGTGAGCGAGACAGAATCCATGGTCTGTTACACAGCCGAGAAGGAACCTCTCAGGGCCCATTACCAGCCCAGGGTTAGACCTCATTAACCCTCGTTAAGCCAAGGCAGATCATATGTTGAAAACCAGATCTGAATTTGGCTTTAGATTTACTTCTTGTTTACACTAGCAGATCAAACAGCCTATTGCTGCTTCCAGACACTCTCACTGACCACTCCATGCTTCCCTGGGAAAATTCTAATAAAATAACTGTGCTATTCTGCATTGGTGCAGCTCTTTCGATCCCACTCAGACTGGTCTAACCACAGGTTTCATGATACTCTTTAGACAGCTCTGCTCTCCCTGCCCATCTTGCAGAATATTCTGGGGAAGTTTAGCCTCCTGGAATCTGCATGAGCTGAGGAGCAGCCAGTTCCTCTTGCCTCCTCCAGAAGCTGGACTAGATGATCATTGCTTTGAATTCTGACATCATGGGTTGCATTTGATGAGTAAACTAAATGCAGTTTGGAAGTCCACACTCTCTGCTGTTGAATGAATGGTGCCTGGCAGGATTTAACCTGGTCTGTTCCTAAACAACTTCCTAGCAGGGTAGCACAGGCCATGTACCATTTCTCATGAGCAATTTGCATGTAGCCACCCTGCTCTGGAGGCTAAACCATGGCATGAGCACAAAACTGGCTGGCCCATGCCAGATGCCCTAACTGCTAGAAAACAATCTGAACCACATTCAACTTGTTGGTCCAGATGCACTTTCAAGTCCAGGTTCAGTGGCTTTCTCAATAAGATGGTGATTGCTGAGCCTTATGCTGCAGTATGGGAATTACTTCTTGCCACCTCACGTGAATGCACACAGAGAGATGCTGGCTTCTGGCATGGCTCTCCTTCCCCATCCAGAGATCACAGCATGCAGGATAGAGAGGGCAGCCCTGAAGCCTCCACATCCTTCTGGAGAGTAAACCAAAGTCCTGCCCCCATCACTTTACAAACAAAAACCCTACAGCCCCCTGGAAAAGCTGAGACAACCCGAAGGCGAGGAAGGGACAGGGAGGATGATGAGAACAGGAAAAGTTCAGGCGCAAACCAGATCTGCACTTAAGCACCCCCCAGTATCTATAGCTGGGGAGCTTCAGCTCAGTGCATTTCTAAGGGACAGAGTGATGTATAGCCATCTCTACGTGCTGTGCAAACAGCCAGTGACTCCAAGGGTTGCACCAAGACAATCAATCTGCCACAGCTGAGCACATCCAGGTCTGCTGTTGTCACTGGGGGATTCGAGCAGTTGTGCTTTGGGAAACAAAACAAACAGCAGCACACTTCTGTACACACCAGCTCAGACAGCTCATCAAAATCAAACCAGACGAGTGAGGACTGCTCGACCTGGAGGATTTAATTAGAGTTGGCCCCCCTCCCCAAACCATCTGAAGGGTTCAGAGTTTTATTCTTACTAACTTGCAAATTTACTGCTCTAATTCGAAAGGAAAATTCACGATCTCAAATGTCAAGAAGTTATGTTCAATTTCCTTATGGTATTTTGACCTTCTCAACACGAAGGAAGTAACCCTTAAAGAGCCAGTGAAACAGGGCTGCAGAGAATATTTATGTGAAAGGCTTCTGTAGGGCTATAAGGACAAGGCTCCATGCTGGGGTCCTCTCATCCATCTCAGACCCAGGGGATACCTCCTCATTTCAGTGGACAAGGGTAGAACAAATATCAACATTTTTCAAAGAATTTGCAAACACAATGAATAATCCAACCAAGTCCAGTTTAGATGTCAAAATGGAAACTCAAACCCAGTTCTTTTCTAATTTAAATTATCTTTTAAATTCACTGTACAAAACCAGGAATGGAGTCCTCAATTTTTCTGGTTTTTAGTGAATCATCATCTCATGCAGCTGAGCAGGGCTATAACATGACTCTGTGACAAGCACTCTGACATTCCTGGGTGAATTTTGGATAGCTAGCCATTTCTAGAAGCAAATAAATCACTGAGTTTCACTTTGAGCATTGCTGAAAATGTCTTCCAAGATGAGAGGGAGCTCATATTCATTAAATAGTACTCCAGTTTCTGAAAAGGAGAGGGGGATTTCACCACACCATTAGCAGAAAGAAACCTAGCAACAAAAATACAGAAAACGTGAAAATCCCGTCTTGTCTTGTCAATTATGAATACACTCTAAGATGAAGAGGACAGTTCAGTCCAACTGCAACTGGAAGTGCATTTTTTTGCCTGCTAGGAAGCAGCAAACATCCAGTACAGCACTCCTTCTACAGTGGTCTAGTTCAAATCCAGCCTCTGAACGTTATTATGCAATATCTGGCTTCCATGAACTTATATCCATCCATCCATCCATCCATCCATCCATCCATCCATCCATCCATCCATCCACAGGCTTTTGGAATGGAAGGATGCCCACATGCCAAAAGCCACCATCATAACCTGCATCTGCACCGGCCTCCTTAGCTGCAAGGCTGAGGAAGCAAATGTGCATGGAAGATGAGCATCTCCCTTCCCATTTGAGCTCAAGTGGCTCACTCAGGGCCTCTACTATGTCTCAGCCCAGAGGTAACACTGGGAAATGTGCCCAAATGTCTTGTGGAAGAATGTGAAACTGTAGACATTGCATGCCAACAACTTGCAGCCAGTCACATCTAAACTGCCTGGGGATTTCCACAATGATAGCATAAACCTCATTTCCCCGTTTGTGCAGAGTTTTCAATGATTGTCACCACCTTTGCATATTTGCAGCTACTCAGCCTTCCTTTCAGGACATGATACACGGACAGAGGATCTCAGTGCTAAGGAAAACCCCTTCTTCCTGTTACAGCAGTGTTGCTGCTGCTGTGGTAGAGGAAGTGGGGGTGAAATTCAGCTCCTGCAAAAGATCTGTGGCACCAGTTTGTGTTGGTTTTCACCCACTGCAGGAGATCAATGAGGTGAAAGAGCAAAAGAAAGATGGCCCTCACTGGCATGAAGTTTTACAAGCATCCTCCTGCCATTTCAGCCAGCTTGCACATTTCATAGCATTGTGAAGTTTAAACACCATGGGATAGATCTATCTGGCACTAAATTCAGCCAAAGGCAATCTCTTAAAAAGCCATAATTACGTAAGGGTGTGCTTGCTCATTACAATGAAGGATGGAAAATACAGTATGTGTCACATAGTGTAATTCAAAATTGATTTCCTATCGTGACACATTTTACAGAGGCTATTCTGCACACTGTTTTTGCCATGGTCTAGACGAGGACTTTTCTTCCTTTTCATCTTCTCCTGTTTGCCCAGTGCAGGAGACTATTTCAAGGCAATGCCTTCATCTCTGCTGCACATCAAAAACAAGGATAAGGGAGGAGAGCTGCTCCTATCCTGGCAGTTCTCCATCACATTTTAAAACCCTTCCTTGAACCAAAAAAGCACATCACTCATTTTAATTTGCTACTCGTCAAAGAAGAGCTGGTTGCTAGCAGCAAAAAGAGCCACTTGTGAAACATGCCAGCTCCTGGTCTCATCCTGCCAGGAGCTTTGTCATCTCAGCTCCCACCGACGCTCTGCTTCCTACAAGAATCTGGACCATGCAGAATCGGCCTCTCTTAGAGACTCAGATGGTGCTACAGTTATATGTTTCTACTTTGAAAACTGTATAAAAACCCTGTCACAACACCCTAAGTTTTTCTTCCCGTTTATTTAGATTTTACCTTTTCAGTTGCTTCAAATTTGTAATCTTTTTTGTGCTAATGCTGCTAAATAGGTCTTTATATCCCAAAATTCACTTCAGCACCAACACTGCTTGGCACCCTTGTCTACAAACTCAACAGACATGCCAAGGGCTGTGGTGTAAATTCTATTTCCCACATTTGATCTTCTGTTGGATGCTACCCTTGATGTTAGTGTGCTGTACCTGTACACCTTCACATGTTTGTCAAGTTGGTGTTGAGTGCGCACCCAGCCATGGTCACACCTCGACGAGCCACTTGAATAAGGTCACCTGGTGCAAAACCATGCTATGACCATTGGCTAAAGCCAATGGGGCAGAGCAGCCCTGGGTGGCTCAAAGGCCTCTTTGTTCACTCCAAATCCCAACACTTTGGGGCTGGAAAGGCCATGGGCATAATTCAGTGATGATTTCTCTGTGTCACAGCCTTTCCTCAAGCCTGCCCTAAGAGCTGTGGTTACACTGCAGTATGTGAAATACACAGTCACACCCTCCTTAGTAAATCCAGGTCCCTTATATGCCCTTGCCTCCTACATGGCACACTTCAAACCCTTCCTGCAGGACCTTGGGGAGGCAGCTGGGTTCCCAGGTAGGGAGAGATCTGCTCCAACTGGGCTCAGGCACTGTCTTGCTCCTTGTACCAGAACAGGGCTGCCAGGGCAGGACTGAGAAGCTCATACAGACACTTGGGCTTCATCTGCTACAAAGAAGCTGAAATTCCTCATCTTCAGAACTTGCATAAATCATTAAGAGATTATTAAATGCTTGGGGTCCAATGAAAATTGGACTTTCTATTATTTCTATTTTTAGAAATAATAATTGAACTATGATTACTTCTATTCTGTAAGACAGAAAGCTCACGAACTCAGCGGTTGGACAGGAGCAGCTCAGGAAAACAAAGCAGCCTGACAGCCATACAAAGCCTGTTGGGGTGCAGCTCTTGAAATCCTGCCCTGTGCTTGAGCTACAGCACCATACTTGGTCTCTTTTGTCTTCCCAAAATAGCAGCTAGCAGGGCTGGAGAAGAATCAATTCCCAAGTAAATCTCATGCAAATTGGAACCACACAAAGGAGGCTATTAAACTGCAATGGACATCAGCAGCACCACTCTCAGACCTGCATGACATGTTTCGAAAGAGGCTCATATTAATTAAAAATGGGTCTCAATTTATTTATGTTTCTTTCCACTGTGCTTTGTTATTTTAATCACTGAAATACTGGCCACTCATGACCCATTCCATTGTACAGTTTTATTCATAATTAATATATGCACATAATCTGTATTAAGTTACATAAAAAATAATAATGGAGTCTTACCATCAATATAAAACTACAAATTAGGTTTTGTTTGTAGTTTCAATTTGTCCAATAACAATATTTAAACACATCTGAAATTAACCAGCACAGATGTTAATCAGATAGAAGAGGTCTGCAGTACCTTTGCATGAGTAATGCTACATGAAATAATTGAAATTTCACATTTATGCCACACTTTCCATCTCCAGGGGATCCCAGAACCTATTAACAAGTACATCAGAACAGACATATTTTGCAGTATGTTGCCTTCCTGTGACAACTTCCTTCCAGAGATTTCAGATCACTTAACAAACAGTAATCAGGCCTTCAACACCCTGTGTGCTGCTGCACAGCCACAGGGATGGGCTCTGCTGAGGGCACCCAGCCCTGAGCATGGGGCAAAAGGCAGCAGGTCACAAGAAAGGCTGACATGGCACTGACTGCCCCAATTCAGCAAAGATTTCTATTTAATAAAGTACTTAGTCATACATTTAAGAGAGCTTTAATGGATGTAAGCATGGCCTCAAGCATCTTGCTGAATGGGAGTGTGGGGAGAAAAAGGACCTGGGAAAAGTGCGGTGCAGAGTGTGAACACTAGTGGCCCGTGAAGGCAGCTCCTACCTGCCAGCTCTTTGTCATAATTACTTCAGGTTACACGTGAATAATCCCAGTAAGTTATTTTAGCTGTGTTTTACATGTAATGAAAATAACTAAATACCCTCAGACCCACCACCATTTTTTCTGTTTCATAGATCCCCACATCTTTTACAGGTCTTGCAACTCAGCTTTCCTTTCCAACTGACAAATTTTCCAGCTGGGACTTTCTAGCATGATAAAAACAGATATTTAGAGAAAAAGATTTTCACATAAACTGTTGGTTACAACACCAAAATAACTCAAAACTCTGTTCAGAAACCTAAAAATCATATTGATTTGTGGGCAACATAATAGCCATTGAATTTTTGTTTCTGAGGCACTAACTCAACACTAATTTTTCTCCCATCATGTTACAGAGGACACAGACATTTCTGTTTAAGGCTTTAGCTGGAACGCACTTTTTTTTTTTCCTGTGTTAGGAGTAAAGGATCATATTAAGAGGTCTGGGAGATTGTAGCAGACTGAAAAATGATTATCTTTGCCCTTTAAGAAAATGAGAGCAGGGTCTGGGAAGAAATGCCTGATAAAGTCCATAAATGTCCATCAAGTGCTGAGCTGAGGACCATAAAACCTTCCTTCTTCTCTCTAAGCTCTGTACTGACAGCAAACCATGTTATGAAGTGTAATGATTATTTCAGGCTAAGGTTTTCTTTGTTTTTTACTTTTTCTTAAAAGATGGAAGTCTATGGTTAATTCTTCACCTGCAACCAGACTCAGCTGAACTCAGAAGAGCAACAATTACATTCTGTATTTTTCTATTATTAAGTGCTGGTTTCCAGTTTTGTTTAAATGCCAGTTATCAGGATTCAATTTACCCCCTCCACAGGGGATGTCTGGTATCATTCTGAGAGTGGTAACTGCAATATATTATGTTAATTGAGCTCTAATAAGCTTCACAGTGCTTTTGCTTCCAAACAGGAATGGAAATGTCATTTTTCAAACTGAGTGCACTAAGCAGCTGCCTATACCTGCACCACCTTACTTCTGAATCTGAGAATATGGAGCAGCAGCACAGATTTACTGAACATTACAGAGAACATAAGGAAAACCCAAAAGGTCTAACTACTATTAACACAGTGTTCTCTAAAGCCCAACCCTATTTAGGAAGCTAGGAAATCCCACATCAAGAGTTCTTTTCATCGAGATGGCCTCCCCTGTCAGCAGCCTCCAACGAACTTTAAATAATGAATTTTAAGGCTGTTGTCCCACATAGCATCAATCTTAAAGACAAGGAGTCTCCAGCAGTGAATTGCTCTTTTGTTTAACTCTCAGTAGAACTGTATTTCATGCAATTAATGTCAGACGCTGCTTGTGCATTTTGATCATTTCATTTACTTACAGCACAAGAAACGACCATGACCACAAATCCAAGGCATCTTTTGCACTCACTACAATTTGGTAGTAAGCCTGCAGGGTTATGCAGGCTTTAGCAGACTGTCAGGGATAAATGAGGATTATACCAGTTACTCCAATTAATATTTTGTTATTAGACAGACTAGGGACAATGACCTTTAAAGATGAGCAAGAAGAATTCCCTCCTGTGTCCAAAAGAAATGAATATATGCAACTACATGCATTTGTATCAGGACAGACTTTGATTATAAGACATCATGGACACCATACATTTCTCATTTTGGCATAACAAAAAATAAATAGGAAAGTTGTAACGCTACTTTGGTTTGAACCTTTGTATATGAACAACCCCCTCCCACCACCACCTGCAAAACAAAACCCCCAGAATATTCATTATTTACCCTGTTTTAATAAAGGCAATGATACCTCGAGAGAACTTCTGACTCCTATCACAGACTGTAGTTGCCAGTACCAAGCAGACAGCCTGGGGGAGGAGTGGTGCCATGTGCACGATGGGCCCCCAGATGCAGGGGCACAGCTGCTGGAGGCCTGGGGCTTGGGAGCCTCCAGCCTCCCACCACATCTGCCCTGGTGCCCACCCTGCTGCTTCGCCAGCTGGTGAGGCTGAGCAGGGCTGTGCCACAGGGTTCCACACCACTGACCCCTTTCAATTTTGGATTGAATCCAAATCACTGATTTTTGCAGTGATCAGTTGTTGGCGTCAGGCCAGTTTCCAGCAGCACACAACTGCTCCTCTGCCACTGCTCATCCATGCAGACCTTTTCCCAAAAGCTGTCTCCCGCCATAGGCCTATGTGCAGTTCTTCTAAAAAATGCTCTTCCTCTAATATCCCAAGTGTCACCAGAAGGTGGCTGAGCATGACCCCCACAGCCAGCCCTCACCCTGCTTGTTCACAGTGGAACTACACTTATTCAGGTGTTTTTTTATCACATCATTGGAGAAAGCTTCCAAGAAGTTTCCTGTTCTAAAGTAAACTAGCTTACAGTTTTATGGTTCATCTCTTAGCCATTTAAAAATAATAAAAATATGTTGTCTGGTCCTTCACTTTTCTCAGCAACTCTTCTGGAGACAATACTTTCAAACAGGTCTGTTTATGGGATTCACCAACGCCGCTGCACATTCAGGCCAGACAAAGAGGGTTTCCTTTCCAGGCCTGGAGGGCATTATTTAAAAAGATAAAAATCTCACTAGAACAGTACAAGTTTTAGAAAAGTAGAAGCGCTTCATCTTTCCCCATGAAGATCCCATGTCAAAACCTCTGCTGGTACAAATTTTCCACCTGTATTAATTTAAGAGCTTTTATCCTAGTAATAGTCAAACCTGGATACATCTGAAGTGCGGTAGCTCTAGTCCTGCTTCAGCTTTAGTTGGACCTTGCTCCAAATCAGAGGGGCAGTGATGAATCCACAAGCATCAAAGCATGCTCATCAACTTCCTGCTGAAGTTAAGAACATGATCAAAAGCTTTGCTGAACTAAATCTGTAATAATCAGCCCAATCTAAATAGGGAAACTGCACACCTCATGCAAGGGGGAAGATGGTGTTCACCTGGAAGAAAAATGTATAAGAAATCTCCTCAAAATTCTGCCTTGCTCCAGTAAAGCCATGCTCATGCAATATCTGAGCAAAGCCAGGATGTTTTCTGCTGAGCTGGGGCTGTATGGTGGCATCTCATTTGCAGGAATACGCAGTTCTTCTCCTAATGAATAAATGTGACTGCTTGTTTGTTGTCAAAGTTATACTGGGCACTGGTGCACGAAGTTATACTGGGGAATGTTGCCTCTTCTACACATCATGCCCAATCGCTAACACATCTTATCTTGCAGACAGATATTAAAGATACAAACTGTTGTTAAAATAATTTAATTTATTATATAGCACACTCATTTAGAAATCACCATTGATTTTTTAAAACTACAAGAGGAAGTAATTAGATTTAGTAGGTAGCAAAGCTCCTCACTGATGGTGTAGAGTCCAGGTTTTCAACACTCTCTATACAGAAAGTTGCAGAAAAATAAAAAGAACTTTTCCGTGTCACCAGGCACAAAAATAAATAAAGCAAAATCAACATTTCACCAAATGCATGAAATTCAATACATGTTTGCTGGCATGTGCTGTGAGGGTGTCACTCAGGAGAGCATTTAAACACATATGCTTGTATTTAATTAGTTATATAAGGCTTAAGAGTAGGTTTAACTTCAAGCATGTGTATCTGTGTTTTGCTGCACAGGGGAGGTGTGGTAAACCAGAGTCTCAGGAGCCGAAGCACCCTGGGGAAACAGGGCTCAGCAGTGAGGAAAGCCAAGCGTGCCTTGCTCTTGGAGAGCTGCTTGGCATTTTTCATGGCTCATCCCTCGTGTTTCATAGGAAACACGCACATTAGTGCACTTCAGCTGTGCTTGCCAAAAACAGTCCACTGTGGCCATGTGGTGGTTCTCGCTTTGCAAGGAAGAACAGCCAATACTTCCTTGTCTTGCAATAACTCTTACCCCTTTAAATCAAGTTGACTACAATACATAAATCCCCTTTTTTTCATGTCTGTGGATAGGTTAGCAGATGTTTTCAACATCCAGGCTGAAACCGTAAATGATGAGAAAAATTTAGACCTCTGGAGCTTCGTGGGAGGCTTGATGTGGGAGAGGATCTGTCTTCACCCGTGCCTACACTGCTGCCCCAACGCAGCCAACTGAGCCACTCGTTTGCAGCTGGGGGGAGAGGAAGCCTGAACCCGAGGGGGAGGGGAAGGTGCCACAAAGGATAAGCCCCCAACTCCCCTGCACCCATTCTTGACTTCTGGGCTGTCTCCTTGGATGTCTGGTTAGATAGGGGAAGTAAAAAAACCCAAAAAATAAACCCCGCAACAGTGACGTCAGTTTCAGCTTTAAAAATAAGTGAAAAATTAATTTTTTTTTAAAGGATGATCCATGTAAGTAAAAAGAGTAAATTCCTGAGAGATTATTTAAGGTTTCTGTACAGTCAGCTTTCCCTGCATGATCCCAGCATAAAGTAAAAACTTCACGCTGGCTGCATCCCTCCGAGTGAACCTCCTGTCCCAGATGATGTTTGTTACTCAGGTGCACAGAACTACTTTTCACAGAGCACTTGCACCTGGAAGCCCAGACAAAAATCTGAAGCCAGCACACACACTGGCATGCAAACACACAGAAAAGCCAGAGGAAGGGCTGGCAACTGCAAATACCCACAGAGAAGGACAGGACTGGAGGGGCCACAGCAGCGATGCCAACACCAGCTGCTCAGAGATGACAAGGGCACAGAGGAACGAGGCATCCTTGTCCTGTTTCCAGATGGAAACATCTTCATTTTTCATCTTGGTTGTTTTTTTCCAAAGAATTTGTCCTACTAAAAGTTCTTCAATCTGGACACAGACAACGAAGGCCCTGAATGGGCATGAGAAATATGGCCTTGCCACCGCCAGTGGGGGACTAGCAGGACCATCTTTGCAACTTTTATTACAGACTGGTAATGAAGTGGAGGGACGTTTCCTGCTCATTAAGAGGCAGAGGGAGTGGGACCACTGCTGTACTCCTTCCATGCATGCACGGCACTGGGCAGCTCCTGAATGACACAATGCTCCCTCATTAGGGAAAGGGTCAACAAACGTGTCTGCCATCCTTCTGTTACTATTTCCAAATGAACTCAATTGAGTTAATTAATATTTTTAGTGCAAGTAAAATGCCGAGGAAGAGAGTGGAACATTAAATGAGAATAAAAATACAAGATTGGTCTTCCTTCTCGAACCCAGATCTCAAGATTGTTTGCTTTCAAATGAAAATAATTTTCAAAACCTTAACTTGAAGAGAATCACTAGGTGTTTTTTTCTGTGGCTGCTTAATTTGAAAAGTCACACCCACACTTCTCCCCACAACCAAGTATGATTAATGCAAAGCAACTCTCCTAAAAGAGGAATTACTGTCACACTTTCGTAATCTCAATCAATTATGGATACATCAAAAAATACAATGATCTTACATTTCATCACTACAAGAGTTTAAAGGAAAGGTTATGTTATGTGCTTTGGATATACAAGGATATGGGCATATCATTTTCATTGGGACTAAACTCTTTTGAGGGAATCTGGTAAGTAATTTACATATAAAGATATAATGTCATAATTTACTATTTTGTGTTTGTCTCCTGATGGGGTCTTTAAAATCAATTAAGATGCTAATTTATTAACAGTTTGTCCAAGTGCCTGTATGTTTTGCCTAACATACAGCTTTCTAGAAGGTGGAGAAAGGATAAAAGCTTTCCAGTTTTTGTAATCTGCCATAGATTTTGGTTAGAAAAGAAAAAGGCAGACAAAGAGTAATAAGGCAGATATACAATAAATCTTTAAATATGATTCATTAAATTATTTCCATTTCATTTCTGTTTTATCCTTTTTTCTGTTAATGATTTGATGATTGCACCATGAAAAATCAAATGAATTTGTTTTTTCCATTTTGAAGAAATGACAGTATGAGTGAACTTCAGTGCATGAAAAACATGTTCTCTAGAAAAAGATACTCTTTTTTTTAATTGATGCATTAAAAGAACCACAACAACAGGAGAGGCTGCCTCCTGTTTGTAAACTGGATATAGTTATCTCATTAACAAAATCATGGATACATCTGGAACTTCTTCAAGAAGTTCAATCAAAAGGAAACACGTTAGCCAAGAAGCACATGTATTACATGCACAGTGACAACACAAGATCCCTTTCCAGAGAAGAGTTTCACTGTGCCATGCCCTGTATGAAAACCAGGCTGAAAAGATATTCAATGCTTTAATAAACTTTTCAAGCTGATCAGAAGTTGTATAAGATTTTAACTCTCAGTACAGGAACTGAGTGACTTCAAGTAGACAAAAAACCTCATGCCCACACACCTTTATGCAACCATTACAAAATTAGTGTTATCTCTATTGCACATGTTTAAAGTCAATATCCTCCTCATCTCTGATACTTTCACCTTGTGCTTTGCTCCCTTTAACACCTAGGAACCTAATACTCTTCTTTCTGAGACATAGTTAACCAGAGTTATCCTCCATCTGGATGCGATAGAGTCAACCACAGTAAGACTGAAGATGTTTTTTATCTTTTTGTTCCAGGTCTCTCAAAACAGTCACTTCATGAGTTCCTATAGGACTACTACAATGCACTTAAAGAGCATTATTGGATTGTTTCAGTTTTAGAAAAAGACATGTAAAAGAGCCTCCCTTTAGAAGTGGCTTCTAATTTGATGCTTAGAGGCTCTGAATTGCCACTGGAAACTCCAGTGAGTTCATACAGATCACCTAAGCTGGTGATTGAAGTACTCAGATCAAAAGCATAAAAGTGATATGTGAGTATTCCCTGCAGGAGATGGAGTTTCAAAGGTACTGCCTAGCATTGTAGAAGTTTATCCAGGTGACATCATCAAATAAATCAGGAAAAGCAGACAGTGTTTACACGGGCACATCTAAACCATCCTGTCTGGGAAGTTCTTCCCACTGCTCTGGATGTATACTCTGGCCACATCCCAACTTAACATCAGGGAAAGTGCTAAGTCCCACTGTCTCCTCTCCAGGTCCTGTGTTCAATGGAAGAAAACCGAGGTCATTCAGGAAACCCAAGTTATGCTTTAACACATTGAACGACTGGGACTTAGCACAGCCTTCTGTGCTTTGGAGCCAATTAAATCATTTGGGACTCCTGATTCATGGAAAGTTGAAAACACTTGGCACCCAGGAAGCTTATAAAGGTCTTTAATGACCAAACTGCCTTTGCTCTGTCATTTTCCAACCTTATCCCCTAAAAGGCACAACATTATTATTATTATTATTATTATTATTATTATTGTTATTATTGTTGTTATTATTAATTACTATTATTACCTGTGACCCTTATTTAAGGATCAAACTTTTGGGTTCTGGTGAGGGCTGCAGCTCTTTTTTTTTATGCACAGAAGCTCACAGGAGATCTCAGCAAGTGGCTCTGCCCTATGCCAGGAACAGCCCGATGGCCAAGGTGGGCTCTGGTTGTCAGGCACTTTTGTTTCTCGTGTGGATGGGGCATGATGAGGCTGGTGCCAAAGTGCCTGGCTTGTCCAGGAAACGGTCCATAACAAGCCCCTAATGCTGCCCATTACAAGGTCAGCCTTTTGTCTCACCGTTCAATACTTTCCTGGCAATTGATGCCCCCATCCACAGCGGGGCTGGTAATAAGCAAAGCATCCCGCCAGCAGCTCTTTATGCTGCCTACCTACAGCCTGATACCATTCACAAAAGCTCCCCTCTATATAAGCTTAATGGATAAAGCAATCAATGCAAACAAAATCAGACGCTGTCCAACTTCTTTCCTTCAGTAAGTAGAATCTGAACCTTAGGCTTTTGTCTAAGCTACTCCCGAGTTCTAGGATAAATAAATACAATATGGATATTTACAATTAGCTGCAACTCCTCTAACATAAACATGACGTGGGTAATTTCCTCAACTAAGTTTATTGCCTAGCAAAAAGAATCTCACTGGCAAAAGCCAGTGTGGTGCTGTAGTGCTGCAGATCATCAGAGGAACATGGGACAGACCTTGAAACCAGTATTTCAGGTGTCAGATCTCACTTTATGCCAACCTGGTGAATCACAGATCGAGAATTCAGAGTTCTAGCAAAACTGACTTTCACTATCTGTTAAGAAAGAGATTAAGACAAAAAGCCACATGCACTTGCTTGCTGTCAAGGTTCTCCTTAGGCTTTCATTCCACCAGTAAAAATGGAAACAGGGCTGAAAGCCAGGTTTTTGTTGGAAATTCTGGGTTGTTTTGATCTACCTATTGCAGAGAACTAGAGTATGCTCCCAGTTATTCACGTTTTAATGTACTGTCTCCCACGCTGTGTTTCACCATGAACACAACTCCCCACAAAGCAAAAAGGGTGAAAAGATGAAGTGAGCTTGAGAAACTCAAGAATATCAAATACCTGTAAGAGTAGCACCAAAACACTGTGTGTCCAAGGACTGCTTTGTTTTGCATATTTCTCTGTACATAGCCAGGATGTCATTGAAATCTGGTACAAATGCTAATAAACCATTTCATATTTTTTCACTCAAAACATTCTCACTCCAGAGCTTTCACCCTGCTTCACCCTGCAACACACATCAAGGTTACAATCACCAGGAGAGATTGAGAAGTTCAGTTTTCTGTCTCATTCAAAATTATGAATGTGTACAAAATCCTGCACTGAGGACAAACCCAGCAATGCCTTGCAGCCAGATGGACCCAGTGCTCAGCTCCCCTCAGCTCCCCACCACACTGCTGCACCTCTGTGTGCTCTTTGGGAAGTCCTGACACCCCTGTATTTCTGTCTTAAAACTTCTGTTTGCTGCCTCCCTTTGGTCCAAAAGTTTTTCAAGGTAGAAACTGCTCATGTCAGAATAGTGCTGCACTCTCAGTACCAAAAATGACCAAGAGATGTTTGCAGTTTTGACATGCATTTCTCTGCAATTTAAAGCTTTTCCTTATTAAGATTTAGATACTGACTACAAACTGCACGCTGAACAGAACTGAAATACTTTGAAAATCTGCTGGTGCAATGGGAGCTTAGCCCAGCACAGGCATTATCCTCAGCGCAAATGCGTGAGCCCAGCAGGGCAACAGAGGAGGCAGGAGCTGTGTTTTGTGGAGAGTGCAAGAGTTACAATCTTACTGATTTACGGGCTACTAACTGCCTTGCAAAGCAATAATGATTTTCCACAGAGGTCATCACAAATTCTGTTTGTCAGTCTGCTTTGAGAAAATCCCATTAAGGAATAGGTGGCTGCAAAGTTTATTAAGAAAACCATGAGCCACATGACAGAGCTATAACATTACAATTTCAGTTCTACTGGATGGCCTGAAAAAAAATACAGGGAACTTGATGAAGCAGGTACTCCCAAGAGAGGAATACTAATTAAAATAGAGAGAGATGCACTGATAGACTGGCACATTTGTGTGCTTTGCACTGCTTGAATTACTTCCACATGAGCACACTTTATACTTTCCTTTCCATACATCAAACTCTGAGCCTAGATTTTACCTCCTTATCTCTGTCCATCTAGCACATAAGAAAGATTTATAGCATGTTACACAGGGTGAACCTGTGAAAAAGCAGTTACCATGGCAATCCAGTATTTCTTTTCTGTATAAACTTGAAGTACCAAAGCAAAGGAAGACAAGAACTCCACACCAACTTCAAAGTTGCTTTTTGTTCCTATTGTGTTGTTTTAAAGCAATCAAAATATTTTAATGCCATCAAGCATACATATTAAATATGTCCTTTAAAACCTTTTAAAAGAAAATGGTCAGTCATTGCAAAGCACCACTACAGATATGACATGCACATTCAGCACGTTATCATTTCAGAAGTATTTCAAGGGATGCCCTGACTATGCACACCTGTGAAGAAGCACAAGAAAGTACAATAGGTCACTTCATGCCACCACAGGAATTCAATGTTACAGGTCAATTGTGCAATATTAAGATAATTCATGCTCAGATTCCTACACATTCTTCTACTGGATGACAAGCAAACCTTGACCCATGAAGATGAATCACAGCCACATTTTTGGAAGGTATAAACCCAGGCTCCATCTCACTGAAGTAGCACTACACCTTTGCCCTGTCATTTATCACAGACTACTTTATGTTCACGTACCTAGGCTCTGCTGCCCTACGTTTATTATTTCCCAGAAAATTGCATCTTATTTCAGGGCACCCACACATTTGCATTGCCATCAGAGAGCTTTACTGCTGATACCTTGGGGTCAGGCTGCCTGACACAAACCCATGATCCCCCTCATACCTACACAATTAGCCAAGGCTGCACACAGGAAAAAGGTGAGCAGAACTGAGGTCCTGTCTGCACTGTGGAGCAGAGACTCCCTGTTCTCTGCAAGGAAAACTTTTCTGCCTCAGGTGTTCAGGATCTGTGGGCCACACACCACACAGAGCCCAACTGACCCAACACAAATAAACAAATACTCACCAAGGTGGCCTAAACAGCTGCTATGAGCATTTATCCAGAACTTTTGATGTAAAACATTTCTTAAGAGGGGAAGAAAAAATCCAAGAAGAAAAAGTGTACACCTTCAAGGAAAACCAGATAAATGGTATACCTGCAAATAGTGAAACAGTAACCTCTTTTTTCCTCTACATTGTTTTCATACAGGGAAACAAAGGCATAAATGGTTTTGTCTACAGGATACACCATTCATTTTGGAGTACAGAGTACCAAATTAATAATTTCAACAGGGGAGCTTGTAAGCTTAGTGTCCTTCAGCAATATGACCCTGGCATCTCCATGTCTCCATGAAGCATTGCCATAGAGCCATTGTGCCCACTGAGCATCTGAGCAGACCAACCAGGACAGGCCTAAGCAGCCATCCCAACTGCTTCATACCCTGGGACTGCTTTGTATTTTCCCTGTTGTGGTGTATTTTCCACATGGCCACAGCTCTTCCAATGGCCATTGCTGCCCAGCTCCCACATCTTCGCATCCCTGTGGTGGAACACTGCACACTGCACTTGTCCTGAACTCCCTTCCAATTGAAATCACTAAGTCTTTTTTTATTATTAGCAAGAGCTGAATTTCCTGTGGTGCTAGTAGCGTGGAAACACAATCTGTGATTCACAATATTAAAAACACATTTCCCAACCAGAACGAAGTAGAAAGAGAGGGAGAGGGGTAGTGGGATACACATGCATCCCACGAAAGACATGAGTCTCAGAACACAGATAAACTGGGGACACTGGGGACACCTTCGAGAAAAGAACAGTGGGGTATCTCAGTTACAAGTTGGGTGGATATAGCAAATATTTGCTTTGCTCTGTAAACTGTGAGGTGAAAGACTGTTTTTTTCACCTGCTGGAGCACTCCTGCTGCATGTTGTACAGCATTTTGTGTACAGATTGAAACCAAAGCTTGGGCACTTTCTTCTCCAGTTATTGAGGCAGTCTAATAGTGTTCCCAGTGAAGCCAGCAGTAACACAGTGTTATTAAGTGGAGACCCAGTGCTGATCTCACTAAGACTAGTATCAGACCAGAGTCATTCCTTTTTTACTGCAGAACTCCATTTTAATTTTATTTAGGGAGGCAGCATGATCTCATAGGCAAGGCATCAGGAGATCTGGGTTGTGTTCCCTGCCATACCACGTGATCACTGGCAAAACATGCAAGTGCTCCCTGCTTTCCTTGGTTTTTTTAATCATCTGCCGTGTGCTGGAAATGATCATTATTTACTGCCACAGAGTGCTCTGAGATCAATGAATGATAAACCCTAAAGAAATGCTGAGTGTTACCAATGAAGTGTGCGATTTTTATATGATTAGAACAATATAAATCAGGACTAAACCCAGTGTCACCTACGTAATGCAAAATCAAGCCTCAAGGTGATCTGAATGGGTAGTGAAGTTCTTGGGAACAACAGATGACCCAGGGAAGCACAGGTTAGTACTCAGCAAATGAGTGAGGTAATGGTAGAATAGGCTTTGACAGAGAAGACAAAGTGCCATAGAACAAAAAAGTGAGTTCATCATATTTTGTTCATATTGTGTCAATTTTCCTTTTATGATTGCATTCTCTTGCAGACATATTCTACCTCTTTCTGTGCCTGCTAAGCTTTGTCTTATGGCCTCCTCCTTTCCTCCCCTTTCTAAACTCATGCTGTGCATAAAATTGTCTCACTGATTTAGAGTAAGATTTATTCTTTTTGGCCCAGTGCTTTGCTCCATTGTAGGCCATCAGTCCTAAAGCAGGGAGATTTAGCATGTGTTTCATAAAATATTTCAACTCTTGGTTCATGTTTTATTCTTTTCCATTTCTTTCATTTTTCCTTTTTATGGAATTTCATTAACACCACAGGATTGGCACCTGGCCTCTAAAACCAGCTGATTCAACAATGTGCTACCCTATCATGCATCATGATAGCTCCTACAAATGATAATTCTCTTTCAGGTTTGTCCCTCATTAGTCTGAATTCTCTAAGAAAGTCAGAAACTGAATGAGCATTGTGGGCTGTACCTTGAATATAATCTAATTCTCAGAATAGCATCACCATATCTATTGTTAATAACCAAACTCCCAGCATTCTGTCATATTGGTGCTCTGAACACTTAAAAGACCAAAGAAACCAGAAATGTTTATATATCAGACATTTACACTTGCACAAATAAAAGTCACAGCTCTGGTTGAAATGAGTTTTTAAGAAGAAAAAAGTCACTACTTAGAAGCAATATTGTTGGTAAGACAGGAAATATCATATAAGGTGCTTCAACGGGCTTAGGGTCACCCACTCTTTTGGGTACCCACTCTGGCACCCACTCCTCTCCCAGGAGACAAGAAACTGGGAAAGAATATTAAGTAAAAAAGATTTGGGCAATTCTGACTAGTTAGGATTCTTAAATACCTGGAGCCATGCTGACTGTTGCAAATATATTGGAAACTGTTATCAGGAGTACAGCTATGATGGAGGGACTCCAATCGGAATTCTTTACTTCCATTAAATGCAAGAGGCTTTTTGAAAGCCACAGTTTTCTGTTAAACTTGATGGCAAGGTAGATATTGCAATATCTGTAAGTCAGCTCAGTTCTATTCTGTATTTCCCTTTAACACCAGTAGAGCTTTGTGGAATCAAAGAGGGTTTTTCCTATCTTTCTGGAGAGGGAAAGATATTTGAGAGCTACAGAACAAACAGATCTTCCATGGGCTATAACCTCCAACAGGATGGTGAGACGTGATCTCTGCGAGAGAATTGCCAGGTTCTCAGCAGGATTCGGCACAAGCTCTACAAGCCAAACCAGTATCAAACACCTTAATAGACTCAGCTTGGAAAAAAACCCCAAAAAACCAGGCTTCTAACTCCTGTGTGGGTATCTCACAAACTGCTAGCCTAAACACAGGAGAGATTGAAATACCCTCTTAGTGAAAAGAGGTTTAAAACCCTCCTGGTTTTCTAGTTTGGGTAAGCAATTTCATTTGCCTCTATGGAAGAAATGAGCTCTTAGAAGGCTCTGCTTAAATGGCCAGGCAGCACTAGTGACAACAAATATAAACCGCTTTAAAATATTGAAGTTGTTTTGCTTGATTTTGAAAAAGGCTCAAAAGCATTTCCAGCTCGCCACTGCCAACTCAAGTTTGGCCTGTAACAAAAAATCAAACTCTTAAAAAAACCAGAAAGCATAGCTACATTCCCATAACCAAAAATGATTGAGCTATTACAGCTCAGCAATTTACTGCCCATCCTCTGAGTTGCAGTAAGTGTGTGAGCACTTGAAGCCCACTTCAGCACTGTAATAAAATACATTTGCTGGAAATGTGTGTCGGGGATATCTGCAGCTGTTTCACAGAGGTATTAACCCACCAATCTAAGAGCACACTAAGAATAGATTAGCGTGTTTTGCCTGATAAACTAGAATTTATGAAGGCACAGCTACCTGACTGCTTCCAACCATGCAAATTAACCATTACTCTGGTAGCTGAAAGACTGGGTGCTCACAGTGACACCAGCTCAAATTAAAACTGCTGCTGATTCAGAAACAGTAGAGACTGACAGTCATAGATAGAAAAAAAGCCTTTGAGACAGCTGCCCTATGGGATATGTAGCATAATCAGCCATTGAAGCCAGCAGAATTACAGGATCATGTCAATCACAGTTCTTCAGGTTTCTTTTAAACACATATATCTGAAAATTTGAAAACAAAACATGTTTCTGCATGTATTTTTAGAAAAGAATGATCCACTTCATGGGGTTTCCTAATGCTCCTGTATGCAAATCTACACATTAATCAATCCCAAGTCACTCCCTGGAATACTATACATATGATAAATATTTAATTCTTTGCATTGACATTACAGCTTGAACACTTTTATATTCCTACCACATTGCTAAAGCCACGAACAGTGGGGAAATGTCTGAAATAATAAATTATATTTGATCATTCTCTGCTACAGCCACTGCAAGTATAAATCTGCCAAGGGAAAGGAAAACGTAACAATACAAGAAGGTGACAAAGAGCTTGAGAAACTTGTTCATTTGGCATTATGTGACAGTGGCAACATGTGCTGCCTCGTGCCTGTGTAGAGAAAGAGCTTCTAACAGAGTAAAGAACTTTTCCTTGGTCTCAAAGCATGTAAATTCCTTATCCAGTGTCCATGGAGAAGCATGGACACTGGATGAGACATTCATTTTTCAACACCTTCCGAGAAATAATTACTCTATCGGCATTTACCCAATTATCACTGGGTATGTAAAGCATAATTACAACCTTTTCCAGTGAATGGACAAAGATAAAGTCTGGAGCAGGTGCA
Source organism: Corvus kubaryi (assembly GCF_017639235.1). Classification (NCBI taxonomy): domain Eukaryota; kingdom Metazoa; phylum Chordata; class Aves; order Passeriformes; family Corvidae; genus Corvus; species Corvus kubaryi. The sequence goes on from NW_024581135.1 coordinate 9,877,481, forward strand.
ATTCCCAAAGGCAGGACAGAGACTTGGGGACAGGTGAGTTTCTCCTCCAGCAAACATCCAGGAGGTCTGACAGCAAAGTTCTGCTTTACCTACTGTGCAGAGATCCCATCCCAAGGAGAGAAGTATTTGCAGAAATGTGGTCCCATGGGAAGATGCAAATCCCCTCCCTGCCAGCTGTGCCTTGGGCTGGCTGAAAAGTCCCATACATCATCTTACTCCCAAATCTCCCATGTCCAGAGTGCCCCAGGGTCCCACCACCACCACTCTGCCACTCGCCCTCTGCAACCAGAGTAGCAACTGCCAATTTCTCTTCCAGCTCTTGTCAGTCCAGAGAGCCAGAGCTGTACTCATAGTGGTTTTTCCATCATTTTTAATTTACAGATTATCCAACTGCATTTGATCAAGACAGGGAGAAGAAACCAATAATATAGTAGAGCACTTAGGAACACTAATTGCAAATTACTCTTAAATAATGCATCATCCCTCTCTTAATTATGGCAACTTGCACTCTCCTCAGAAAAGTGCACAGCTGCTAATGTATTTTTCCAATAATGTCAATATGAAGTTGCAGGGAAAGAGTAGAGTAGTGATTTCTTTGTATCTTGACCTGCTCTCAGCCTAAGTTTCCCTGAGTGTCCATAAAGCTTCTCTAGTTTTTCCTTTCTGACTTAAAAAATTCATTCTGAAGATACATTTCTTGAACAAAGGATTGCTTGCTAACACTCCTTTCTGAAGGAAAGGGTACTCCAGGAACCTGGATTGCCTTAATAAGTGACTAAATCTTGTATGCCCCATTCATTTCCAAAGACATTTGAGGCTGGACCACTGTAAATTCTGGATATTTCATATTTCTACTTGCTTTAGTGCACCAGAATCCTGGAGGCCATTTTCTCCATTTAATTTGCCATTTTTCTCAGTACTTGTATGGGAGATTAAAAGATGCTGAAGCCTTGGCTGCCATTCCAGTTCTACACACGCCCCTGGCCAGAGTTTCCAAAAGACATCCATGACTCTGAGTTCTTTAATGTCCTCTCATCAAATATGAGGATGGCCATGACAAATTCTCAGCAGTGGCGAGCCCCAAGCATTTGCACCGGTCCCTGGCTCTGGCACTGAAAACCAAGCACACAGCATATCAGCTTCTGCACCCAAAGAGACACCTTTGAAACAAAGTAAGAAAATGTTTTCCCAGCACTGTCCACTATGTCAGTGGTGGAGCTGGAATATGAGCTCCACTCTTCTCGATTGAATCCCCTGGCTGTTACTGCTTCTTGGCAGCACCACAATCTAAGTCCTTTAATTTGAATTTCTAAATAATTCAGAATGTAGATAACTAGATCTGTTCATATTATTCTCTTGTCTAATATTTCCATCAAGTTCCAAATAAATCACATTTAGTGCACAGACCTGACATGCCAATAAAGGTTCAGGGCAGCTCCAGACCTGCTGTTACCTATAAGCAACCCAATCTTGCTATGGGATCATCAGGTGGCTGCGTTTAGCTGGTCAGCTGGCTCACCTATAGCCCCACGCCACCATCACCAAACTAATAATCTAAATGAGATACCCTCCTCACTGCAGCCAATTAATCACACATCTTCATCTGACATACATGAGCTTGAGATTATTGCTCTGAGCAACCAGTTTTCTCACTGCAGAGCAAACCAACAATAAATAATCAAAGGAAAAGTAAAAAACAACCTGAATCTTAGAGAAAATCACGTGGATCTTAGAAGAGATTTTTCAGCCTGCAGTACACAGGATGTGCATCCTCTTACCAACTAAAAATGTAAGATGGCCTTTTAGGTTCTCAGATGTGCTGGCCTGTGAATCTCCCTGCCCTGACATAACCTAGAGCTAAAAAAAGGATAAATTCATTTCTTTCGTTTGAGTTCAGCATTCGACTGAAAATCTTTTCAAAGTTTACAGGAAAACCAGTACACTGAAAATATCTGTTTCAAGGTAGAAAAGGTGAGAGGTCTGATGGGGACATTTCTCCTTCTTTTCAGAAGTAATTACAGTCTACACTGGTTCCAAATCATTCCTTTAGAAAACATCCCTGAGACCAGTTACCACAAAACATTTCAGCTTCAATGCACAGAGTGAGGCCTCTGCCAAATTTTTCTGACTACCCCTAACAGAGCTGCAGCCCCAGCAAAGCCACTCTTCCCAGGCATCCTTGGATTTCCCTGTCATTGGCAGAGGGAGCCTGTTCTTGTGTTTCCTCAAAGAATGCAAAATAGGAAACAGTCCTAATGGTGACACATCCCTCTTAAATAATTAAATAGAAAATCTGGCAGATTTTCAGACAGGCTGCTACCTGCCTATGAATACAAAGTATCTTTGCTTGACAGTCAGCTAATGCAGTGGGCCCCCTGCCTGGGCTGGGTGAGTCTCCTGAAACACTTTAAACAAATGTTTATGATAGATCAGCATTACACTGCTCACTTTGTCTTGTCCAAGAGATGTGACACCCACATCAGTCTTTGATGACCCTTGTGAAAATACCACCCCCTTCCCAGCAGCACTGTGCACGCTCCTATTAGGTATTCTTTCTAAGCAGTGCCCTGCCCATTTCTGGGTATTTTCACTGGCAATCCCGCACATCCAGCTATTAACAGCCAGGCTATTAACTGGTGCTGCTCAACTGCATTTGCAGTAGGATTTCCACTTGTTCCAGACAATGATTTTAACACTGACTGACCTAGTGTGGGGTCTGTTAACCCCACAGTATCCAGGCAGGTAAAAATGAACAACTTTCCTCTCCTCCCAGCAGCCGTAACAGCCGAAGTGTTAAGAGCGTACTGAGGGCAATGCTCCTTTTAACAGCACTTGGCACAATTAAGCTTTAATTCGGAGCTGTTATTTTACAGCTTCATTTGTTTCTGCCAATTTTATGTTTGAAGGGTGGGGAAAGCATGAAGGAATAACAATTTAAGTGCTCGGCAGATGGAGAACGAGTACCTCATTCTCTCCATCACTGCTGAAAACAGAAGTATTCCACCTCGCAGGGATCCCTTGCCAAAAGGAGGAAAAACTGAAACACCTCAGCAGCTAGCAGAGTGTTTGAACCATCACAGACACGTGTGTTTCTTTGCAATATTGCACAGGGAATGTAGCCGGGAATAAGACAGGCACCTCAGCAGCACCACTAACAGTGGGTTGTCAGCATAGGGAATTGCATCTTCTGGAGACTCAGGCACTTTTCAACCTGTCTTTTTTCCCCTAACACTATGGATACAAGAGGGGGAAAGCTACAGAAAGCAGTGTCCCTAACATGCCAAGTTGCCACCAAGTGTGTGTGCTTCTACTTTTCTGTGCACGGCTCTTTGCCCCTCCACATATCTGGCAGCAATTTGCCTCTGCATGAGGGAACAGGACAAAACCCCTCTGCTCCAGGTATGACATGTGTGACACAAACACACACTCAGGCCTTGTGACTAAACCCTGGCAAGGGCAGATGGCACTGCAACTAAAGGATCATATCAGCTCATGAGAGGGAAAAGATAAAGACCTGCTTGTAGAGGAAGTGTCACAGTTCGCAGGTTGCTGTCCAAGCTGGAAAGGAAGTAGTCCAGAGCACAGAGGAGTCTAAAACAAGCACAGCTTTAAAAATCACATCACTCTGAAATGGTCCAAAGGAGGACACGTGCTGTTGCTGATGTGGGATATCCTGGTTTGATATCAAGGGTACTATCTGGGCAGAACTGCAGTAGCCCCATCATAGTCGATGTCCTTTCAGTGTGTTGGACCCAAAGGTCCCAGTGGAAACCCCCATATAGGAAGTCATCCAGCACATGGTGGTGGGACAGGAAACACAGCAAGCAATAGCCACCCTGGGGCCAGATACAGAAGGTACAGAAAGGGGATGGCAAACTCAACAGTTCCCTCCCCCACCCCAGCACCTCCCTGAAAAGAGAAGCAGAACATGGTGCAGGATCCTGCCGGGGGGTTTTGTATTTGACTCTGCTCTTCAGCTCACTGCACAAAGTGCTCACATACCACAGCAATGAGAGCAGTAGAAATGCCTCCAGAGGTAGAATAGATTAGAGACAGACAAACAAGAATGCAGCAGCTAAAGGAATAATCAGAGCTCCCCTCCACAGGGAAAGGGCAAGTCTCGGCACTTCTGTCTCTGCCAAAGCACTTCTAAAAATAAACTAGGGAGACAGAGCCAGACCTAACGGTGTGAGAAGAGTTAAAGTGCAGCACTGGGGGCCTGTCATACCTCATACAGCTACAGAATTGATCCACTCAGAGGACACAAATACAAGGATTTCTCTGGCATCTTCCACTATGGGCAGTGGTCAGGTTCTGGCCAGGGTGCTGCATCAGCTACCACCCTCCATTTCGGAGTGCAGCTTTTACTTTTTCCTGGAAAAGGTCAACATTTTTCTTTTTTCCATCCTATTTTCCAGTAGAATAAGGCACATATTGAGCATAGGCTCAATAAATTTCACTTGTAGCTCATTAGCCCATGGTTTTTAAAGAATCTACTATTTTTTGTGCCACCACCTTAGTATCACCTACGAAGGCAGGACCCAAACTTCCCTGTGAGCCGAGGCTAGAGGAATGCAAAAACCTTGCTTGATTCCCCTTCAAATGAATTGTAGCAAACACATTTTTTTCCTGTCTATATAAGAGCACAAGAAAAATCAATGCTGCAGCTAATACACTCTTCCGTGGAACCACAGTAACCAGTAGTAGATGTCTGTGCTACAAAATAATACTTGGCAAACCCACAGTGCTTTAAGGGTCAACAGAGAGATGTCATTCCTTCCTGCACAAAATCATTAACACTGACGCCACAGATTTGCTACTTGTAATGCTGAATAAATACTCTAGAAAGATTAATAATATTTTCATTGAACTCTCTATTTAAAGGAATATAGAAGCACCATTTCATCCCTAAGCTGATAATAGGGTCCACGTGTGAAAACAGTAAAATAATAAAAACGACATGAATAAGACTTCAATGGAAAAAGCTTTACCCAAGGAAGTTTCTACATCAAAGCAAGCAGATAATCTGACAATATTTTCTTCTATAAAACTGGATAAAGTTACTTAATGATTTAAACAAGATACAGTATTATAATTTTTATTAGTCCCTAAAGAGCTACAACTAAGCTGCAGGGGAAAATTGTCTGCCTTATCCTGGTAGGAAATCTAAGGTAACCATTAATTTTTTCTGTTTTGCATGATCATGACCAAAAATGCAAACAAATAACTGATTTTCTAGAATTACTGCTGCAAACATTAGTGGGTTTGGTGCAAAAGCACTCAGAGTTAAAGTATGCACCTGAGCAGATTTTCAAATCAACAGGAGTAGGAGACTCCATTCTTTTTCATGTTCCCCATGCAGCTGTTGTTCCTTGACCAGCAGCTCACACCAGGGGCATAGGCAAGACATGCAGGATGTCAGAGGCAGCAAGGTACTTCTCAACAGGATGTGTCTGGACTCACGAAGTAGGGAGGGACCTTTCTAAACAGAAGAGTTTCAAGTTGTTCTCTCTAAAAACAACTAAACACTAACTGAATTCTATTCCAAAATGTGGAAAACTACTGTACTTTCCCTTTTGCTTAAACAAGTGATACATCCATGGCGTAAGGGATCAGTAACAGCAATAATAGTTGTAATAAACACCTCAGCTGATATCAAGTGAGACCCATTCCTCGTGTCTCTGTTGGGCCATTGGATTTTCTCCAGTGCAGCAGAGATGTGAAAGGGGTACAGGTGTTGCAAATTTTCATGGCACAGTGAACTACACCGTAATTGGCCGTAAGTGAAGAAAGTACTTACAAAACCATGGATCTGCTACCAGTGTTGTTACATTCTCAACAAGTTTTTTTTCTCTCCAGTGTTTTCACTTGGCCAACCCTTGCCCCAGGTAGTATTTTGTTCAGTGGGATATGTAGATGCATGGCATCTGATGACAGCCTGGCCTTGAAGATTAGCCCTTCATCCTAAGTCTTCCCAGGTCCCCAAGACAATGTAACTAAAGATCTCCAGGTTAAACAGCTGTCAAGATGAGAGGTAAGACAACAGTAACTTATCAGGAGCAGAAATTGGAGCATTAGGACCACAAGCATATTTGTAAAATGAATATGCTGTCACATAATCCCTACAGGACTGGAAAGATCTTGCTGGTTCTTTAAGCATGTTACAGCTCTCACTTGGCTCTCTGTGTCTATGTAATCCTGGTCATAATCACATGCATGTGTTAGGCATTATTTGTAATTCAGTGACAACAGATAGATTTCATTTTTCTTTGGTCACTGCTGCTCTGTATGTTTGAGCTGCATAAAGCACAGATTTACTTTGCCAATCAAAATCTGGTATCTGAGATTCTGATTTCAGTGGTGGGCTGACCCTGACTGGACATCACATGCTCAACAAAGCCACACTATCACTCCCCTCCTCAAGTACACAGGGGACAGAAAATATCATGAACAACTCATGGGTCAAGATAAGGACAGGGAGAGGTCACTCACCAATTACCATCACAGGCAAAAAAGATTTGACTTGGGGAAATGAGGACAATTTTTATTATCAATCAGAAGAGGATAATGAGAAATAACCCCAAATCTTAAAACACTTTCCCCTCATCCCTCCCTGCTTCCTGGGTTCAACTTCACTCCCAATTTCTTTCCTTCCTCCCCTCAGCAGTGCAGGGGGATAGGGAATGGGGGCTGTGGTTAGATCATCACACATCTCTGCTGCTCCTTTCTCCTCAGTGGGAGAACTCCTCACACTCCTTCCCTGATCCAGCGTGGGTCTCTTCCATGGGGTGCAGTCCTTCAGGAACTGACTGCCCCAGCATGGGTCAACTGCAGGTTTACAAGTCCTGCCACCAAACCTGCTCCAGTGTGGGCTCCTCTCTCCACACATCCACAGGTCCTGCCAGGAGTCTGCTCCAGCACAGGCTTCTCACGGGGTCTCAGCCTCCTTTGGGCATCCCCCTGCTGCAGTGTGTCCCAGAGGCACAACCTGCCTCACCACAGTCCACATCACGGGCTGCAGAGGAACCTCTGCTCCAGCACATACCAGATGCTCATGCTGTCCTACTTTCTCTAACAGGTGGCTTGGGGGCAGCTCAGTCTCCTGAAACACTCATTTTGGAAGTCTCCCTGCTCTAATAACAGTGCAAGTATGCATTGGTTTGTATCACTGATGCTGCTCATTGCACAGCCAGCCTATAAAAACAGAACCAACCTGCTGAAGAGATTCTCGAGACAGAAAATATGTCAATGGATTACAGCTGGGTTTGCTTTCTTCCCCTTTGGTTACTGAACTCTTTGGACACTGCCTCTGCTTTTAGTTTTACTTCTTGTAAGTTCGTGATGCAGAAATCAAAAACACTCAGAGATTTACATTTTCAGCTGTTCCTGGAGAAAAGATGGTAAACAATGTCCATGGGAGGATTGTTGGGTACACACAGCTCTGGGAAATCCAGCCATGCTAGTCTAAATTATTCAACTTGACCTAGTCAATAAATATTGCATCAAAATTCAGAGCAAGAAATAGAGAGTTTGTACATGAGATTTATGTTTCATTCTATGATTCACATTGTAAGTGGTTTGATTAAATATTTATTCTAATATTCACTTGGGTTAAGAATTACACCAATCTGTCTATACAAAGCTATGCATAAGCTCATAGGAAATTTTATAAATACAGTAGAAATGAGTTATCAAACTTCTAGATTTATTCTAAAACCATTTTTTTTCCTTTCTTGATAAATAATCCTGCCAATATAATTTATTCCTTGCCACCAGTGGGTTATTGATCTTCACAGCTGTTGCTCATGGGCTAAATCAAGAGAGGTTTCTGTTAAAAGTGAATTGAAGTTCCCAGACATCCCAAATACCTTCAGAAGCAGAAGTTCAGTAGAGAAAACATTAAAGAAGAACTTTCATAAGGTTCAGGTAAGCTCTGCTAAATCACTATGATCTTTGATACCTTTCAAGATTTAGATTGAATTCTTCAAAAAGCTGAAGTTCATCCCTCTGATAGTTCAGATAACAACATATTCTTTCTACTAGAGAGAATGATTATGACAGCTTGGCTTTTCTGAGAATTCAGCCTAAAAGTACATGTTATTTTCTTGAGAAGACAAAGAAATCAGCAACATTTACATGAAAACAGATCTGAATGTTTGAAACTAGCAGGTGATGTTGAGAGACATTTAATAAGACTTGCTCTTAAAATTGTTTATGGCTCAGACTCTAAAAATGTGCTCCAGTTGTGTATGTCACTGTCATTAGTCATATCATAAAACAGAAGCCACAAGTCATGATTGAAAGCAGTGATTATTGGTAGCTGACAGCTGCTTGTACACGGAGCTGAACTTGAGGAGCTTTGTTGTCAGCTCTAGCACTGTTTGGTTCACTGAGTTACGTGGTCCTTGCCTTTATTTTCCTTCCTCTGAAAGAATTGAAAACATTATTTACCTGTTAATTGTTGTAAAGTTGAGACACAAAAGGCACTATGTAACCATTGTGTTGCTGTTTATTAATTAATGCAGTATAAAGGCACAATTATGCATTTTTCTTTGTTTAGAAACATAATGGGCAGCCTGTGAAAGAGCTTCAAACTTCTGCTGATTTGATAGAAGGAATATCACATCATTAAATACAAAAATGGCAAGCATATTATTATTCTGTTGGATTTTCTTTGCCAGAATCTATAAGCAGACCGCATAGATGGTCAAAAGTTGTATGTAGTGAAAAATATTCAGTATCTCTCATCTACTTTTATTATAATTTCTGTCAAGGTTCTTTCAGCCAGCCAGCTAAGAGTATCTGCTAACAGTTAGTTAAGTTCATGAGCGAAACCCTTCTTTCAGCTCAGGAATGGGATGCAAAATGAATGAGGCTTGTCTTGCTTTTTTCCCCCCATTATTTTTTTAGCAATGGACAGAGAAGTCGAATTCTCCAGATCATCAGACCAAGTATTGGTATAAGTGAGCTAATTTAACTGGAGAGAATATATCAGTACAGATGCTATGGGGTCTCCTCAGTCCTAGAAAAAAATTATATTAAAAAAATCATGGTATGTTTCCAGTCTCAGTAACGTCACTGCCCTCCTGTGTGACCTTAATCGAGGCACTTTACTTCAGCATGCTTTTTTTTCATTAGTTAAGACATATATAATAAATAAGCCTAAGACAAAAAGTGTTTTGAAACTCATCCTGAGAATTCTTTAAGCCTAAAAGTACAAAGCCAAAAATTAATGTTAATCCATTGCCTTTTCAAACCCTTCAGTTTCACTACTTAGGTATATGCAGAAATAGTCAAAGCATGAGTACCTGTGTTCTGAAGCAAGAAGAGACTATCACAAGCACAGGAATTTATATCCACCACCTCAGACAAGCTGCAGATAATTCCTTAGCAGTTCTTGGAAACAAAGCTACATGCTGTGGTCACATTAGATCATTTACTTCAGAAAGATATTAAATCTTTATTGAAATATTGCAGGTAATTAAGAATTTCCAACACAACATCCGCTGGTAAGCTGCTGCCAATGCCATAACCCTGATGGCTGAAGTGTCACCCATCTTTCCTGTTTCAATTTAGCTGCCTACAGCTTCCAGAGGGAGGATCTCAGAATGCCTCTTCCTACTAACTAAACAGCTGTTTAACGTGGTGTATCTTCCTTTGAGTATCCAAAGGGCATTACTGAGCCTTGTTCTCACATCAGGTCTGGAAGGTCACTAAAACAGCACTCTCAAGGATGTGCTGTCTGCAAGCAGTTGAAGTTCCTCCTTGCACATTCATAAAGGCAAACCCATGTTTGCTTTTGCCTGGCTGGCCCAAGGAATGTATCTTGGCACAGCCCCACTGCATTACTGATAGAGCACAAATCACCCTAACCTGCATCCAAGCACTGGGTGGCATCCAGTCCCCGATGTCCTTGTCCAAGCAAACCGCTCCACCACCGAACCCACCTGATACATCGTGACTTCTAATCCCAAAGAGACAGAGCCTGTTAAGGGAGAAGTTGGAGTGACTCTTCAGCCTGCACAGGGATGTCTGTTACGATCCATTGTTCAGAAGATGGCAATCTGTCTGTACAATCCAGATTCTCTTTTTCCTTACTTCTCTAGTTCTGTGTTTTATCAAGCAAAGAAACTAAAAAACTAATAGAAGATTATTTTACAGAAAATATATTCAGATACTTCTCCCTCTCAATTCATTCTGTCAGGCCCTCTCCCAAGTTTGGCTGCTCCTGAAAGCTAGCAAAACCATCATGCAGCTGTTTGCTCAACAGCTCAGTACCTCGGTATTCACAATGCACAGATTCTTCACTCTGCATTGAAGCTTGAGTGAAGAATGGCACTACCAGGAAAATGCTGGTCCCAAATTCCTTCTCCTCAGGAAAGGTGTGGTGGGCAGATAAACAGGACAACCACATGACAACCCTGCCTGTTTTCAGCTGTGGACAGGACAGCCACAACATTAAACACGTATCCAGGTGAACACTGTCACCCCAATATGTGAAATCATATCAGATGTCTTCCTTTTCAGCACGATTTGATCAACTCATCCAGTACTGCCGTGTCAGCATTTCCTCCTCAGCAAGGAGCAGACACAATAAACTGTCCCAAAGAACTAGGACTGTGTAGGCTTTACCACCATTCTCCCTTGATTGCCTTTCCTAGCTGTGAGTCATGCAAGTGCCTGTGCAAGGCACTAAGATTTCTCCATTGCTATGGGAACACAGTACTCTGCAGCTACTGAAATATTCAGCCCACCTCCATAAAATACCACGATTCACAGATACCAGCCAAGTACCTGAGCAAAGAAAGGTTTTCAAAAGCCAATGTGCTATTAGCATTTAATGAGGAAAAAGGAAGGTTATTCTCTCTGAACAAGTTGAGACTACTTCAAGCGATGAAATTGCTGCCGACCTTCTGTACTCAACAACTCTTCCTCCCCCTCATCTAAGACGTTCATAAAAAGGCAAAGTCCTTGCAGTAGAAAAAAACCAAAAGGAAACACCTACCCTCAGAATAACACAAACATCAGCCATCCAAATGTGACTGAATATTTGTGGTCAGTATCCAGCTATCTGGCACCCAACAATTTGGATCATGCCTGCCCTGAAATTACCCTCCCACAGACCTTCAGGATAGGTATAAAGATAGCATCCAGACATCTGGCCTGTACCTCCTCATGGCTTGAGATTAGATGGCATTTCTTTTCAAAGAGCTGAATATTTCCTCTCTTTTTTTTACCCAAAAACTCAAATATAAAAAGAAAAATAAGAGTTTATTTCCCATCACTGGCTGGCACAACTTTTATGTAATCTGGAACAATAAACAAGGACACTTGCATGATATTTGGTTTTTTGTTAGGCAAGGATATTACTGGGATTCAATGGGTTTACTTCTGTTTTACTGGGATATCCCACTTTAATAAGCCAGTTCTTACACAAACATATTTTGCCTGTCAAGTGGTAAGATGAGGCATAAAAATTAAGTTGCAACAGAATTGAGTTCAGCAGGAAGGGAATTAATTATTTCTCTTTGAACAAAACAAAATAAAAGACAAAAAGTCTTCTACGCATATTTTCAGGATCATCCTGAATCTATCAAATTATGGATCAGTCAGAAAACACTGGGGGGAAGGGAGATGATCAACTGTATGACAGTTAAATGCACTGGAAAGCTGCTCTCACTGGATCTTTTGTGCCTGTTTTTTCTGTGTTCCCAGTGGCGATAGGAGCTGTAGGGATTGAAGGAGAACAAGAGGACTTGCCATAACTGCAGCCTTTGCTGAGCAACATCAGTCACACTCTTTGAAGGTTGAGCTTCCAGATCCAGGGTCCAGCAGTGTAGGAATGGGAGGACCAATCCATGATGACTAGCCAAAACCCAGGATTTGCCTTTCCCTTAGGTAATAGCTAGCCATGGTTTCCAGAGTCTCCCACTTTCCTGTACAATTTCCTGGCTAATTGCAACAACGGTGTGGCACCATTCCTGCCATGCAGTGCCACAGCTGGTGCATGAGTGACCTTAGTCAGTCACAAGATCCTCCATCTTCTCCCTTTGCCTATCAGTGAAAGTATTCACAGGATGCTTGCAAGTCACAGGAAACTAAGTTACCCCAAGACATCTGATTCAGTAAACCAGACAATGGTCATGATTTGAAAGGATCTATCCAGACCTTAGAAGAAGCTCACAACAATCTCACAAATGATGACCAACTTCCCGTTTCCTAGAAAACTCAGAAAATTTCCAGCTGCTAACCCAATCTAACTTGACCTGAAATTCTGACACATTCTGTATTAGACAATAACATGGAGTTCAATCTCTTTTAGTGATGGTATAATAGATTATCTCCTCCTGTATGTACTGGAAAACAACCCTCATCTCACCTCAGTCTTCATTATTCTAGAGAAATAAACAACCCCATCTAGAGTAGTTTTTTTTCAACAAGAACTCATATGTATCTTTTCCAATTTTTTGATCATCCCAGTAGCTCTTTTTGACACCTTTCTTTAACAGAGATGTCCAGGTTTCTGTACATATTTCATCTTACATTGAGCTTGGAAGTACTGTGTGTTTGTAGTTGTCAGTCAGCCATTAAAGCATAGTAATTATTTCAGCTGTGGTAATGCTGTCACGTGTTTCAGCTCTTCAGATTGCCAAATGTACCACTGGAGGACAGTCAGCTCTGGATATGGTGAGCACAGTACATGAATGCTGGATAGGATAGGATAGGATAGGATAGGATAGGATAGGATAGGATAGG